>NC_086196.1:74155807-74473095 GCF_035770615.1 Melospiza melodia melodia | reverse complement strand
GCATATAGCTGAGAGTGGCCGGCTGGCTCCTGAAAATCCACGCTAGGCAGCATGGTTCCCAGATGCAAGGTGGCACCAGTGCCAAGTCGGGCTGGTTTGATGGTGCAAAGTGGCTCCTGCAATCTGCCATCCAGAAGCGGGGCAGCTGATTTTTGTTTGCCAGAGAAAAATTCCGTGGATTGTTTTTGGGGGCATATTGCTGGGAGTGGCCGGCTGGCTCCTTAAAATGCTCGATACGCATGATGGTTCCCAGGCCCAAGGTGTCACCACTACCAAGTCGGCCTGCGGTTTTAGTATCAAGTTCATCCTGCAATTTGCCATCCAGAAGAGGGGCAGTTGAGTTTTGTTTGCCAGAGAAACGGGCCGAGGTTTCTGTTTGGGGACATATGGCTGAGAGTGGCCAGCTGGCCCCTGAATATCCACGATACACAGCATGGTTCCCAGATCCAAGGTGGCACCAGTGCCAAGTTGGGCTGGTTTGATAGTACCAAGTGGCTCCTGCAATCTGCCATCAAAAATTGGCAGGCGAGTTTTGTTTTCCAGGGAAAAGCGCCGTTGTTTGTGTTTGGGAGCCTGTGGGTGGGAGTGGCCGGATGGCTAATTAGAATCCACGATACGCAGGATGGTTCCCAGACCTGAGGTGGCACCAGTGCCAAGTCGGGCTAGTTGGATGGTGCAAAGTGGCTCCTGCAATCTGCCATCCAGAAGCGGGGCAGCTTACTTTTGTTTTCCAGGGAAACGGGCCGAGGTTTGTGTCTGGGGGCCTATGGCTGGGAGTGACCGGCTGGCTCCTGAAAAGCTACGATAGGCAGGATGGTGACCAGACCCATGGTGGCACCAGTGCCAAGTTGGGCTGATTTGATAGTAGCAAGTGGCTCCTGCAATCTGCCATCAAAAAGTCGGCAGGCGAGTTTTGTTTTCCAGGGAAAAGCGCCGTTGTTTGTGTCTGGGGGCCTGTGGCAGGGAGTGACCGGCTGGCTCCTTAGAATCCACAATACGCAGGATGGTTCCCAGACCCAAGGTGGCACCAGTGCCAAGTTGGGCTGGTTTGATAGTACCAAGTGCGTCCTGCAATCTGCCATCCAGAAGCGGGGCAGCTTACTTTTGTTTGCCAGGGAAACGGGTCGAGCTTTGTGTCTGGGGGCCTATGGCTGGGAGTGACCGGCTGGCTCCTGAAAAGCTACGATAGGCAGGATGGTGACCAGACCCATGGTGGCACCAGTGCCAAGTAGGGCTGGTTTGATAGTACCAAGTGGCTCCGGCAATCTGCCATCAAAAAGTTGGCAGGCAAGTTTTGTTTTCCAGGGAAAAGCGCCGTTGTTTTTTTTGGGGGGCCAATGGCTGGGAGTGGCCGGCTGGCTCCTTAGAATCTACGATACGCAGGATGGTTCCCAGACCAGAGGTGGCACCAGTGCCAAGTCGGGCTGGTTTGATAGTACCAAGTGCGTCCTGCAATCTGCCATCCAGAAGCGGGGTAGCTTACTTTTGTTTGCCCGGGAAACGGGCCGAGGTTTTTGTCTCGGGGCCTATGGCTGGGAGTGACCGGCTGGCTCCTGAAAAGCTACGATAGGCAGGATGTTGACCAGACCCATGGTGGCACAAGTGCCAAGTTCGGCTTGTTTGATAGTACCAAGTGGCTCCTGCAATCTGCCATCAAAATGTTGGCAGGCGAATTTTGCTTTCCAGGGAAAAGCGCCGTTGTTTGTGTTTGGGGGCCTGTGGCAGGGAGTGGCCGGCTGGCTCCTGAAAAGCTACGATAGGCAGGATGGTGACCAGATCCAAGGTGGCACCTGTGCCAAGTCGGGCTGATTTGATAGTACTAAGTAGCTCCTGCAATCTGCCATGCAGAAGCGGGGCAGCTTACTTTTGTTTGCCAGGGAAACGGGACGAGGTTTGTGTTTGGGGGCCTATGGCTGAGAGTGACCGGCTGGCTCCTGAAAATCCATGATACGCAGCATGGTTCCCAGACCCAAGGTGGCACCAGTGCCAAGTGGGGCTGGTTTCACAGTGTCAAGTGCCTCCTGCAATCTCCCATCCAGAAGCGGGGCAGCTGATTTTTGTTTGCCAGAGAAAAATTCCGTGGATTGTTTTTGGGGGCATATTGCTGGGAGTGGTCGGCTGGCTCCTTAAAATGCTCGATACGCATGATGGTTCCCAGGCCCAAGGTGTCACCACTACCAAGTCGGCCTGCGGTTTTAGTATCAAGTTCATCCTGCAATTTGCCATCCAGAAGAGGGGCAGTTGAGTTTTGTTTGCCAGAGAAACGGGCCGAGGTTTCTGTTTGGGGACATATGGCTGAGAGTGGCCAGCTGGCCCCTGAATATCCACGATACACAGCATGGTTCCCAGATCCAAGGTGGCACCAGTGCCAAGTCGGGCTGGTTTGATAGTACCAAGTGTCTCCTGCAATCTGCCATCCAGAAGCAGGGCAGCTTACTTTTGTTTGCCAGAGAAATAGGCCTAGGTTTTTGTTTGGGGGCCTGTGGCTAGGAGTGGCCGGCAGGCTCCTAAGAATCCACGATACGCAGGATGTTTCCCAGACCCAAGGTGGCACCAGTGCCAAGTCGGGCTGGTTTGATAGTACCAAGTGGCTCCTGCAAACTCCATCAAAAAGTTGGCAGGCGTGTTTTGTTTTCCAGGGAACAGCGCCGTTGATTTTGTTTGGGGGCCTGTGGCTGGGAGTGGCCGGCTGGCTCCTTAGAATCCACGATACGCAGGATGGTTCCCAGACCCAAGGTGGCACCAGTGCCAAGTCGGGCTGGTTTGATTACACCAAGTGGCTCCTGCAATCTGCCATCCAGAAGTGAGGCAGCTAAGTTTTGTTTGCGAGAAAAAAGGGCCGTGGTTTTTGTTGGGGGCCTGTGGCTGGGAGTAGCCGGCTGGCTCCTTAAAATCCACGATAGGCAGGATGGTTCCCAGACCAGAGGTGGCACCAGTGCCAAGTCGGGCTGGTTTGATAGTACCAAGTGGCTCCTGCAATCTGCCATCCAGAAGCGGGGCAGCTGAGTTTTGTTTGCCAGAGGAAAAGGCTGTGGTTTGTGTTTGGGGGCCTGTGGCTGGCAGTGGCCGGCTGGCTCCTGAAAATCCACGATACGCAGCATGGTTCCCAGACCCAAGGTGGCACCAGTGCCAAGTGGGGCTCGTTTGACAGTGTCAAGTGCGTCCTGCAATCTCCCATCCAGAAGCGGGGCAGCTGAGTTTTTTTTGCCAGGGAAACGGACCTTTGTTTTTGATTGGGCTCTGTGGCCGAGAGTGGTCGGCTGTCTCCGGACAATCCACAATACGCAGGATGGTTCCCAGACCCAAGGTGGCACCAGTGCCAAGTCGGGCTGGTTTGATAGTACCAAGTGTCTCCTGCAATCTGCCATCCAGAAGCGGGGCAGCTGAGTTTTGTTTGCCAGAGAAAAGGGCCGTGGGTTGTGTTTGGGGGCATATGGCTGGGAGTGGCCACCTGGCTCCTTAAAATGCACGATACGCCGCATGGTAACCAGACGCAAGGTGGCACCAGTGCCAAGTCAGGCTGTTTTTGTAGTACCCAGTGGCTCCTGCAATTTGCCATCCAGAAGCGGGGCAGTTGAATTTTGTTTGCTAGAGAAAAGGGCTGTGGTTTGTGTTTGGGGGCCTATGGCTGAGAGTGGCCGGCTGGCCCCTGAAAATCAACGATAGGCAGGATGGTTCCCAGATCCAAGGTGGCACCAGTGCCAAGTAAGGCTGGTTGTATGGTTCAAAGTGACTCCTGCAATCTGCCATCCAGAAGCGGGACAGCTGAGTTTTTTTTGCCAGAGAAAATGTCCATGGTTTCTTTTTGGGGCATACGGCTGGGAATTGCCGGCTGGCTCCTTAAAATGCTCGATACGCAGGATGGTTCCCAGAGCCAAGGTGGCACCACTGCCAAGTCGGGCTCTTTTTGTAGTACCAAGTGCGTCCTGCAATTTGCCATCCAGAAGAGGGGCAGTTGAGTTTTGTTTGCCAGAGAAAAGGGCCGAGGTTTGTGTTTGGGGGCATATGGCTGGGAATGACCGGCTGGCCCCTGAAAATCCACGATACGCCGGATGGTTCCCAGATCCAAGGTGGTACCATTACCAAGTCGGGCTGGTTTGATAGTCCCAAGTGGCTCCTGCAAACTGCCATCCAGAAGCGGGGCAGCTTACTTTTGTTTGCCAGGGAAATGGGCCGTTGTTTGTGTTTGGGGGCCTGTGGCTGGGAGTGTTCGGCTGGTTCCTGAATATGTACGATACGCAGGATTGTTCCCAGATCCAAGGTGGCAGCAGTGCCATGTTGTGCTGGTGTGATAGTCCCAAGTGGCTCCTGCAATCTGCCATCCAGAAGTGGGGCAGCTGATTTTTGTTTGCCAGAGAAAAGGTCCGTGGTTTGTTTTTGGGGGCATATGGCTGAGAGTGGCCGGCTGGCCCCTGAAAATCCACGATACACAGGATGGTTCCCAGATCCAAGGTGGCACCTGTGCCAAGTCGGGCTGATTTGATAGTACTAAGTAGCTCCTGCAATCTGCCATGCAGAAGCGGGGCAGCTTACTTTTGTTTGCCAGGGAAACGGGCCGAGGTTTGTGTTTGGGGGCCTATGGCTGAGAGTGACCGGCTGGCTCCTGAAAAGCTACAATAGGCAGGATGGTGACCAGACCCATGGTGGCACCAGTGCCAAGTTGGGCTGGTTTGATAGTACCAAGTGGTTCCTGCAATCTGCCATCCAGAAGCAGGGCAGCTGAGTTTTGTTTGCCAGAGAAAAGGGCCTTGGTTTGTGTTTGGGGGCATATGGCTGGGTGTGGCCAGCTGGCTCCTTAAAATGCACGATATGCAACATGGCTCCCAGACCCAAGGTGGCACCAGTGCCAAGTTGGGCTGGTTTGATAGTACCAAGTGGCTCCTGCAATCTTCCATGATCACGTGGAGAAATACTTTCTGGTTTCAGCCTCATGCTCTTTCTTCTCTCCCTCAACTTCTCTATCACCTCTCATCTGGTTCACATGCGCTGTCTTCAAGGTCCACAGGCTACTTTTCACAGAATCTTCTGGCCTGATGAAGTAAGAATGATGAATAGAACAGAGCTGGGATCTATTTTCCAGTTTGGATAAAATGCATTCTGCACACAAATCCAAGGAGAACGGGCTGCCCCGATGCCCAGAAAATCTTTCACTCCTGCTAGTGTTCTACGTCAACCGCAACTTAGTCTGAAAGAAAAGCTTTTTCTCTGAGAGCATCTGAGAGGTTTGCATGAAGCACTGATATCTGACATATGCAATTTTGAATAGGAGAGGAAAAAGAAAATGGCAAGGAGTTTTTAATTTTAGTGGTTTCAATTTTAATTTCCGTGCACTTTTTCAAAACTTGTCAGCTCAAATGCCCATCAACATCTTTTAGTCATCTGTAAGTCAGTATTCATATAAAATGTGCTTCAAATCCAAAGAATTTCAAATTTGCACTCCAAGCTTCTATGCCTAGATTTATGATTTCCTACACATATTAGATGAAAGGAAGGCCTTTTTTACTGTGGGAGTGCTGGAACACTGGAACAGGTTGCCCAGAGAAGTTGTGGGTGTCCCATCCCTGAAAGTATTCAAGGTCACCTTGGACAGGGCTTGGAGCAGCAACAAAGGAGAAGCTTGATGGTAGAGAAACAAAGTTGGACTATAGAAGAAACTCGGATTGAAGTATAGGATCAAGTTTTCTCTCAGCTCTTGGGGTAAATTCAAAGTTGTACAAAATGACATTTATCTGTGCTATTCACTACTGTAACAGAAAGTTTCATGAAAACTGTACAGAAGATAGTAAATTTTAAAAGAGATAAGAATTACAGCATAAAATCCATGGGATAGGTTACAACATGAGACACTCTCTAAGAGAAAATCTCTGTGTTTCAGCACTTCATCAGGGTAAGATTTCATGAAGTGCCAAAGAAGGCGGCAAAATATCATTCGGGACATTATTTACTGGAATTCAGCCTGGCCATTAGTAGGAACTGCCTTTGAACATATCATGTAGATATACCACACACACTTTCCCTTCACTGAAAAATTACTGTTTACAACAAATAAGCAATTGACGATCAAAATTGATTGAAAGCATCTTAAACATGTCAAGTATTTCATTGTAGATGATCTGTGATCCAAATGCTTCTTCCACCTTCGAGAGGGACAGAAGAATTCTTCCATATCATGATGGTTTAAAATTGTATCAACCAATGTTTTCTGCTGAAAAGATATCATCTATTTTTTTCTATTTTTGGAAGAAAATATTCCTAGACATACAACAGGTGAGAACTAAGTAATTTTAAAGAAACAAATGAAATGAAAATATTCTGTAAATAGAATGAAATGAAAAGCTGTGTTTTAAATAGGAGCTAAATATTAAACAGAATTTTTGTACCAGGCATTTGAATTACTGCACCAGCTCTTTTGCCCATCAAGAGAGGCATTTAGCATTTCAGTCTTTTCCAAGGTGTTCATGATCTGCTATGCTGATCTCTGTGTGTGCCTAGGTGTGTGTGGAGGGGGGGGCATATGAAGGGGAGTGTGTATGTTTGCTTTACAATTGTTGTGGCAGATTCATGCCTCAGCTCCACATTTTGTTTTAAAAAGGTCACACCGAGTGGATATGAAGTTTACTATCAACAAGAGATCGATTCCCAAATCATCCATTTGACTCTCCCTTATAAATCATGTGCTTTGTTGCATATTTTATCAAATATACTTTCAAGCCAGATGGAGGAAGGAGGATGTGGGAATCCCTCCACCATCTTGCAACTTTTATGTAAGTAGGTTTTCAAGAAAATCATCATTTCTCTTTTAAATATGTCTGGAACAGGCATGATGGTAGTGTCAACCTGTTGGAGTTTTTGTTGCTGGAAGAAGTTGTACAAAAGGATTGGTTTTTACATTGACCAGTTACTGAATCAAGCGCAGGAATACATTGGAAATTTAGCTGGGGGTTCCTTTTCCCAGCAGACTACTTCTAGAACGAGCTTGTACACTGAAGCTGACTCTTTTGCTCTCTTTTTGTTTCTTTCCTATTTTCTTGGCTTCTTTGCCACTATCTAGACAATTTTGGAACTTTGTTCCCAACTAAAATGGTTTCAATAGTCTGATTGTGATCATACATTTTTACAAGGAATTTTTAAAATCTTTCCTCGAGTCCAGAAAGTCAAGGACTTAGATCTTTTTCTTCCCTTATCAATATTGCCATGAAATTGATAAATAAAGACCAACTCTTTATTTTTGTTTTTAACCCACGTAGATAATTCCCATCCATTAATCCATTTTGTGGACCAATAGCTGCCATTCTGATGGAAGCTGTCACTTCTTAACAATAGGCATTCTGTGACTATGTTGACAGCACTTTGGGTGAAGATCCTAACTGGTCTTAGATATACATAGGGAGAAATTTGCTCAGCCAGTGTCAGTCTTAAGCATGCGTATCAGAAGATCTTTCTAGAGCTGGGAATTTTCCCATGAAAGGGATTCAGTTAGGGAAGAGACACTTGTGTCAGAGTTTTACATTCTTCTTGAACACTGCTTAAGGAACTTAGATGCCATGTCCATTTGGATCTCTGTCTGCACAGAACTTTGTCATGCCAGTGCTTTGAAATGCATCTTGAAGAGAATTCACTAGCACAGAATGAAAGAGAGTGGAAGGGGTTGGTGGGGCTAACCAGGCCCAACCCCCCTGCCTAAACCAGGATACCTAGAGCCTCTTGCCCAGGATTCTATCTGGGTGTACTTTTAATGTCTTCAAAGATCCAGGCTCCACAATCTTTCTGGGCAGTCTGTGCCGTGGTTCAGTCACCCTGACAGTAAAGAAACATTTACTGATGTTCAAAGGCAATCTCCTGTATTTCAGTGTGTGCCCACTGCCTCTTGTCTTTTCCCTCAGCATCACTGAAAAGACACTGATTCCCTCCCCTTTGCACTATTGCTTCCATATGTATGTGTGATGCCATGTAGAGGTATGTCAAAAACCTCCCTGAAGCCCAGGCAGATAATATTCCCTTCATCTACCAGTCAAGTTGATTCATCAGAGGAGTTTAAAGTGATGTTCAGCATGAAATTCCCCTGAAAAATCATGCTAACTACATTATTTGGTCATCTGTCATGTGCCTGGCAAGGATTTCCAGGAAGAGCTGCTTCATCAACTTCCTGGGGATAAAAAAGAGGCTGGCTGGTTTGTACTATGGTGAGTCCTCTTAATTGCCTTTTTTGAAGATGGGTGTCATTTGCTAACATCCACTCTTTAGCCTCTCTTGTCGTCTACATCTTAGCAAAACGCTTTTCCACTATGTCTGGCTAGGAAAAACTGTGCCAGCACAGAAAACATCTCCCATCGTGTTCTAGAAGTTGCACGGATGTCTGCCAAGTGTTTGGCAGGAAGAAAAGAAAAGTTGTCCAAAACAGCTTCCAATCGAATGTTCCTGTGATTGGAAAAGTCAGGAGAGTGCAAAGGTACTGTTTTCTATCAGTTGGCAAGGTGCGCACACAATCCCAGTGTTGTACAGCTTGCTTCTTCACCTTCCCGAAGCTGCCGCTCTCGCCGGCTGCCGGAGCCCAAGAAGCGGCTTCTTCGCGCAAAGACGATTGTGCCGCTCACAGGGCTCTCCTTAGCGCGGCTTCTGCCGAAAGACGCCCGGCAGCGGCTCTTACCTCCGGAGAGCATCCTACCTTCGTCTTTAGCTCCTCTTCTCATCTACACCTCGGCAAAAAGCTTCTCCACTATGTCTGGCTAGGAAAAACTGTGCCAGCACAGAAAACATCTCCCATCGTGTTCTAGAAGTTGCACGGATGTCTGCCAAGTGTTTGGCAGGAAGAAAAGAAAAGTTGTCCAAAACAGCTTCCAATCGAATGTTCCTGTGATTGGAAAAGTCAGGAGAGTGCAAAGGTACTGTTTTCTATCAGTTGGCAAGGTGCGCACACAATCCCAGTGTTGTACAGCTTGCTTCTTCACCTTCCCGAAGCTGCCGCTCTCGCCGGCTGCCGGAGCCCAAGAAGCGGCTTCTTCGCGCAAAGACGATTGTGCCGCTCACAGGGCTCTCCTTAGCGCGGCTTCTGCCGAAAGACGCCCGGCAGCGGCTCTTACCTCCGGAGAGCATCCTACCTTCGTCTTTAGCTCCTCTTCTCATCTACACCTCGGCAAAAAGCTTCTCCACTATGTCTGGCTAGGAAAAACTGTGCCAGCACAGAAAACATCTCCCATCGTGTTCTAGAAGTTGCACGGATGTCTGCCAAGTGTTTGGCAGGAAGAAAAGAAAAGTTGTCCAAAACAGCTTCCAATCGAATGTTCCTGTGATTGGAAAAGTCAGGAGAGTGCAAAGGTACTGTTTTCTATCAGTTGGCAAGGTGCGCACACAATCCCAGTGTTGTACAGCTTGCTTCTTCACCTTCCCGAAGCTGCCGCTCTCGCCGGCTGCCGGAGCCCAAGAAGCGGCTTCTTCGCGCAAAGACGATTGTGCCGCTCACAGGGCTCTCCTTAGCGCGGCTTCTGCCGAAAGACGCCCGGCAGCGGCTCTTACCTCCGGAGAGCATCCTACCTTCGTCTTTAGCTCCTCTTCTCATCTACACCTCGGCAAAAAGCTTCTCCACTATGTCTGGCTAGGAAAAACTGTGCCAGCACAGAAAACATCTCCCATCGTGTTCTAGAAGTTGCACGGATGTCTGCCAAGTGTTTGGCAGGAAGAAAAGAAAAGTTGTCCAAAACAGCTTCCAATCGAATGTTCCTGTGATTGGAAAAGTCAGGAGAGTGCAAAGGTACTGTTTTCTATCAGTTGGCAAGGTGCGCACACAATCCCAGTGTTGTACAGCTTGCTTCTTCACCTTCCCGAAGCTGCCGCTCTCGCCGGCTGCCGGAGCCCAAGAAGCGGCTTCTTCGCGCAAAGACGATTGTGCCGCTCACAGGGCTCTCCTTAGCGCGGCTTCTGCCGAAAGACGCCCGGCAGCGGCTCTTACCTCCGGAGAGCATCCTACCTTCGTCTTTAGCTCCTCTTCTCATCTACACCTCGGCAAAAAGCTTCTCCACTATGTCTGGCTAGGAAAAACTGTGCCAGCACAGAAAACATCTCCCATCGTGTTCTAGAAGTTGCACGGATGTCTGCCAAGTGTTTGGCAGGAAGAAAAGAAAAGTTGTCCAAAACAGCTTCCAATCGAATGTTCCTGTGATTGGAAAAGTCAGGAGAGTGCAAAGGTACTGTTTTCTATCAGTTGGCAAGGTGCGCACACAATCCCAGTGTTGTACAGCTTGCTTCTTCACCTTCCCGAAGCTGCCGCTCTCGCCGGCTGCCGGAGCCCAAGAAGCGGCTTCTTCGCGCAAAGACGATTGTGCCGCTCACAGGGCTCTCCTTAGCGCGGCTTCTGCCGAAAGACGCCCGGCAGCGGCTCTTACCTCCGGAGAGCATCCTACCTTCGTCTTTAGCTCCTCTTCTCATCTACACCTCGGCAAAAAGCTTCTCCACTATGTCTGGCTAGGAAAAACTGTGCCAGCACAGAAAACATCTCCCATCGTGTTCTAGAAGTTGCACGGATGTCTGCCAAGTGTTTGGCAGGAAGAAAAGAAAAGTTGTCCAAAACAGCTTCCAATCGAATGTTCCTGTGATTGGAAAAGTCAGGAGAGTGCAAAGGTACTGTTTTCTATCAGTTGGCAAGGTGCGCACACAATCCCAGTGTTGTACAGCTTGCTTCTTCACTTTCCCGAAGCTGCCACTTTCAGGAGGTAAGAGCCGCTGCCGGGCGTCTTTCGGCAGAAGCTGCGCTACGGAGAGCACTGTGAGCGGCACAATCGTCTTTGCGCGAAGAAGCCGCTTCTTGGGCTCCGGCAGCCGGCGAGAGCGGCAGCTTCGGGAAGGTGAAGAAGCAAGCTGTACAACACTGGGATTGTGTGCGCACCTTGCCAACTGATAGAAAACAGTACCTTTGCACTCTCCTGACTTTTCCAATCACAGGAACATTCGATTGGAAGCTGTTTTGGACAACTTTTCTTTTCTTCCTGCCAAACACTTGGCAGACATCCGTGCAACTTCTAGAACACGATGGGAGATGTTTTCTGTGCTGGCACAGTTTTTCCTAGCCAGACATAGTGGAAAAGCTTTTTGCCGAGGTGTAGACTACAAAAGACGCGAAAGACGAAGGTAGGATGCTCTCCGGAGGTAAGAGCCGCTGCCGGGCGTCTTTCGGCAGAAGCCGCGCTAAGGAGAGCACTGTGAGCGGCACAATCGTCTTTGCGCGAAGAAGCCGCTTCTTGGGCTCCGGCAGCCGGCGAGAGCGGCAGCTTCGGGAAGGTGAAGAAGCAAGCTGTACAACACTGGGATTGTGTGCGCACCTTGCCAACTGATAGAAAACAGTACCTTTGCACTCTCCTGACTTTTCCAATCACAGGAACATTCGATTGGAAGCTGTTTTGGACAACTTTTCTTTTCTTCCTGCCAAACACTTGGCAGACATCCGTGCAACTTCTAGAACACGATGGGAGATGTTTTCTGTGCTGGCACAGTTTTTCCTAGCCAGACATAGTGGAAAAGCTTTTTGCCGAGGTGTAGATGAGAAGAGGAGCTAAAGACGAAGGTAGGATGCTCTCCGGAGGTAAGAGCCGCTGCCGGGCGTCTTTCGGCAGAAGCCGCGCTAAGGAGAGCCCTGTGAGCGGCACAATCGTCTTTGCGCGAAGAAGCCGCTTCTTGGGCTCCGGCAGCCGGCGAGAGCGGCAGCTTCGGGAAGGTGAAGAAGCAAGCTGTACAACACTGGGATTGTGTGCGCACCTTGCCAACTGATAGAAAACAGTACCTTTGCACTCTCCTGACTTTTCCAATCACAGGAACATTCGATTGGAAGCTGTTTTGGACAACTTTTCTTTTCTTCCTGCCAAACACTTGGCAGACATCCGTGCAACTTCTAGAACACGATGGGAGATGTTTTCTGTGCTGGCACAGTTTTTCCTAGCCAGACATAGTGGAAAAGCGTTTTGCTAAGATGTAGACGACAAGAGAGGCTAAAGAGTGGATGTTAGCAAATGACACCCATCTTCAAAAAAGGCAATTAAGAGGACTCGCCATAGTACAAACCAGCCAGCCTCTTTTTTATCCCCAGGAAGTTGATGAAGCAGCTCTTCCTGGAAATCCTTGCCAGGCACATGACAGATGACCAAATAATGTAGTTAGCATGATTTTTCAGGGGAATTTCATGCTGAACATCACTTTAAACTCCTCTGATGAATCAACTTGACTGGTAGATGAAGGGAATATTATCTGCCTGGGCTTCAGGGAGGTTTTTGACATACCTCTACATGGCATCACACATACATATGGAAGCAATAGTGCAAAGGGGAGGGAATCAGTGTCTTTTCAGTGATGCTGAGGGAAAAGACAAGAGGCAGTGGGCACACACTGAAATACAGGAGATTGCCTTTGAACATCAGTAAATGTTTCTTTACTGTCAGGGTGACTGAACCACGGCACAGACTGCCCAGAAAGATTGTGGAGCCTGGATCTTTGAAGACATTAAAAGTACACCCAGATAGAATCCTGGGCAAGAGGCTCTAGGTATCCTGGTTTAGGCAGGGGGGTTGGGCCTGGTTAGCCCCACCAACCCCTTCCACTCTCTTTCATTCTGTGCTAGTGAATTCTCTTCAAGATGCATTTCAAAGCACTGGCATGACAAAGTTCTGTGCAGACAGAGATCCAAATGGACATGGCATCTAAGTTCCTTAAGCAGTGTTCAAGAAGAATGTAAAACTCTGGCACAAGTGTCTCTTCCCTAACTGAATCCCTTTCATGGGAAAATTCCCAGCTCTAGAAAGATCTTCTGATACGCATGCTTAAGACTGACACTGGCTGAGCAAATTTCTCCCTATGTATATCTAAGACCAGTTAGGATCTTCACCCAAAGTGCTGTCAACATAGTCACAGAATGCCTATTGTTAAGAAGTGACAGCTTCCATCAGAATGGCAGCTATTGGTCCACAAAATGGATTAATGGATGGGAATTATCTACGTGGGTTAAAAACAAAAATAAAGAGTTGGTCTTTATTTATCAATTTCATGGCAATATTGATAAGGGAAGAAAAAGATCTAAGTCCTTGACTTTCTGGACTCGAGGAAAGATTTTAAAAATTCCTTGTAAAAATGTATGATCACAATCAGACTATTGAAACCATTTTAGTTGGGAACAAAGTTCCAAAATTGTCTAGATAGTGGCAAAGAAGCCAAGAAAATAGGAAAGAAACAAAAAGAGAGCAAAAGAGTCAGCTTCAGTGTACAAGCTCGTTCTAGAAGTAGTCTGCTGGGAAAAGGAACCCCCAGCTAAATTTCCAATGTATTCCTGCGCTTGATTCAGTAACTGGTCAATGTAAAAACCAATCCTTTTGTACAACTTCTTCCAGCAACAAAAACTCCAACAGGTTGACACTACCATCATGCCTGTTCCAGACATATTTAAAAGAGAAATGATGATTTTCTTGAAAACCTACTTACATAAAAGTTGCAAGATGGTGGAGGGATTCCCACATCCTCCTTCCTCCATCTGGCTTGAAAGTATATTTGATAAAATATGCAACAAAGCACATGATTTATAAGGGAGAGTCAAATGGATGATTTGGGAATCGATCTCTTGTTGATAGTAAACTTCATATCCACTCGGTGTGACCTTTTTAAAACAAAATGTGGAGCTGAGGCATGAATCTGCCACAACAATTGTAAAGCAAACATACACACTCCCCTTCATATGCCCCCCCCTCCACACACACCTAGGCACACACAGAGATCAGCATAGCAGATCATGAACACCTTGGAAAAGACTGAAATGCTAAATGCCTCTCTTGATGGGCAAAAGAGCTGGTGCAGTAATTCAAATGCCTGGTACAAAAATTCTGTTTAATATTTAGCTCCTATTTAAAACACAGCTTTTCATTTCATTCTATTTACAGAATATTTTCATTTCATTTGTTTCTTTAAAATTACTTAGTTCTCACCTGTTGTATGTCTAGGAATATTTTCTTCCAAAAATAGAAAAAAATAGATGATATCTTTTCAGCAGAAAACATTGGTTGATACAATTTTAAACCATCATGATATGGAAGAATTCTTCTGTCCCTCTCGAAGGTGGAAGAAGCATTTGGATCACAGATCATCTACAATGAAATACTTGACATGTTTAAGATGCTTTCAATCAATTTTGATCGTCAATTGCTTATTTGTTGTAAACAGTAATTTTTCAGTGAAGGGAAAGTGTGTGTGGTATATCTACATGATATGTTCAAAGGCAGTTCCTACTAATGGCCAGGCTGAATTCCAGTAAATAATGTCCCGAATGATATTTTGCCGCCTTCTTTGGCACTTCATGAAATCTTACCCTGATGAAGTGCTGAAACACAGAGATTTTCTCTTAGAGAGTGTCTCATGTTGTAACCTATCCCATGGATTTTATGCTGTAATTCTTATCTCTTTTAAAATTTACTATCTTCTGTACAGTTTTCATGAAACTTTCTGTTACAGTAGTGAATAGCACAGATAAATGTCATTTTGTACAACTTTGAATTTACCCCAAGAGCTGAGAGAAAACTTGATCCTATACTTCAATCCGAGTTTCTTCTATAGTCCAACTTTGTTTCTCTACCATCAAGCTTCTCCTTTGTTGCTGCTCCAAGCCCTGTCCAAGGTGACCTTGAATACTTTCAGGGATGGGACACCCACAACTTCTCTGGGCAACCTGTTCCAGTGTTCCAGCACTCCCACAGTAAAAAAGGCCTTCCTTTCATCTAATATGTGTAGGAAATCATAAATCTAGGCATAGAAGCTTGGAGTGCAAATTTGAAATTCTTTGGATTTGAAGCACATTTTATATGAATACTGACTTACAGATGACTAAAAGATGTTGATGGGCATTTGAGCTGACAAGTTTTGAAAAAGTGCACGGAAATTAAAATTGAAACCACTAAAATTAAAAACTCCTTGCCATTTTCTTTTTCCTCTCCTATTCAAAATTGCATATGTCAGATATCAGTGCTTCATGCAAACCTCTCAGATGCTCTCAGAGAAAAAGCTTTTCTTTCAGACTAAGTTGCGGTTGACGTAGAACACTAGCAGGAGTGAAAGATTTTCTGGGCATCGGGGCAGCCCGTTCTCCTTGGATTTGTGTGCAGAATGCATTTTATCCAAACTGGAAAATAGATCCCAGCTCTGTTCTATTCATCATTCTTACTTCATCAGGCCAGAAGATTCTGTGAAAAGTAGCCTGTGGACCTTGAAGACAGCGCATGTGAACCAGATGAGAGGTGATAGAGAAGTTGAGGGAGAGAAGAAAGAGCATGAGGCTGAAACCAGAAAGTATTTCTCCACGTGATCATGGAAGATTGCAGGAGCCACTTGGTACTATCAAACCAGCCCAACTTGGCACTGGTGCCACCTTGGGTCTGGGAGCCATGTTGCATATCGTGCATTTTAAGGAGCCAGCTGGCCACACCCAGCCATATGCCCCCAAACACAAACCAAGGCCCTTTTCTCTGGCAAACAAAACTCAGCTGCCCTGCTTCTGGATGGCAGATTGCAGGAACCACTTGGTACTATCAAACCAGCCCAACTTGGCACTGGTGCCACCATGGGTCTGGTCACCATCCTGCCTATTGTAGCTTTTCAGGAGCCAGCCGGTCACTCTCAGCCATAGGCCCCCAAACACAAACCTCGGCCCGTTTCCCTGGCAAACAAAAGTAAGCTGCCCCGCTTCTGCATGGCAGATTGCAGGAGCTACTTAGTACTATCAAATCAGCCCGACTTGGCACAGGTGCCACCTTGGATCTGGGAACCATCCTGTGTATCGTGGATTTTCAGGGGCCAGCCGGCCACTCTCAGCCATATGCCCCCAAAAACAAACCACGGACCTTTTCTCTGGCAAACAAAAATCAGCTGCCCCACTTCTGGATGGCAGATTGCAGGAGCCACTTGGGACTATCACACCAGCACAACATGGCACTGCTGCCACCTTGGATCTGGGAACAATCCTGCGTATCGTACATATTCAGGAACCAGCCGAACACTCCCAGCCACAGGCCCCCAAACACAAACAACGGCCCATTTCCCTGGCAAACAAAAGTAAGCTGCCCCGCTTCTGGATGGCAGTTTGCAGGAGCCACTTGGGACTATCAAACCAGCCCGACTTGGTAATGGTACCACCTTGGATCTGGGAACCATCCGGCGTATCGTGGATTTTCAGGGGCCAGCCGGTCATTCCCAGCCATATGCCCCCAAACACAAACCTCGGCCCTTTTCTCTGGCAAACAAAACTCAACTGCCCCTCTTCTGGATGGCAAATTGCAGGACGCACTTGGTACTACAAAAAGAGCCCGACTTGGCAGTGGTGCCACCTTGGCTCTGGGAACCATCCTGCGTATCGAGCATTTTAAGGAGCCAGCCGGCAATTCCCAGCCGTATGCCCCAAAAAGAAACCATGGACATTTTCTCTGGCAAAAAAAACTCAGCTGTCCCGCTTCTGGATGGCAGATTGCAGGAGTCACTTTGAACCATACAACCAGCCTTACTTGGCACTGGTGCCACCTTGGATCTGGGAACCATCCTGCCTATCGTTGATTTTCAGGGGCCAGCCGGCCACTCTCAGCCATAGGCCCCCAAACACAAACCACAGCCCTTTTCTCTAGCAAACAAAATTCAACTGCCCCGCTTCTGGATGGCAAATTGCAGGAGCCACTGGGTACTACAAAAACAGCCTGACTTGGCACTGGTGCCACCTTGCGTCTGGTTACCATGCGGCGTATCGTGCATTTTAAGGAGCCAGGTGGCCACTCCCAGCCATATGCCCCCAAACACAACCCACGGCCCTTTTCTCTGGCAAACAAAACTCAGCTGCCCCGCTTCTGGATGGCAGATTGCAGGAGACACTTGGTACTATCAAACCAGCCCGACTTGGCACTGGTGCCACCTTGGGTCTGGGAACCATCCTGCGTATTGTGGATTGTCCGGAGACAGCCGACCACTCTCGGCCACAGAGCCCAATCAAAAACAAAGGTCCGTTTCCCTGGCAAAAAAAACTCAGCTGCCCCGCTTCTGGATGGGAGATTGCAGGACGCACTTGACACTGTCAAACGAGCCCCACTTGGCACTGGTGCCACCTTGGGTCTGGGAACCATGCTGCGTATCGTGGATTTTCAGGAGCCAGCCGGCCACTGCCAGCCACAGGCCCCCAAACACAAACCACAGCCTTTTCCTCTGGCAAACAAAACTCAGCTGCCCCGCTTCTGGATGGCAGATTGCAGGAGCCACTTGGTACTATCAAACCAGCCCGACTTGGCACTGGTGCCACCTCTGGTCTGGGAACCATCCTGCCTATCGTGGATTTTAAGGAGCCAGCCGGCTACTCCCAGCCACAGGCCCCCAACAAAAACCACGGCCCTTTTTTCTCGCAAACAAAACTTAGCTGCCTCACTTCTGGATGGCAGATTGCAGGAGCCACTTGGTGTAATCAAACCAGCCCGACTTGGCACTGGTGCCACCTTGGGTCTGGGAACCATCCTGCGTATCGTGGATTCTAAGGAGCCAGCCGGCCACTCCCAGCCACAGGCCCCCAAACAAAATCAACGGCGCTGTTCCCTGGAAAACAAAACACGCCTGCCAACTTTCTGATGGAGTTTGCAGGAGCCACTTGGTACTATCAAACCAGCCCGACTTGGCACAGGTGCCACCTTGGGTCTGGGAAACATCCTGCGTATCGTGGATTCTTAGGAGCCTGCCGGCCACTCCTAGCCACAGGCCCCCAAACAAAAACCTAGGCCTATTTCTCTGGCAAACAAAAGTAAGCTGCCCTGCTTCTGGATGGCAGATTGCAGGAGACACTTGGTACTATCAAACCAGCCCGACTTGGCACTGGTGCCACCTTGGATCTGGGAACCATGCTGTGTATCGTGGATATTCAGGGGCCAGCTGGCCACTCTCAGCCATATGTCCCCAAACAGAAACCTCGGCCCGTTTCTCTGGCAAACAAAACTCAACTGCCCCTCTTCTGGATGGCAAATTGCAGGATGAACTTGATACTAAAACCGCAGGCCGACTTGGTAGTGGTGACACCTTGGGCCTGGGAACCATCATGCGTATCGAGCATTTTAAGGAGCCAGCCGGCCACTCCCAGCAATATGCCCCCAAAAACAATCCACGGAATTTTTCTCTGGCAAACAAAAATCAGCTGCCCCGCTTCTGGATGGCAGATTGCAGGAGCCACTTTGCACCATCAAACCAGCCCGACTTGGCACTGGTGCCACCTTGCATCTGGGAACCATGCTGCCTAGCGTGGATTTTCAGGAGCCAGCCGGCCACTCTCAGCTATATGCCCCCAAACAAAACCCACGGCCCGTTTCCCTGGCAAACAAAATTAAGCTGCCCCGCTTCTGGATGGCAGATTGCAGGACGCACTTGGTAGTATCAAACCAGCCCGACTTGGCACTGGTGCCACCATGGGTCTGGGAACCATCCTGCGTATCGTGGGTTCAAAGGAGCCAGCCGGCCACTCCCAGCCACAGGCCCCCAAATACAAACAATGGCGCTTTTCCCTGGAAAACAAAACTCGCCTGCCAACTTTTTGATGGCAGATTACAGGAGCCACTTGGTACTATCAAACCAGCCCAACTTGGCACTGGTGCCACCATGGGTCTGGTAACCATCCTGCCTATCGTAGCTTTTCAGGAGCCAGCCGGTCACTCCCAGCCATAGGTCCCCAGTCACAAACCTCGGCCCGTTTCCCTGGCAAACTAAAGTAAGCTGCCCCGCTTCTGGATGGCAGATTGCAGGAGCCACTTGGTACTATCAAACCAGCCCAACTTGGCACTGGTGCCACCTTGGGTCTGGGAACCATGCTGCGTAACACAGATTCTAAGGAGGCAGTCGGCCACTCCCAGCCACAAGCCCCCAAACACAAACAACGGCGCTATTCTCTGGCAAACAAAACTCAACTGCCCCTCTTCTGGATGGCAAATTGCAGGACGCACTTGGTACTATAAAAACAGCCCAACTTGGCACTGGTGCCACCTTGGGTCTGGGAACCATCCTGCGTATTGTGGGTTGTCAGGAGCCAGCCGAACACTCTCGGCCACAGACCCCAATTAAAAACAACGGCCCGTTTCACAGGCAAACAAAACTCAGCTGCCCCGCTTCTGGATGGGAGATTGCAGGAGGCACTTCACACTGTGAAACCAGCCCCACTTGGCACTGGTGCCACCTTGGGTCTGGGAACCATGCTGCGTATCATGGATTTTCAGGAGCCAGCCGGTCACTCTCAGCCATAGGCCCCCAAACACAAACCTCGTCCCGTTTCCCTGGCAAACAAAAGTAAGCTGCCCCGCTTCTGCATGGCAGATTGCAGGAGCTACTTAGTACTATCAAATCAGCCCGACTTGGCACAGGTGCCACCTTGGATCTGGTCACCATCCTGCCTATCGTAGCTTTTCAGGAGCCAGCCGGCCACTCCCTGCCACAGGCCCCCAAACACAAACAACGGCGCTTTTCCCTGGAAAGCAAAATTCGCCTGCCAACATTTTGATGGCAGATTGCAGGAGCCACTTGGTACTATCAAACAAGCCGAACTTGGCACTTGTGCCACCATGGGTCTGGTCAACATCCTGCCTATCGTAGCTTTTCAGGAGCCAGCCGGTCACTCCCAGCCATAGGCCCCGAGACAAAAACCTCGGCCCGTTTCCCTGGCAAACAAAAGTAAGCTGCCCCGCTTCTGGATGGCAGATTGCAGGACGCACTTGGTACTATCAAACCAGCCCGACTTGGCACTGGTGCCACCTCTGGTCTGGGAACCATCCTGCGTATCGTAGATTCTAAGGAGCCAGCCGGCCACTCCCAGCCATTGGCCCCCCAAAAAAAACAACGGCGCTTTTCCCTGGAAAACAAAACTTGCCTGCCAACTTTTTGATGGCAGATTGCCGGAGCCACTTGGTACTATCAAACCAGCCCTACTTGGCACTGGTGCCACCATGGGTCTGGTCACCATCCTGCCTATCGTAGCTTTTCAGGAGCCAGCCGGTCACTCCCAGCCATAGGCCCCCAGACACAAAGTTCGATCCGTTTCCCTGGCAAACAAAAGTAAGCTGCCCCGCTTCTGGATGGCAGATTGCAGGACGCACTTGGTACTATCAAACCAGCCCAACTTGGCACTGGTGCCACCTTGGGTCTGGGAACCATCCTGCGTATCGTGGATTCTAAGGAGCCAGCCGGTCACTCCCTGCCACAGGCCCCCAGACACAAACAACGGCGCTTTTCCCTGGAAAACAAAACTCGCCTGCCGACTTTTTGATGGCAGATTGCAGGAGCCACTTGCTACTATCAAATCAGCCCAACTTGGCACTGGTGCCACCATGGGTCTGGTCACCATCCTGCCTATCGTAGCTTTTCAGGAGCCAGCCGGTCACTCCCAGCCATAGGCCCCCAGACACAAAGCTCGGCCCGTTTCCCTGGCAAACAAAAGTAAGCTGCCCCGCTTCTGGATGGCAGATTGCAGGAGCCACTTTGCACCATCCAACTAGCCCGACTTGGCACTGGTGCCACCTCAGGTCTGGGAACCATGCTGCGTATCGTGGATTCTAATTAGCCATCCGGCCACTCCCAGCCACAGGCCCCCAAACACAAACAACGGCGCTTTTCCCTGGAAAACAAAACTCGCCTGCCAATTTTTGATGGCAGATTGCAGGAGCCACTTGGTACTATCAAACCAGCCCAACTTGGCACTGGTGCCACCTTGGATCTGGGAACCATGCTGTGTATCGTGGATATTCAGGGGCCAGCTGGCCACTCTCAGCCATATGTCCCCAAACAGAAACCTCGGCCCGTTTCTCTGGCAAACAAAACTCAACTGCCCCTCTTCTGGATGGCAAATTGCAGGATGAACTTGATACTAAAACCGCAGGCCGACTTGGTAGTGGTGACACCTTGGGCCTGGGAACCATCATGCGTATCGAGCATTTTAAGGAGCCAGCCGGCCACTCCCAGCAATATGCCCCCAAAAACAATCCACGGAATTTTTCTCTGGCAAACAAAAATCAGCTGCCCCGCTTCTGGATGGCAGATTGCAGGAGCCACTTTGCACCATCAAACCAGCCCGACTTGGCACTGGTGCCACCTTGCATCTGGGAACCATGCTGCCTAGCGTGGATTTTCAGGAGCCAGCCGGCCACTCTCAGCTATATGCCCCCAAACAAAACCCACGGCCCGTTTCCCTGGCAAACAAAATTAAGCTGCCCCGCTTCTGGATGGCAGATTGCAGGACGCACTTGGTAGTATCAAACCAGCCCGACTTGGCACTGGTGCCACCTTGGGTCTGGGAACCATCCTGCGTATCGTGGGTTCAAAGGAGCCAGCCGGCCACTCCCAGCCACAGGCCCCCAAATACAAACAATGGCGCTTTTCCCTGGAAAACAAAACTCGCCTGCCAACTTTTTGATGGCAGATTACAGGAGCCACTTGGTACTATCAAACCAGCCCAAGTTGGCACTGGTGCCACCATGGGTCTGGTAACCATCCTGCCTATTGTAGCTTTTCAGGAGCCAGCCGGTCACTCCCAGCCATAGGTCCCCAGTCACAAACCTCGGCCCGTTTCCCTGGCAAACTAAAGTAAGCTGCCCCGCTTCTGGATGGCAGATTGCAGGAGCCACTTGGTACTATCAAACCAGCCCAACTTGGCACTGGTGCCACCTTGGGTCTGGGAACCATGCTGCGTAACACAGATTCTAAGGAGGCAGTCGGCCACTCCCAGCCACAAGCCCCCAAACACAAACAACGGCGCTATTCTCTGGCAAACAAAACTCAACTGCCCCTCTTCTGGATGGCAAATTGCAGGACGCACTTGGTACTATAAAAACAGCCCGACTTGGCACTGGTGCCACCTTGGGTCTGGGAACCATCCTGCGTATTGTGGGTTGTCAGGAGCCAGCCGAACACTCTCGGCCACAGACCCCAATTAAAAACAACGGCCCGTTTCACAGGCAAACAAAACTCAGCTGCCCCGCTTCTGGATGGGAGATTGCAGGAGGCACTTGACACTGTGAAATCAGCCCCACTTGGCACTGGTGCCACCTTGGGTCTGGGAACCATGCTGCGTATCATGGATTTTCAGGAGCCAGCCGGTCACTCTCAGCCATAGGCCCCCAAACACAAACCTCGTCCCGTTTCCCTGGCAAACAAAAGTAAGCTGCCCCGCTTCTGCATGGCAGATTGCAGGAGCTACTTAGTACTATCAAATCAGCCCGACTTGGCACAGGTGCCACCTTGGATCTGGTCACCATCCTGCCTATCGTAGCTTTTCAGGAGCCAGCCGGCCACTCCCTGCCACAGGCCCCCAAACACAAACAACGGCGCTTTTCCCTGGAAAGCAAAATTCGCCTGCCAACATTTTGATGGCAGATTGCAGGAGCCACTTGGTACTATCAAACAAGCCGAACTTGGCACTTGTGCCACCATGGGTCTGGTCAACATCCTGCCTATCGTAGCTTTTCAGGAGCCAGCCGGTCACTCCCAGCCATAGGCCCCGAGACAAAAACCTCGGCCCGTTTCCCGGGCAAACAAAAGTAAGCTATCCCGCTTCTGGATGGCAGATTGCAGGACGCACTTGGTACTATCAAACCAGCCCGACTTGGCACTGGTGCCACCTCTGGTCTGGGAACCATCCTGCGTATCGTAGATTCTAAGGAGCCAGCCGGCCACTCCCAGCCATTGGACCCCAAAAAAAACAACGGCGCTTTTCCCTGGAAAACAAAACTTGCCTGCCAACTTTTTGATGGCAGATTGCCGGAGCCACTTGGTACTATCAAACCAGCCCTACTTGGCACTGGTGCCACCATGGGTCTGGTCACCATCCTGCCTATCGTAGCTTTTCAGGAGCCAGCCGGTCACTCCCAGCCATAGGCCCCCAGACACAAAGCTCGACCCGTTTCCCTGGCAAACAAAAGTAAGCTGCCCCGCTTCTGGATGGCAGATTGCAGGACGCACTTGGTACTATCAAACCAGCCCAACTTGGCACTGGTGCCACCTTGGGTCTGGGAACCATCCTGCGTATCGTGGATTCTAAGGAGCCAGCCGGTCACTCCCTGCCACAGGCCCCCAGACACAAACAACGGCGCTTTTCCCTGGAAAACAAAACTCGCCTGCCGACTTTTTGATGGCAGATTGCAGGAGCCACTTGCTACTATCAAATCAGCCCAACTTGGCACTGGTGCCACCATGGGTCTGGTCACCATCCTGCCTATCGTAGCTTTTCAGGAGCCAGCCGGTCACTCACAGCCATAGGCCCCCAGACACAAACCTCGGCCCGTTTCCCTGGAAAACAAAAGTAAGCTGCCCCGCTTCTGGATGGCAGATTGCAGGAGCCACTTTGCACCATCCAACTAGCCCGACTTGGCACTGGTGCCACCTCAGGTCTGGGAACCATCCTGCGTATCGTGGATTCTAATTATCCATCCGGCCACTCCCACCCACAGGCCCCCAAACACAAACAACGGCGCTTTTCCCTGGAAAACAAAACTCGCCTGCCAATTTTTGATGGCAGATTGCAGGAGCCACTTGGTACTATCAAACCAGCCCAACTTGGCACTGGTGCCACCATGGGTCTGGTCACCATCCTACCTATCGTAGCTTTTCAGGAGCCAGCCGGTCACTCCCAGCCATAGGCCCCCAGACACAAAGCTCGGCCCGTTTCCCTGGCAAGCAAAAGTAAGCTGTCCCGCTTCTGGATGGCAGATTGCAGGACGCACTTGGTAGTATCAAACCAGGCGACTTGGCACTGGCGCCACCTCACGTCTGGGAACCATCCTGCATATCGTGGATTCTAAGCAGCCAGCCGGCCACTCCCAGCCACAGGCCCCCAAACACAAACAACGGCGCTTTTCCCTGGAAAACAAAACTCGCCTGCCAAGTTTTTGATGGCAGATTGCAGGAGCCACTTGGTACTATCAAACCAGCCCAACTTGGCACTGGTGCCGTCATGGGTCTGGTCACGATCCTGCCTATCGTAGCTTTTCAGGAGCCAGCCGGTCACTCCCAGCCATAGGCCCCCAGACACAAACCTCGGCCCGTTTCCCTGGCAAACAAAAGCAAGCTGCCCCGCTTCTGGATGGCAGATTGCAGGAGCCACTTTGCACCATCAAACTAGCCCGACTTGGCACTGGTGCCACCTCTGGTCTGGGAACCATCCTGCGTATGGTAGATTCTAAGCAGCCAGCCGGCCACTCCCAGCCACAGGCCCCCAAACACAAACAACGGCGCTTTTCCCTGGAAAACAAAACTCGTCTGCCAACTTTTTGATGGCAGATTGCCGGAGCCACTTTGTACTATCAAACCAGCCCAACTTGGCACTGGTGCCACCATGGGTCTGGTCACCATCCTGCCTATCGTAGCTTTTCAGGAGCCAGCCGGCCACTCCCTGCCACAGGCCCCCAAACACAAACAACGGCGCTTTTCCCTGGAAAAAAAAATTCGCCTGCCAACTTTTTGATGGCAGATTGCAGGAGCCACTTGGTACTATCAAATCAGCCCAACTTGGCACTGGTGCCACCATGGGTCTGGTCACCATCCTGCCTATCGTAGCTTTTCAGGAGCCAGCCGGTCACTCCCAGCCATAGGCCCCCAGACATAAACCTCGGCCCGTTTCCCTGGCAAACAAAAGTAAGCTGCCCCGCTTCTGGATGGCAGATTGCAGCAACCACTTGGTACTATCAAACCAGCCCAACTTGGCACTGGTGCCACCTCTGGTCTGGGAACCATGCTGAGTATCGTGGATTCTAAGGAGCCAGCCGGCCACTCCCAGCCACAGGCCCCCAAACACAAACAACGGCGCTTTTCCCTGGAAAACAAAACTCGCCTGCCAAGTTTTTGATGGCAGATTGCAGGAGCCACTTGGTACTATCAAACCAGCCCAACTTGGCACTGGTGCCGTCATGGGTCTGGTCACCATCCTGCCTATCGTAGCTTTTCACGAGCCATCCGGTCACTTCCAGGCTTAGGCCCCCAGACACAAACCTCGGACCGTTTCCCTGGCAAACAAAAGTAAGCTGCCCCGCTTCTGGATGGCAGATTGCAGGAACCACTTGGTACTATCAAACCAGCCCAACTTGGCACTGGTGTCACCATGGGTCTGGGAACCATCCTGTGTATCGTGGATTCTAATTAGCCATCCGTCCACTCCAGGCCATAGGGCCCCAGGCACAAACAACGGCGCTTTTCCCTGGATAACAAACTCGCCTGCCAACTTTTTGATGGCAGATTGCAGGAGCCACTTGGTACTATCAAACCAGCCCAACTTGGCACTGCTGCCACCATGGGTCTGGTCACCATCCTGCCTATCGTAGCTTTTCAGGAGCCAGCCGGTCACTCCCAGCCATATGCCCCGAGACACAAACCTCGGCCCGTTTCCCTGGCAAACAAAAGTAAGCTACCCCACTTCTGGATGGCAGATTTCAGGACGCACTTGGTACTATCAAACCAGCCCAACTTGGCACTGGTGCCACGTCAAGTCTAGGAACCATCCTGCGTATCGTGGATTCTAAGGAGCCAGCCGGCCACTCCCAGCCATAGGCCCCCAAACAAAAACAACGGCGCTTTTCCCTGGTAAAGAAAACTTGCCTGCCAACTTTTTGATGGCAGATTGCAGGAGCCACTTGGTACTATCAAACCAGCCCGACTTGGCACTGGTGCCACGACAAGTCTGGGAACCATCCTGCGTATCGTGGATTCTAATGAGCCAGCCGGCCACTCCCAGCCACAGGCCCCCAAACACAAACAACGGAGCTTTTCCCTGGAAAACAAAACTCGCCTGCCAACTTTTTGATGGCAGATTGCAGGAGCCACTTGGTACTATCAAACCAGCCCAACTTGGCACTGGTGCCACCTTGGGTCTGGTCACCATCCTGCCTATCGTAGCTTTTCAGGAGCCAGCCGGTCACTCCCAGCCATAGGCCCCGAGACACAAAGCTCGGCCCGTTTCCCTGGCAAGCAAAAGTAAGCTGTCCCGCTTCTGGATGGCAGATTGCAGGACGCACTTGGTAGTATCAAACCAGCCCGACTTGGCACTGGCGCCACCTCACGTCTGGGAACCATCCTGCGTATTGTGGATTCTAAGCAGCCAGCCGGCCACTCCCAGCCACAGGCCCCCAAACACAAACAACGGTGCTTTTCCCTGGAAAACAAAACTCGCCTGCCAACTTTTTGATGGCAGATTGCAGGAGCCACTTGGTACTATCAAACCAGCCCAACTTGGCACTGGTGCCACCATGGGTCTGGTCACCATCCTGCCTATCGTAGCTTTTCAGGAGCCAGCCGGTCACTCCCAGCCATAGGCCCCCAGACACAAACCTCGGCCCGTTTCCCTGGCAAACAAAAGCAAGCTGCCCCGCTACTGGATGGCAGATTGCAGGAGCCACTTTGCACCATCCAACTAGCCCGACTTGGCACTGGTGCCACCTCAGGTCTGGGAACCATGCTGCGTATCGTGGATTCTAATTAGCCATCCGGCCACTCCCAGCCACAGGCCCCCAAACACAAACAACGGCGCTTTTCCCTGGAAAACAAAACTCGCCTGCCAAATTTTGATGGCAGATTGCCGGAGCCACTTGGTACTATCAAACCAGCCCACCTTAACACTGGTGCCACCATGGGTCTGGTCACCATCCTGCCTATCGTAGCTTTTCAGGAGCCAGCCGGTCACTCCCAGCCATAGGCCCCCAGACACAAAGCTCGGCCCGTTTCCCTGGCAAACAAAAGTAAGTTATCCCGCTTCTGGATGGCAGATTGCAGGAGTCACTTTTCACCATCAATCCAGCCCGACTTGGCACTGGTGCCACCTCTGGTCTGGGAACCATCCTGCGTATCATGGATTCTAAGGAGCCAGCCGGCCACTCCCAGCCACAGGCCCCCAAACACAAACAACGGCGCTTTTCCCTGGATAACAAACTCGCCTGCCAAGTTTTTGATGGCAGATTGCAGGAGCCACTTGGTACTATCAAACCAGCCCAACTTGGCACTGGTGCCACCATGGGTCTGGTCACCATCCTGCCTATCGTAGCTTTTCAGGAGCCAGCCAGTCACTCCCAGCCGTAGGCCCAGAGACACAAAGCTCGGCCCGTTTCCCTGACAAACAAAAGTAAGCTGTCCCGCTTCTGGATGGCAGATTGCAGGACGCACTTGGTACTATCAAACCAGCCCGACTTGGCACTGGTGCCACCTCTGGTCTGGGAACTATCCTGCGTATGGTAGATTCTAAGCAGCCAGCCGGCCACTCCCAGCCACAGGCCCCCAAACACAAACAACGGCGCTTTTCCCTGGAAAACAAAACAAAACAAAAGTATTTTTGATGGCAGATTGCCGGAGCCACTTGCTACTATCAAACCAGCCCAACTTGGCACTGGTGCCACCATGGGTCTGGTCACCATCCTGCCTATCGTAGCTTTTCAGGAGCCAGCCGGCCACTCCCTGCCACAGGCCCCCAAACACAAACAACGGCGCTTTTCCCTGGAAAACAAAATTCGCCTGCCAACATTTTGATGGCAGATTGCAGGAGCCACTTGGTACTATCAAATCAGCCCAACTTGGCACTGGTGCCACCATGGGTCTGGTCACCATCCTGCCTATCGTAGCTTTTCAGGAGCCAGCCGGTCACTCCCAGCCATAGGCCCCCAGACACAAACCTCGGCCCGTTTCCCTGGCAAACAAAAGTAAGCAGCCCCGCTTCTGGATGGCAGATTGCAGCAACCACTTGGTACTATCAAACCAGCCCAACTTGGCACTGGTGCCACCTCTGGTCTGGGAACCATGCTGAGTATCATGGATTCTAAGGAGCCAGCCGGCCACTCCCAGCCACAGGCCCCCAAACACAAACAACGGCGCTTTTCCCTGGAAAACAAAACTCGCCTGCCAAGTTTTTGATGGCAGATTGCAGGAGCCACTTGGTACTATCAAACCAGCCCAACTTGGCACTGGTGCCGTCATGGGTCTGGTCACCATCCTGCCTATCGTAGCTTTTCACGAGCCAGCCGGTCACTTCCAGGCTTAGGCCCCCAGAGACAATCCTCGGACCGTTTCCCTGGCAAACAAAAGTAAGCTGCCCCGCTTCTGGATGGCAGATTGCAGGATCCACTTGGTACTATCAAACCAGCCCAACTTGGCACTGGTGTCACCATGGGTCTGGGAACCATCCTGTGTATGGTGGGTTCTAATTAGCCTTCCGTCCACTCCAGGCCATAAGGCCCCAGGCACAAACAACGGCGCTTTTCCCTGGATAACAAACTCGCCTGCCAACTTTTTGATGGCAGATTGCAGGAGCCACTTGGTACTATCAAACCAGCCCAACTTGGCACTGGTGCCACCATGGGTCTGGTCACCATCCTGCCTATCGTAGCTTTTCAGGAGCCAGCCGGTCACTCCCAGCCATATGCCCCGAGACACAAACCTCGGCCCGTTTCCCTGGCAAACAAAAGTAAGCTACCCCACTTCTGGATGGCAGATTGCAGGACGCACTTGGTACTATCAAACCAGCCCAACTTGGCACTGGTGCCACGTCAAGTCTAGGAACCATCCTGCGTATCGTGGATTCTAAGGAGCCAGCCGGCCACTCCCAGCCATAGGCCCCCAAACAAAAACAACGGCGCTTTTCCCTGGTAAAGAAAAGTTGCCTGCCAACTTTTTGATGGCAGATTGCAGGAGCCACTTGGTACTATCAAACCAGCCCAACTTGGCACTGGTGCCACCATGGGTCTGGTCACCATCCTGCCTATCGTAGCTTTTCAGGAGCCAGCCGGTCACTCCCAGCCATAGGCCCCCAGACACAAAGCTCGGCCCGTTTCCCTGGCAAACAAAAGTAAGCTGCCCCGCTTCTGGATGGCAGATTGCAGGAGCCACTTGGTACTATCAAACCAGCCCGACTTGGCACTGGTGCCACCTCTGGTCTGGGAACCATCCTGCGTATCGTGGATTCTAAGGAGCCAGCCGGCCACTCCCAGCCACAGGCCCCCAAACACAAACAACGGCGCTTTTCCCTGGAAAACAAAACTCGCCTGCCAACTTTTTGATGGCAGATTGCAGGAGCCACTTGGTACTATCAAACCAGCCCAACTTGGCACTGGTGCCGCCATGGGTCTGGTCACCATCCTGCCTATCGTAGCTTTTCACGAGCCAGCCGGTCACTCCCAGCCATAGGCCCCCAGACAAAAACCTCGGCCCGTTTCCCTGGAAAACAAAAGTAAGCTGCCCCGCTTCTGGATGGCAGATTGGAGGACGCACTTGTTACTATCAAACCAGCCCGACTTGGCACTGGTGCCACCACTGGTCTGGGAACCATCCTGCGTATCGTGGATTCTAAAGAGCCAGCCGGCCACTCCCAGCCACAGGCTCCCAAACACAAACAACGGCGCTTTTCCCTGGAAAACAAAACTCGCCTGCCAAGTTTTTGATGGCAGATTGCAGGAGCCACTTGGTACTATCAAACCAGCCCAACTTGGCACTGCTGCCACCATGGGTCTGGTCACCATCCTGCCTATCGTAGGTTTTCACGAGCCTGCCGGTCACTCCCAGCCATAGGCCCCCAGACAAATCCTCGGCCCGTTTCCCTGGCAAACAAAAGTAAGCTGCCCCGCTTCTGGATGGCAGATTGCAGGATCCACTTGGTACTATCAAACCAGCCCGACTTGGCACTGGTGCCACGACAAGTCTGGGAACCATCCTGCGTATCGTGGATTCTAATGAGCCAGCCGGCCACTCCCAGCCACAGGCCCCCAAACACAAACAACGGCGCTTTTCCCTGGAAAACAAAACTCGCCTGCCAACTTTTTGATGGCAGATTGCAGGAGCCACTTGGTACTATCAAACCAGCCCAACTTGGCACTGGTGCCACCTTGGGTCTGGTCACCATCCTGCCTATCGTAGCTTTTCAGGAGCCAGCCGGTCACTCCCAGCCATAGGCCCCAAGACACAAAGCTCGGCCCTTTTCCCTGGCAAACAAAAGTAAGCTGCCCCGCTTCTGGATGGCAGATTGCAGGAGCCACTTTGCACCATCAAACTATCCCGACTAGGCACTGGTGCCACCTTGGGTCTGGGAACCATCCTGCGTATGGTGGATTCTAAGGAGCCAGCCGGCCACTCCCAGCCACAGGCCCCTAAACACAACAACGGCGCTTTTCCCTGGAAAAAAAAACTCGCCTGCCAAATTTTGATGGCAGATTGCAGGAGCCACTTGGTACTATCAAACCAGCCCAACTTGGGACTGGTGCCACCATGGGTCTGGTCACCATCCTGCCTATCGTAGCTTTTCAGGAGCCAGCCGGTCACTCGCAGCCATAGGCCCCCAGACAAAAACCTCGGCCCGTTTCCCTGGCAAACAAAAGTAAGCTGCCCTGCTTCTGGATGGCAGATTGCAGGAACCACTTGGTACTATCAAACCAGCCCGACTTGGCACTGGTGCCACCTCTGGTCTGGGAACCATCCTGCGTATCGTGGATTCTAAGGAGCCAGTCGGCCACTCCCAGCCACAGGCCCCCAAACACAAACAACGGCCCGTTTCCGTGGCAAACAAAAGTAAGCTGCCCCGCTTCTGGATGGCAGATTGCAGGAGCCACTTGGTACTATCAAACCAGCCCGACTTGGCACTGGTGCCACCTCTGGTCTGGGAACCATCCTGCGTATCGTGGTGTCTAAGGAGCCAGCCGGCCACTCCCAACCACAGGCCCGCAAACACAAACAACGGCGCTTTTCCCTGGAAAACAAAACTCGCCTGCCAACTTTTTGATGTCAGATTGCAGGAGCCACTTGGTACTATCAAACCAGCCCAACTTGGCACTGGTGCCACCATGGGTCTGGTCACCATCCTGCCTATCGTAGCTTTCAGGAGCCCGTCGGTCACTCCCTGCCATAGGCCCCGAGACACAAACCTCGGCCCGTTTCCCTGGCAAACAAAAGTCAGCTGCCCCGCTTCTGGATGGCAGATTGCAGGACGCACTTGGTACTATCAAACCAGCCCGACTTGGCATTGGCGCCACCTCACGTCTGGGAACCATCCTGCGTATCGTGGATTCTAAGCAGCCAGCCGGCCACTCCCAGCCACAGGCCCCCAAACACAAACAACGGCGCTTTTCCCTGGCAAACAAAAGTAAGCTGCCCCGCTTCTGGATGGCAGATTGCAGGAACCACTTGGTAGTATCAAACCAGCCCAACTTGGCACTGGTGGCACCTCTTGTCTTGGAACCATGCTGCGTATCGTGGTTTCTAAGGAGCCAGCCGGCCACTCCCAACCATAGACCCCCAGACACAAACCTCGGCCCGTTTCCCTGGAAAACAAAAGTAAGCTACCCCTATTCTGGATGGCAGATTGCAGGAGGCACTTGGTACTATCAAATCAGCCCAACTTGGCACTGGTGCCACAATGGGTCTGGTAAACATCCTGCCTATCGTAGCTTTTCAGGAGCCAGCCGGCCACTCTCAGCCATATGCCCCCAAAAACAAACCACGGCCTTTTCTCTGGCAAACAAAACTCAACTGCCCCTCTTCTGGATGGCAAATTTTAGGACGCACTTTGTACTACGAAAACCGCCCGACGTGGCACTGGTGCCACCTTGTGTCAGGGAACCATCCTGCATATCGAGCTTTTTAAGGAGCCAGCCGGCCACGCCCAGCCATAAACTCCCGAAAAAAAACCACGGACCATTTCTCTTGGAAACAAAAATCCGCTGCCCCGCGTCTGTATGGCAGATTGCAGGAGCCACTTTGCACCATCAAACCAGCCCGACTTGGCACTGGTGCCACCTTGGGTGTGGGAACAATCCTGCATATCGTGGATTCTAAGGAGCCAGCCGGCCACTCCCAGCCACAGGCCCCCAAACACAAACAACGGCGCTTTTCCCTGGAAAACAAAACTCGCCTGCCAACTTTTTGATGGCAGATTGCAGGAGCCACTTGGTACTATCAAATCATCCCAACTTGGCACTGGTGCCACTATGGGTCTGGGAACCATCCTGCCTATCGTAGCTTTTCAGGAGCCAGCCGGTCACTCCCAGCCATAGGCCCCCAGACACAAACCTCGGACCGTTTCCCTGGCAAACAAAAGTAAGCTGCCCCGATTCTGGATGGCAGATTGCAGGAGCCACTTGGTTGTGTCAAACCAGCCCGACTTGGCACTGGTGCCACCTTGGGTCTGGGAACCATCCTGCGTATCGTGGATTCTAAGCAGCCACCCGGCCACTCTGAGCCACAGGCCCCCAAACAAAATCTACGGCGCTTTTCCCTGGAAAACAAAACTCGCCTGCCAACTTTTTGATGGCAGATTGCAGGAGCCACTTGGTACTATCAAACCAGCCCAACTTGGCACTGGTGCCACCTCTGGTCTGGGAACCATCCTGCCTATCGTAGCTTTTCAGGAGCCAGCCGGTCACTCCCAGCCATAGACCCCCAGACACAAACCTCGGCCCGTTTCCCTGGCAAACAAAAGTAAGCTGCCCCGCTTTTGGATGGCAGATTGCAGGAGCCACGTTGCACCATCAAACCAGCCCCACTTGGCACTGGTGCCACCTTGGGTCTGGGAACAAGTTGGGCTGGTTTGATAGTACCAAGTGCCTCCTGCAATCTGCCATCCAGAAGCGGGACAGCTTACTTTTGTTTCCCAGGGAAACGGGCCGAGGTATTTGTCTGGGGGCCTATGGCTGGGAGTGACCGGCTGACTACTGAAAAGCTACGATAGGCAGGATGGTTACCAGACTCATGGTGCCACCAGTGCCAAGTCGGGCTGGTTTGATAATACTAAATAGCTCCTGCAATCTGCCATCCAGACGCGGGGCAGCGGATTTTTGTTTGCTGGAGAAAAGTTCCGTGGATTTTTTTTTGGGGGTATATGACTGGACGTGGCCGGCTGGCTCCTTAAAAAGATCTATACGCAGGATTGTTCCCTGACCCAAGGTGGCATCAGTGCCAAGTCGGGCTGTTTTCGTAGTACCAAGTGCGTCCTGCAATTTGCCATCCAGAAGCGGGGCAGCCTACTTTTGTTTGCCAGGGAAACGTGCCGAGGTATTTGTCTGGGGGCCTATGGCTGGGAGTGAGCGGCTGGCTCCTGAAAAGCTACGATAGGCAGGATGGTGACCAGACCCATGGTGGCACCAGTGCCAAGTTGGGCTGGTTTGATAGTACCAAGTGGCTCCTGCAATCTGCCATCAAGAAGTTGGCAGGCGAGTTTTGTTTTCCAGGGAAAAGCGCCGTTGTTTTTGTTTAGAGGCCTGTGGCTGGGAGTGGCCGCCTGTCCTCGTAGAATCTACGTTACGCAGCATGGTTCCCAGAGCCAAGGTGGCACCAGGGCCAAGTCGGGCTGGTTTGTAAGTACCAAGTGCATCCTGCAATCTGCCACCAAAAGCGGGGCAGCTTACTTTTGTTTGCCAGGGAAACGGGCCGAGGTTTGTGTCTGGGGGCCTATGGCTGGGAGTGACCGGCTGGCTCCTGAAATGCTACAATAGGCAGGATGGTTCCCAGACCCATAGTGGCACCAGTGCCAAGTTGGGATGATTTGATAGTACCAAGTGGCTCCTGCAATCTGCCATCAGAAAGCTGGCAGGCGAATTTTATTTTCCAGGGAAAAGCGCCGTTGTTTGTGTTTGGGGGCCTGTGGCAGGGAGTGGCCGGCTGGCTCCTTAGAATCCACGATATGCAGGATTGTTCCCAGACCCAAGGTGGCACCAGTGCCAAGTCGGGCTGGTTTGATGGTGCAAAGTGGCTCCTGCAATCTGCCATCCAGACGCGGGGCAGCGGATTTTTGTTTCCAAGAGAAATGGTCCGTGGTTTGTTTTTGGGGGTAAATGGCTGGGCGTGGCCGGCTGGCTCCTTAAAAAGCTCGATATGCAGGATGGTTCCCTGACACAAGGTGGCACCAGTGCCACGTCGGGCGGTTTTCGTAGTACAAAGTGCGTCCTAAAATTTGCCATCCAGAAGAGGGGCAGTTGAGTTTTGTTTGCCAGAGAAAAGGGCCGTGGTTTGTTTTTGGGGCATATGGCTGAGAGTGGCCGGCTGGCCCCTGAAAATCCACGATAGGCAGGATGGTTCCCAGACCAGAGGTGTCACCAGTGCCAAGTCGGGCTGGTTTGATAGTACTAAGTAGCTCCTGCAATCTGCCATGCAGAAGCGGGGCAGCTTACTTTTGTTTGCCAGGGAAACGGGCCGAGGTTTGTGTCTGGGGGCCTATGGCTGGGAGTGACCGGCTGGCTCCTGAAAAGCTACGATAGGCAGGATGGTGACCAGACCCATGGTGGCACCAGTGCCAAGTTGGGCTGGTTTGATAGTACCAAGTGGCTCCTGCAATCTGCCATCAAAAAGTTGGCAGGCGAGTTTTGTTTTCCAGGGAAAAGCGCCGTTGTTTGTGTTTGGGGGCCTGTGGCTGGGAGTGGCCAGCTGGCTCCTTAGAACCCACGATACGCAGGATGGTTCCCAGACCTGAGTTGGCACCAGTGCCAAGTTGGGCTGGTTTGATGGTGCAAAGTGGCTCCTGCAATCTGCCATCCAGAAGCGGGGCAGCTTACTTTTGTTTGCCAGGGAAACGGGCCGAAATATTTGTCTGGGGGCCTCTGGCTGGGGGTGGCTGGCTGGCTCCTGAAAAGCTACGATAGGCAGGATGGTGACCAGACCCATGGTGGCACCAGTGCCAAGTTGGGCTGGTTTGATAATACCAAGTGGCTCCTGCAATCTGCCATCAAATGTTTGGCAGGCGAGTTTTGTTTTCCAGGGAAAAGCACCGTTGTGTGTGTTTTGGGGCCTGTGGCTGGGAGTGGCCAGCTGGCTCCTTAGAATCCACGATACGCAGGATGGTTCCCAGACCCAAGGTGGCATCAGTGCCAAGTCGGGCTGGTTTGTTAGTACCAAGTGGTTCCTGCAATCTGCCATCCAGAAGCGGGGCAGCTGAATTTTGTTTGCCAGAGAAAAAGGCTGTTGTTTGTGTTTCGGTGCCTGTGGCTGGCAGTGGCCGGCTGGCTCCTGAAAATCCATGATACGCAGCATGGTTCCCAGACCCAAGGTGGCATCAGTGCCAAGTAGGGCTGGTTTCATAGTACCCAGTGGCTCCTGCAATCTGCCATCCAGAAGAGGGGCAGTTGAGTTTTGTTTTCCAGAGAAAAGGGCCGTGGTTTGTGTTTGGGGCCTATGGCTGAGAGTGACCGGCTGGCCCCTGAAAATCCACGATAGGAAGGATGGTTCCCAGATCCAAGGTGGCAGCAGTGCCATGTTGTGCTGGTGTGATAGTCCCAAGTGGCTCCTGCAATCTGCCATCCAGAAGCGGGGCAGCTGAATTTTGTTTGCCAGACAAAAAGTCTGTGGTTTGTGTTTGGGGGCCTGTGGCTGGGAGTGGCCGGGTGGCTCCTGAAAATCCATGATACGCAGTATGGTTCCCAGACCCAAGGTGGCACCAGTGCCAAGTGGGGCTGGTTTCACAGTGTCAAGTGCCTCCTGCAATCTCCCATCCAGAAGCGGGGCAGCTGAGTTTTGTTTGCCTGTGAAACGGGCCGTTGTTTTTAATTGGGGTCTGTGGCCGAGAGTGTTCGGCTGGCTCCTGACAACCCACAATACGCAGGATGGTTCCCAGACCCAAGGTGGCACCAGTGCCAAGTCGGGCTGGTTTGATAGTACCAAGTGGCTCCTGCAATCTGCCATCCAGAAGCGGTGCAGTTGAGTTTTGTTTGCCAGAGAAAAGGGCCGTGGGTTGTGTTTGGGGGCATATGGCTGGGAGTGGCCGGCTGTCTCATTAAAAAGATCGATACGCAGGATGGTTCCCAGACCCAAGGGGGCACCAGTGCCAAGTCGGGCTGTTTTTATAGTACCAAGTGCGTCCTGCAATTTGCCATCCAGAAGAGGGGCAGTTGAGTTTTGTTTGCCAGAGAATAGCGCCGTTGTTTGTGTTTGGGGGCTTGTGGCTCGTAGTGGCCGACTGGCGCCTTAGAATCTGTGTTACGCAGCATGGTTCCCAGACCCAAGGTGGCACCAGTGCCAAGTTTTGCTGGTTTGATAGTACCAAGTGGCTCCTGCAATCTGCCATCCAGAAGCGGGGTAGCTTACTTTTGTTTGCCAGGGAAACGGGCCGAGGTTTGTGACTGGGGACCTATGGCTGGGAGAGACCGGCTGGCTCCTGGAAAGCTACAATAGGCAGGATGGTGACCAGACCCATGGTGGCACCAGTGCCAAGTTGGGCTGGTTTGATAGTACCAAGTGGCTCCGGCAATCTGCCATCAAAAAGTTGGCAGGCGAGTTTTGTTTTCCAGGGAAAAGCGACATTGTTTGTATTTGGGGGCCTGTGGCTGGGAGTGGCCGGCTGGCTCCTTTGAACCCACGATATGCAGGATGGTTCCCAGACCCAAGGTGGCACCAGTGCCAAGTCGGGCTGGTTTGATACTACCAAGTGCGTCCTGCAATCTGCCATCCAGAAGCGGGGCAGCTTAATTTTGTTTGCCAGGGAAACGGGCCGTGGGTTTTGTTTGGGGGCATATAGCTGAGAGTGGCCGGCTGGCTCCTGAAAATCCACGCTAGGCAGCATGGTTCCCAGATGCAATGTGGCACCAGTGCCAAGTCGGGCTGGTTTGATGGTGCAAAGTGGCTCCTGCAATCTGCCATCCAGAAGCGGGGCAGCTGATTTTTGTTTGCCAGAGGAAAATTCCGTGGATTGTTTTTGGGGGCATATTGCTGGGAGTGGCCGGCTGGCTCCTTAAAATGCTCGATACGCATGATGGTTCCCAGGCCCAAGGTGTCACCACTACCAAGTCGGCCTGCGGTTTTAGTATCAAGTTCATCCTGCAATTTGCCATCCAGAAGAGGGGCAGTTGAGTTTTGTTTGCCAGAGAAACGGGCTGAGGTTTCTGTTTGGGGACATATGGCTGAGAGTGGCCGGCTGGCCCCTGAATATCCACGATACAGAGCATGGTTCCCAGATCCAAGGTGGCACCAGTGCCAAGTCGGGCTGGTTTGATAGTACCAAGTGTCTCCTGCAATCTGCCATCCAGAAGCAGGGCAGCTTACTTTTGTTTGCCAGAGAAATAGGCCTAGGTTTTTGTTTGGGGGCCTGTGGCTAGGAGTGGCCGGCTGGCTCCTAAGAATCCACGATACGCAGGATGTTTCCCAGACCCAAGGTGGCACCAGTGCCAAGTCGGGCTGGTTTGATAGTACCAAGTGGCTCCTGCAAACTCCATCAAAAACTTGGCAGGCGTGTTTTGTTTTCCAGGGAACAGCGCCGTTGATTTTGTTTGGGGGCCTGTGGCTGGGAGTGGCCGGCTGGCTCATTAGAATCCACGATACGCAGGATGGTTCCCAGACCCAAGGTGGCACCAGTGCCAAGTTGGGCTGGTTTGATTACACCAAGTGGCTCCTGCAATCTGCCATCCAGAAGTGAGGCAGCTAAGTTTTGTTTGCGAGAAAAAAGGGCCGTGGTTTTTGTTGGGGGCCTGTGGCTGGGAGTAGCCGGCTGGCTCCTTAAAATCCACGATAGGCAGGATGGTTCCCAGACCCAAGGTGGCACCAGTGCCAAGTCGGGCTGGTTTGATAGTACCAAGTGGCTCCTGCAATCTGCCATCCAGAAGCGGGGCAGCTGAGTTTTGTTTGCCAGAGAAAAAGGCTGTGGTTTGTGTTTGGGGGCCTGTGGCTGGGAGTGGCCGGCTGGCTCCTGAAAATCCACGATACGCAGCATGGTTCCCAGACCCAAGGTGGCACCAGTGCCAAGTGGGGCTCGTTTGACAGTGTCAAGTGCCTCCTGCAATCTCCCATCCAGAAGCGGGGCAGCTGAGTTTTTTTTGCCAGGGAAACGGACCTTTGTTTTTGATTGGGCTCTGTGGCCGAGAGTGGTCGGCTGTCTCCTGACAATCCACAATACGCAGGATGGTTCCCAGACCCAAGGTGGCACCAGTGCCAAGTCGGGCTGGTTTGATAGTACCAAGTGTCTCCTGCAATCTGCCATCCAGAAGCGGGGCAGCTGAGTTTTGTTTGCCAGAGAAAAGGGCCGTGGGTTGTGTTTGGGGGCATATGGCTGGGAGTGGCCACCTGGCTCCTTAAAATGCACGATACGCCGCATGGTAACCAGACGCAAGGTGGCACCAGTGCCAAGTCAGGCTGTTTTTGTAGTACCCAGTGGCTCCTGCAATTTGCCATCCAGAAGCGGGGCAGTTGAATTTTGTTTGCTAGAGAAAAGGGCTGTGGTTTGTGTTTGGGGGCCTATGGCTGAGAGTGGCCGGCTGGCCCCTGAAAATCAACGATAGGCAGGATGGTTCCCAGATCCAAGGTGGCACCAGTGCCAAGTAAGGCTGGTTGTATGGTTCAAAGTAACTCCTGCAATCTGCCATCCAGAAGCGGGACAGCTGAGTTTTTTTTGCCAGAGAAAAGGTCCATGGTTTCTTTTTGGGGCATACGGCTGGGAATTGCCGGCTGGCTCCTTAAAATGCTCGATATGCAGGATGGTTCCCAGAGCCAAGGTGGCACCACTGCCAAGTCGGGCTCTTTTTGTAGTACCAAGTGCGTCCTGCAATTTGCCATCCAGAAGAGGGGCAGTTGAGTTTTGTTTGCCAGAGAAAAGGGCCGTTGTTTGTGTTTGGGGGCCTGTGGCTGGGAGTGTTCGGCTGGTTCCTGAATATGTACGATACGCAGGATTGTTCCCAGATCCAAGGTGGCAGCAGTGCCATGTTGTGCTGGTGTGATAGTCCCAAGTGGCTCCTGCAATCTGCCATCCAGAAGTGGGGCAGCTGATTTTTGTTTGCCAGAGAAAAGGTCCGTGGTTTGTGTTTGGGGGCATATGGCTGAGAGTGGCCGGCTGGCTCCTGAAAAGCTACGATAGGCAGGATGGTGACCAGACCCATGGTGGCACCAGTGCCAAGTTGGGCTGGTTTGATAGTACCAAGTGGCTCCTGCAATCTGCCATCAAAAAGTTGTCAGGCGAGTTTTGTTTTCCAGGGAAAAGCGCCGTTGTTTGTGTTTGGGTGCCTGAGGCTGGGAGTGGCCGGCTGGCTCCTTAGAATCCACGATACGCAGGATGGTTCCCAGACCAGTGGTGGCACCAGTGCCAAGTCGGGCTGGTTTGATAGTAACAAGTGCGTCCTACTATCTGCCATCCAGAAGCGGGGCAGCTTACTTTTGTTTGCCAGGGAAACGGGCCGAGCTTTGTGTCTGGGGGCCTGTGGCAGGGAGTGACCGGCTGGCTCCTGAAAAGCTACGATAGGCAGGATGGTGACCAGACCCATGGTGGCACCAGTGCCAAGTTGGGCTGGTTTGATAGTACCAAGTGGCTCCTGCAATCTGCCATCAAAAAGTTGTCAGGCGAGTTTAGTTTTCCAGGGAAAAGCGCCGTTGTTTGTGTTTGGGGGCCTGTGGCTGGGAGTGGCCGGCTGGCTAATTAGAATCCACGATACGCAGGATGGTTCCCAGACCAGAGGTGGCAACAGTGACAAGTCGGGCCAGTTTGATGGTGCAAAGTGGCTCCTGCAATCTGCCATCCAGAAGCAGGGCTGCTTACTTTTGTTTGCCAGGGAAAGGAGCCGAGGTTTTTGTCTGGGGGCCTATGGCTGGGAGTGACCAGCTGGCTCCTGAAAAGGTACGATAGGCAGGATGGTTACCAGACCCATGGTGGCACCAGTGCCAAGTTCGGCTGATTTGATAGTACCAAGTGGCTCCTGCAATCTGCCATCAAAATGTTGGTAGGCGAGTTTTGTTTTCCAGGGAAAAGCGCCGTTGTTTGTGTTTGGGGGCCTGTGGGTGGGAGTGGCCGGATGGCTAATTAGAATCCACGATACGCAGGATGGTTCCCAGACCTAAAGTGGCACCAGTGACAAGTCGGGCCAGTTTGATGGTGCAAAGTTGCTACTGAAATCTGCCATCCAGAAACGGGGCAGCTTACTTTTGTTTGCCAGGGAAACGGGCCAAGGTTTGTGTCTGGGGGCCTATGGCTGTGAGTGACCGGCTAGGTCCTGAAAAGCTACGATAGGCAGGATGGTGACCAGACCCATGGTGGCACCAGTGCCAAGTTGGGCTGGTTTGATAGTACCAAGTGGCTCCTGCAATCTGCCATCAAAAAGTCGGCAAGCGAGTGTTGATTTCCAGGGAAAAGCGCCGTTGTTTGTGTTTGGGGGCCTGTGGCAGGGAGTGGCCGGCTGGCTCCTTAGAATCCACGATACGCAGCATGGTTCCCAGACCCAAGGTGGCACCAGTGCCAAGTCGGGCTGGCTTGATAATACCAAGTGGTTCCTGCAATCGGCCATCAAAAAGTTGGCAGGCGAGTTTTGTTTTCCAGGGAAAAGCGCCGTTGTTTTTGTTTGGGGGCCTATGGGTGGGAGTGGCCGGCTGGCTCCTTAGAATCCACGAGACGCAGGATGGTTCCCAGACCTGAGGTGGCACCAGTGCCAAGTTGGGCTGGTTTGATAGTACCAAGTGCGTCCTGCAATCTGCCATCCAGAAGCGGGGTAGCTTACTTTTGTTTGCCAGGGAAACGGGCCGAGGTTTGTGTCTCGGGGCCTATGGCTGGGAGTGACCGGCTGGCTCCTGAAAAGCTACGATAGGCAGGATGGTGACCAGACCCATGGTGGCACCAGTGCCAAGTTGGGCTGGTTTGATAGTACCAAGTGGCTCCTGCAATCTGCCATCAAATATTTGGCAGGCGAGTTTGTTATCCAGGGAAAAGCGCCGTTGTTTGCGCCTGGGGCCCTATGGCCTGGAGTGGACGGATGGCTAATTAGAATCCACGATACACAGGATGGTTCCCAGACCCATGGTGGCACCAGTGCCAACTTGGGCTGGTTTGATAGTACCAAGTGGTTCCTGCAATCTGCCATCCAGAAGCGGGGCAGCTTACTTTTGTTTGCCAGGGAAACGGTCCGAGGATTGTGTCTGGGGGCCTAAGCCTGGAAGTGACCGGCTGGCTCGTGAAAAGCTACGATAGGCAGGATGTGGACCAGACCCATGACGGCACCAGTGCCAAGTTGGGCTGGTTTGATAGTACCAAGTGGCTCCTGCAATCTGCCATCAAAAACTTGGCAGGCGAGTTTTGTTTTCCAGGGAAAAGCGCCGTTGTTTGTGTTTGGGGGCCTGTGGCTGGGAGTGGCCGGCTGGCTCCTTAGAATCCACGATACTCAGCATGGTTCCCAGACCAGAGGTGGCACCAGTGCCAAGTTGGGCTGGTTTGATTGTAACAAGTGCGTCCGGGAATCTGCCATCCAGAAGCGGGGCAGCTTACTTTTGTTTGCCAGGGAAACGGGCCGAGGTTTGTGTCTGGGGGCCTATGGCTGGGAGTGGCCGGCTGGCTCCTGAAAAGCTACGATAGGCAGGATGGTGACCAGACCCATGGTGGCACCAGTGCCAAGTTGGGCTGGTTTGATAGTACCAAGTGGCTCCTGCAATCTGCCATCAAAAAGTCGGCAAGCGAGTGTTGATTTCCAGGGAAAAGCGTCGTTGTTTGTGTTTGGGGGCCTGTGGCTGGGAGTGGCCGGCTGGCTCCTTAGAATCCACAATACGCAGCATGGTTCCCAGACCCAAGGTGGCACCAGTGCCAAGTCGGGCTGGCTTGATAATACCAAGTGGTTCCTGCAATCGGCCATCAAAAAGTTGGCAGGCGAGTTTTGTTTTCCAGGGAAAAGCGCCGTTGTTTGTGCCTGGGGCCCTATGGCCTGGAGTGGACGGATGGCTAATTAGAATCCACGATACACAGGATGGTTCCCAGACCCATGGTGGCACCAGTGCCAAGTTGGGCTGGTTTGATAGTACCAAGTGGTTCCTGCAATCTGCCATCCAGAAGCGGGGTAGCTTACTTTTGTTTGCCAGGGAAACGGTCCGAGGTTTGTGTCTGGGGGCCTATGGCTGGGAGTGACCGGCTGGCTCCTGAAAAGCTACGATAGGCAGGATGGTGACCAGACCCATGGTGGCACCAGTGCCAAGTTGGGCTGGCTTGATAATACCAAGTGGTTCCTGCAATCGGCCATCAAAAAGTTGGCAGGCGAGTTTTGTTTTCCAGGGAAAAGCGCCGTTTTTTGTGCCTGGGGCCCTATGGCCTGGAGTGGACGGATGGCTAATTAGAACCCACGATACGCAGGATGGTTCCCAGACCTGAGGTGGCACCAGTGCCAAGTTGGGCTGGTTTGACGGTGCAAAGTGGCTCCTGCAATCTGCCATGCAGAAGCGGGGCAGCTTACTTTTGTTTGCCAGGGAAACGGGCCGAAATATTTGTCTGGGGGCCTCTGGCTGGGGGTGGCTGGCTGGCTCCTGAAAAGCTACGATAGGCAGGATGGTGACCAGACCCATGGTGGCACCAGTGCCAAGTTGGGCTGGTTTGATAGTACCAAGTGGCTCCTGCAATCTGCCATCAAAAACTTGGCAGGCGAGTTTTGTTTTCCAGGGAAAAGCGCCGTTGTTTGTGTTTGGGGGCCTGTGGCAGGGAGTGGCCGGCTGGCTACTTAGAATCCACGATACGCAGCATGGTTCCCAGACCCAAGGTGGCACCAGTGCCAAGTCGGGCTGGCTTGATAATACCAAGTGGTTCCTGCAATCGGCCATCAAAAAGTTGGCAGGCAAGTTTTGTTTTCCAGGGAAAAGCGCCGTTGTTTGTGCCTGGGGCCCTATGGCCTGGAGTGGACGGATGGCTAATTAGAATCCACGATACACAGGATGGTTCCCAGACCCATGGTGGCACCAGTGCCAAGTTGGGCTGGTTTGATAGTAAAAAGTGGTTCCTGCAATCTGCCATCCAGAAGCGGGGCAGCTTACTTTTGTTTGCCAGGGAAACGGTCCGAGGTTTGTGTCTGGGGGCCTATGGCTGGGAGTGACCGGCTGGCTCCTGAAAAGCTACGATAGGCAGGATGGTGACCAGACCCATGGTGGCACCAGTGCCAAGTTGGGCTGGCTAGATAATACCAAGTGCTTCCTGCAATCGGCCATCAAAAAGTTGTCAGGCGAGTTTTGTTTTCCAGGGAAAAGCGCCGTTGTTTGTGCCTGGGTCCCTATGGCCTGGAGTGGACGGATGGCTAATTAGAATCCACGATACACAGGATGGTTCCCAGACCCATGGTGGCACCAGTGCCAAGTTGGGCTGGTTTGATAGTACCAAGTGGTTCCTGCAATCTGCCATCCAGAAGCGGGGCAGCTTACTTTTGTTTTCCAGGGAAACGGGCCGAGGTTTTTGTCTGGGGGCCTATGGCTGGGAGTGACCGGCTGGCTCCTGAAAAGCTACGATAGGCAGGATGGTGACCAGACCCATGACGGCACCAGTGCCAAGTTGGGCTGGTTTGATAGTACCAAGTGGCTCCTGCAATCTGCCATCAAAAACTTGGCAGGCGAGTTTTGTTTTCCAGGGAAAAGCGCCGTTGTTTGTGTTTGGGGGCCTGTGGCTGGGAGTGGCCGGCTGGCTCCTTAGAATCCACGATACTCAGCATGGTTCCCAGATCAGAGGTGGCACCAGTGCCAAGTTGGGCTGGTTTGATAGTACCAAGTGCGTCCGGGAATCTGCCATCCAGAAGCGGGGCAGCTTACTTTTGTTTGCCAGGGAAACGGGCCGAGGTTTTTGTCTGGGGGCCTATGGCTGGGAGTGACTGGCTGGCTCCTGAAAAGTTACGATAGGCAGGATGGTTCCCAGACCCATGGTGGCACCAGTGCCAAGTTGGGCTGGTTTGATAGTACCAAGTGGCTCCTGCAATCTGCCATCAAAAAGTTGGCAGGCGAGTTTTGTTTTCCAGGGAAAAGCGCCGTTGTTTGTGTTTGGGGACCTGTGGCAGGGAGTGGCCGGCTGGCTCCTTAGAATCCACGATACGCAGGATGGTTCCCAGACTTGACGTGGCACCAGTGCCAAGTCGGGCTGGTTTGATAGTACCAAGTGCGTCCTGCAATCTGCCATCCAGAAGCGGGGCAGCTTACTTTTGTTTTCCAGGGAAACGGGCCGAGGTATTTGTCTGGGGGCCTATGGCTGGGAGTGACCGGCTGGCTCCTGAAAAGCTACGATAGGCAGGATGGTGACCAGACCCATGGTGGCACCAGTGCCAAGTTGGGCTGGTTTGATAGTACCAAGTGGCTCCTGCAATCTGCCATCAAAAAGTTGTCAGGCGAGTTTTGTTTTCCAGGGAAAAGCGCCGTTGTTTGTGTTTGGGTGCCTGTGCCTGGGAGTGGCCGGCTGGCTCCTTAGAATCCACGATACGCAGGATGGTTCCCAGACCAGTGGTGGCACCAGTGCCAAGTCGGGCTGGTTTGATATTAACAAGTGCGTCCTACTATCTGCCATCCAGAAGCGGGGCAGCTTACTTTTGTTTGCCAGGGAAACGGGCCGAGCTTTGTGTCTGGGGGCCTATGGCTGGGAGTGACCGGCTGGCTCCTGAAAAGCTACGATAGGCAGGATGGTGACCAGACCCATGGTGGCACCAGTGCCAAGTTGGGCTGGTTTGATAGTACCAAGTGGCTCCTGCAATCTGCCATCAAAAAGTTGTCAGGCGAGTTTTGTTTTCCAGGGAAAAGCGCCGTTGTTTGTGTTTGGGGGCCTGTGGCTGGGAGTGGCCGGCTGGCTCCTTAGAATCCACGATACGCAGGATGGTTCCCAGACCAGAGGTGGCAACAATGACAAGTCGGGCCAGTTTGATGGTGCAAAGTGGCTCCTGCAATCTGCCATCCAGAAGCAGGGCTGCTTACTTTTGTTTGCCAGGGAAAGGAGCCGAGGTTTTTGTCTGGGGGCCTATGGCTGGGAGTGACCAGCTGGCTCCTGAAAAGGTACGATAGGCAGTATGGTTACCAGACCCATGGTGGCACCAGTGCCAAGTTCGGCTGATTTGATAGTACCAAGTGGCTCCTGCAATCTGCCATCAAAATGTTGGTAGGCGAGTTTTGTTTTCCAGGGAAAAGCGCCGTTGTTTGTGTTTGGGGGCCTGTGGGTGGGAGTGGCCGGATGGCTAATTACAATCCACGATACGCAGGGTGGTTCCCAGACCTAAAGTGGCACCAGTGACAAGTCGGGCCAGTTTGATGGTGCAAAGTTGCTACTGAAATCTGCCATCCAGAAACGGGGCAGCTTACTTTTGTTTGCCAGGGAAACGGGCCAAGGTTTGTGTCTGGGGGCCTATGGCTGTGAGTGACCGGCTAGGTCCTGAAAAGCTACGAGAGGCATGATGGTGACCAGACCCATGGTGGCACCAGTGCCAAGTTGGGCTGGTTTGATAGTACCAAGTGGCTCCTGCAATCTGCCATCAAAAAGTCGGCAAGCGAGTGTTGATTTCCAGGGAAAAGCGCCGTTGTTTGTGTTTGGGGGCCTGTGGCAGGGAGTGGCCGGCTGGCTCCTTAGAATCCACGATACGCAGCATGGTTCCCAGACCCAAGGTAGCACCAGTGCCAAGTCGGGCTGGCTTGATAATACCAAGTGGTTCCTGCAATCGGCCATCAAAAAGTTGGCAGGCGAGTTTTGTTTTCCAGGGAAAAGCGCCGTTGTTTTTGTTTGGGGGCCTATGGGTGGGAGTGGCCGGCTGGCTCCTTAGAATCCACGAGACGCAGGATGGTTCCCAGACCTGAGGTGGCACCAGTGCCAAGTTGGGCTGGTTTGATAGTACCAAGTGCGTCCTGCAATCTGCCATCCAGAAGCGGGGTAGCTTACTTTTGTTTGCCAGGGAAACGGGCCGAGGTTTGTGTCTCGGGGCCTATGGCTGGGAGTGACCGGCTGGCTCCTGAAAAGCTACGATAGGCAGGATGGTGACCAGACCCATGGTGGCACCAGTGCCAAGTTGGGCTGGTTTGATAGTACCAAGTGGCTCCTGCAATCTGCCATCAAAAATTTGGCAGGCGAGTTTGTTTTCCAGGGAAAAGCGCCGTTGTTTGCGCCTGGGGCCCTATGGCCTGGAGTGGACGGATGGCTAATTAGAATCCACGATACACAGGATGGTTCCCAGACCCATGGTGGCACCAGTGCCAACTTGGGCTGGTTTGATAGTAACAAGTGGTTCCTGCAATCTGCCATCCAGAAGCGGGGCAGCTTACTTTTGTTTGCCAGGGAAACGGTCCGAGGATTGTGTCTGGGGGCCTAAGCCTGGAAGTGACCGGCTGGCTCCTGAAAAGCTACGATAGGCAGGATGGTGACCAGACCCATGACGGCACCAGTGCCAAGTTGGGCTGGTTTGATAGTACCAAGTGGCTCCTGCAATCTGCCATCAAAAACTTGGCAGGCGAGTTTTGTTTTCCAGGGAAAAGCGCCGTTGTTTGTGTTTGGGGGCCTGTGGCTGGGAGTGGCCAGCTGGCTCCTTAGAATCCACGATACTCAGCATGGTTCCCAGACCAGAGGTAGCACCAGTGCCAAGTTGGGCTGGTTTGATTGTAACAAGTGCGTCCTGCAATCTGCCATCCAGAAGCGGGGCAGCTTACTTTTTTTTGCCAGGGAAACGGGCCGAGGTTTGTGTCTGGGGGCCTATGGCTGGGAGTGGCCGGCTGGCTCATGAAAAGCTACGATAGGCAGGATGGTGACCAGACCCATGGTGGCACCAGTGCCAAGTTGGGCTGGTTTGATAGTACCAAGTGGCTCCTGCAATCTGCCATCAAAAAGTCGGCAAGCGAGTGTTGATTTCCAGGGAAAAGCGTCGTTGTTTGTGTTTGGGGGCCTGTGGCTGGGAGTGGCCAGCTGGCTCCTTAGAATCCACGATACGCAGCATGGTTCCCAGACCCAAGGTGGCACCAGTGCCAAGTCGGGCTGGCTTGATAATACCAAGTGGTTCCTGCAATCGGCCATCAAAATGTTCGCAGGCGAGTTTTGTTTTCCAGGGAAAAGCGCCGTTGTTTGTGCCTGGGGCCCTATGGCCTGGAGTGGACGGATGGCTAATTAGAATCCACGATACACAGGATGGTTCCCAGACCCATGGTGGCACCAGTGCCAAGTTGGGCTGGTTTGATAGTAACAAGTGCGTCCGGGAATCTGCCATCCAGAAGCGGGGCAGCTTACTTTTGTTTGCCAGGGAAACGGTCCGAGGTTTGTGTCTGGGGGCCTATGGCTGGGAGTGACCGGCTGGCTCCTGAAAAGCTACGATAGGCAGGATGGTGACCAGACCCATGGTGGCACCAGTGCCAAGTTGGGCTGGCTTGATAATACCAAGTGGTTCCTGCGATCGGCCATCAAAAAGTTGGCAGGCGAGTTTTGTTTTCCAGGGAAAAGCGCCGTTGTTTGTGCCTGGGGCCCTATGGCCTGGAGTGGACGGATGGCTAATTAGAACCCACGATACGCAGGATGGTTCCCAGACCTGAGGTGGCACCAGTGCCAAGTTGGGCTGGTTTGACGGTGCATAGTGGCTCCTGCAATCTGCCATGCAGAAGCGGGGCAGCTTACTTTTGTTTGCCAGGGAAACGGGCCGAAATATTTGTCTGGGGGCCTATGGCTGGGGGTGGCTGGCTGGCTCCTGAAAAGCTACGATAGGCAGGATGGTGACCAGACCCATGACGGCACCAGTGCCAAGTTGGGCTGGTTTGATAGTACCAAGTGGCTCCTGCAATCTGCCATCAAAAACTTGGCAGGCGAGTTTTGTTTTCCAGGGAAAAGCGCCGTTGTTTGTGTTTGGGGGCCTGTGGCTGGGAGTGGCCGGCTGGCTCCTTAGAATCCACGATACTCAGCATGGTTCGAAGATCAGAGGTGGCACCAGTGCCAAGTTGGGCTGGTTTGATAGTACCAAGTGCGTCCGGGAATCTGCCATCCAGAAGCGGGGCAGCTTACTTTTGTTTGCCAGGGAAACGGGCCGAGGTTTTTGTCTGGGGGCCTATGGCTGGGAGTGACCGGCTGGCTCCTGAAAAGTTACGATAGGCAGGATGGTGACCAGACCCATGGTGGCACCAGTGCCAAGTTGGGCTGGTTTGATAGTACCAAGTGGCTCCTGCAATCTGCCATCAAAAAGTTGGCAGGCGAGTTTTGTTTTCCAGGGAAAAGCGCCGTTGTTTGTGTTTGGGGGCCTGTGGCAGGGAGTGGCCGGCTGGCTCCTTAGAATCCACGATACGCAGGATGGTTCCCAGACCAGTGGTGGCACCAGGGCCAAGTCGGGCTGGTTTGATAGTACCAAGTGCGTCCTGCAATCTGCCATCCAGAAGCGGGGCAGCTTACTTTTGTTTGCCAGGGAAACGGGCCGAGGTATTTGTCTGGGGGCCTATGGCTGGGAGTGACCGGCTGGCTCCTGAAAAGCTACGATAGTCAGGATGGTGACCAGACCCATGGTGGCACCAGTGCCAAGTTGGGCTGGTTTGATAGTACCAAGTGGCTCCTGCAATCTGCCATCAAAAAGTTGGCAGGCGAGTTTTGTTTTCCAGGGAAAAGCGCCGTTGTTTGTGTTTGGGGGCCTGTGGGTGGGAGTGGCCGGCTGGCTCCTTAGAATCCACGATACGCAGGATGGTTCCCAGACCAGTGGTGGCACCAGTGCCAAGTCGGGCTGGTTTGATAGTAACAAGTGCGTCCTACTATCTGCCATCCAGAAGCGGGGCAGCTTACTTTTGTTTGCCAGGGAAACGGGCCGAGCTTTGTGTCTGGGGGCCTATGGCTGGGAGTGACCGGCTGGCTCCTGAAAAGCTACGATAGGCAGGATGGTGACCAGACCCATGGTGGCACCAGTGCCAAGTTGGGCTGGTTTGATAGTACCAAGTGGCTCCTGCAATCTGCCATCAAAAAGTTGTCAGGCGAGTTTTGTTTTCCAGGGAAAAGCGCCGTTGTTTATGTTTGGGGGCCTGTGGCTGGGAGTGGCCGGCTGGCTAATTAGAATCCACGATACGCAGGATGGTTCCCAGACCAGAGGTGGCAACAGTGACAAGTCGGGCCAGTTTGATGGTGCAAAGTGGCTCCTGCAATCTGCCATCCAGAAGCAGGGCTGCTTACTTTTGTTTGCCAGGGAAAGGAGCCGAGGTTTTTGTCTGGGGGCCTATGGCTGGGAGTGACCAGCTGGCTCCTGAAAAGGTACGATAGGCAGGATGGTTACCAGACCCATGGTGGCACCAGTGCCAAGTTCGGCTGATTTGATAGTACCAAGTGGCTCCTGCAATCTGCCATCAAAAAGTTGGCAGGCGAGTTTTGTTTTCCAGGGAAAAGCGCCGTTGTTTGTGTTTGGGGGCCTGTGGGTGGGAGTGGCCGGATGGCTAATTAGAATCCACGATACGCAGGATGTTTCCCAGACCTAAAGTGGCACCAGTGACAAGTCGGGCCAGTTTGATGGTGCAAAGTTGCTACTGAAATCTGCCATCCAGAAACGGGGCAGCTTACTTTTGTTTGCCAGGGAAACGGGCCAAGGTTTGTGTCTGGGGGCCTATGGCTGTGAGTGACCGGCTAGGTCCTGAAAAGCTACGAGAGGCATGATGGTGACCAGACCCATGGTGGCACCAGTGCCAAGTTGGGCTGGTTTGATAGTACCAAGTGGCTCCTGCAATCTGCCATCAAAAAGTCGGCAAGCGAGTGTTGATTTCCAGGGAAAAGCGCCGTTGTTTGTGTTTGGGGGCCTGTGGCAGGGAGTGGCCGGCTGGCTCCTTAGAATCCACGATACGCAGCATGGTTCCCAGACCCAAGGTGGCACCAGTGCCAAGTCGGGCTGGCTTGATAATACCAAGTGGTTCCTGCAATCTGCCATCAAAAAGTTGGCAGGCGAGTTTTGTTTTCCAGGGAAAAGCGCCGTTGTTTTTGTTTGGGGGCCTATGGGTGGGAGTGGCCGGCTGGCTCCTTAGAATCCACGAGACGCAGGATGGTTCACAGACCTGAGGTGGCACCAGTGCCAAGTTGGGCTGGTTTGATAGTACCAAGTGCGTCCTGCAATCTGCCATCCAGAAGCGGGGTAGCTTACTTTTGTTTGCCAGGGAAACGGGCCGAGGTTTTTGTCTGGGGGCCTATGGCTGGGAGTGACCGGCTGGCTCCTGAAAAGCTACGATAGGCAGGATGGTGACCAGACCCATGACGGCACCAGTGCCAAGTTGGGCTGGTTTGATAGTACCAAGTGGCTCCTGCAATCTGCCATCAAAAACTTGGCAGGCGAGTTTTGTTTTCCAGGGAAAAGCGCCGTTGTTTGTGTTTGGGGGCCTGTGGCTGGGAGTGGCCGGCTGGCTCCTTAGAATCCACGATACTCAGCATGGTTCGAAGATCAGAGGTGGCACCAGTGCCAAGTTGGGCTGGTTTGATAGTACCAAGTGCGTCCGGGAATCTGCCATCCAGAAGCGGGGCAGCTTACTTTTGTTTGCCAGGGAAACGGGCCGAGGTTTTTGTCTGGGGGCCTATGGCTGGGAGTGACCGGCTGGCTCCTGAAAAGTTACGATAGGCAGGATGGTGACCAGACCCATGGTGGCACCAGTGCCAAGTTGGGCTGGTTTGATAGTACCAAGTGGCTCCTGCAATCTGCCATCAAAAAGTTGGCAGGCGAGTTTTGTTTTCCAGGGAAAAGCGCCGTTGTTTGTGTTTGGGGGCCTGTGGCAGGGAGTGGCCGGCTGGCTCCTTAGAATCCACGATACGCAGGATGGTTCCCAGACCAGTGGTGGCACCAGTGCCAAGTCGGGCTGGTTTGATAGTACCAAGTGCGTCCTGCAATCTGCCATCCAGAAGCGGGGCAGCTTACTTTTGTTTGCCAGGGAAACGGGCCGAGGTATTTGTCTGGGGGCCTATGGCTGGGAGTGACCGGCTGGCTCCTGAAAAGCTACGATAGTCAGGATGGTGACCAGACCCATGGTGGCACCAGTGCCAAGTTGGGCTGGTTTGATAGTACCAAGTGGCTCCTGCAATCTGCCATCAAAAAGTTGGCAGGCGAGTTTTGTTTTCCAGGGAAAAGCGCCGTTGTTTGTGTTTGGGGGCCTGTGGGTGGGAGTGGCCGGCTGGCTCCTTAGAATCCACGATACGCAGGATGGTTCCCAGACCAGTGGTGGCACCAGTGCCAAGTCGGGCTGGTTTGATAGTAACAAGTGCGTCCTACTATCTGCCATCCAGAAGCGGGGCAGCTTACTTTTGTTTGCCAGGGAAACGGGCCGAGCTTTGTGTCTGGGGGCCTATGGCTGGGAGTGACCGGCTGGCTCCTGAAAAGCTACGATAGGCAGGATGGTGACCAGACCCATGGTGGCACCAGTGCCAAGTTGGGCTGGTTTGATAGTACCAAGTGGCTCCTGCAATCTGCCATCAAAAAGTTGTCAGGCGAGTTTTGTTTTCCAGGGAAAAGCGCCGTTGTTTGTGTTTGGGGGCCTGTGGCTGGGAGTGGCCGGCTGGCTAATTAGAATCCACGATACGCAGGATGGTTCCCAGACCAGAGGTGGCAACAGTGACAAGTCGGGCCAGTTTGATGGTGCAAAGTGGCTCCTGCAATCTGCCATCCAGAAGCAGGGCTGCTTACTTTTGTTTGCCAGGGAAAGGAGCCGAGGTTTTTGTCTGGGGGCCTATGGCTGGGAGTGACCAGCTGGCTCCTGAAAAGGTACGATAGGCAGGATGGCTACCAGACCCATGGTGGCACCAGTGCCAAGTTCGGCTGATTTGATAGTACCAAGTGGCTCCTGCAATCTGCCATCAAAAAGTTGGCAGGCGAGTTTTGTTTTCCAGGGAAAAGCGCCGTTGTTTGTGTTTGGGGGCCTGTGGGTGGGAGTGGCCGGATGGCTAATTAGAATCCACGATACGCAGGATGTTTCCCAGACCTAAAGTGGCACCAGTGACAAGTCGGGCCAGTTTGATGGTGCAAAGTTGCTACTGAAATCTGCCATCCAGAAACGGGGCAGCTTACTTTTGTTTGCCAGGGAAACGGGCCAAGGTTTGTGTCTGGGGGCCTATGGCTGTGAGTGACCGGCTAGGTCCTGAAAAGCTACGAGAGGCATGATGGTGACCAGACCCATGGTGGCACCAGTGCCAAGTTGGGCTGGTTTGATAGTACCAAGTGGCTCCTGCAATCTGCCATCAAAAAGTCGGCAAGCGAGTGTTGATTTCCAGGGAAAAGCGCCGTTGTTTGTGTTTGGGGGCCTGTGGCAGGGAGTGGCCGGCTGGCTCCTTAGAATCCACGATACGCAGCATGGTTCCCAGACCCAAGGTGGCACCAGTGCCAAGTCGGGCTGGCTTGATAATACCAAGTGGTTCCTGCAATCTGCCATCAAAAAGTTGGCAGGCGAGTTTTGTTTTCCAGGGAAAAGCGCCGTTGTTTTTGTTTGGGGGCCTATGGGTGGGAGTGGCCGGCTGGCTCCTTAGAATCCACGAGACGCAGGATGGTTCACAGACCTGAGGTGGCACCAGTGCCAAGTTGGGCTGGTTTGATAGTACCAAGTGCGTCCTGCAATCTGCCATCCAGAAGCGGGGTAGCTTACTTTTGTTTGCCAGGGAAACGGGCCGAGGTTTGTGTCTGGGGGCCTATGGCGGGGAGTGACCGGCTGGCTCCTGAAAAGCTACGATAGGCAGGATGGTGACCAGACCCATGGTGGCACCAGTGCCAAGTTGGGCGGGTTTGATAGTACCAAGTGGCTCCTGCAATCTGCCATCAAACACTTGGCAGGCGAGTTTTGTTTTCCAGGGAAAAGCGCCGTTGTTTGTGTTTGGGGGCCTGTGGCTGGGAGTGGCCGGCTGGCTCCTTAGAATCCACGATACTCAGCATGGTTCCCAGACCAGAGGTGGCACCAGTGCCAAGTTGGGCTGGTTTGATTGTAACAAGTGCGTCCGGGAATCTGCCATCCAGAAGCGGGGCAGCTTACTTTTGTTTGCCAGGGAAACGGGCCGAGGTTTGTGCCTGGGGGCCTATGGCTGGGAGTGGCCGGCTGGCTCCTGAAAAGCTACGATAGGCAGGATGGTGACCAGACCCATGGTGGCACCAGTGCCAAGTTGGGCTGGTTTGATAGTACCAAGTGGCTCCTGCAATCTGCCATCAAAAAGTTGGCAGGAGAGTTTTGTTTTCCAGGGAAAAGCGCCCTTGTTTGTGTTTGGGGGCCTGTGGTTGGGAGTGGCCGGCTGGCTCCTTAGAATCCACGATACGCAGGTTGTTTCCCAGACCCAAGTTGGCACCAGTACCAAGTAGGGCTGGTTTGATACTACCAAGTGGCTCCTGCAATCTGCCATCCAGAAGCGGGGCAGCTTACTTTTGTTTGCCAGGGAAACGGGCCGAGGTTTGGGTCTGGGGGCCTATGGCTGGGAGTGACCGGCTGGCTCCTGAAAAGCTACGATAGGCAGGATGTTGACCAGACCCATGGTGGCACCAGTGCCAAGTTGGGCTGATTTGATAGTACCAAGTGGCTCCTGCAATCTGCCATCAAAAAGTTGGCAGGCGAATTTTGTTTTCCAGGGAAAAGCGCCGTTGTTTGTGTTTGGGGGCCTGTGGCAGGGAGTGGCCGGCTGGCTCCTGAAAAGCTACGATAGGCAGGATGGTGACCAGACCCATGGTGGCACCAGTGCCAAGTTGGGCTGGTTTATAGTACCAAGTGGCTCCGGCAATCTGCCATCAAAAAGATGGCAGACGAGTTTTGTTTTCCAGGGAAAAGCGCCGTTGTTTGTGTTTGGGGGCCTGTGCCTGGGAGTGGACGGATGGCTAATTAGAATCTACGATACGCAGGATGGTTCCCAGACCAGAGGTGGCACCAGTGCCAAGTCGGGTGGTTTCATAGTAGCAAGTGGCTCCTGCAATCTGCCATCCAGAAGCGGGACAGCTTACTTTTTTTTGTCAGGGAAACCGGCCGAGTTTTGTGTCTGTGGGCCTACGGCTGGGAGTGACCGGCTGGCTCCTGAAAAGCTACGATAGGCAGGATGGTGACCAGACCCATGGTGGCACCAGTGCCAAGTTGGGCTGGTTTGATAGTACCAAGTGGCTCCTGCAATCTGCCATCAAAAAGTTGGCAGGCAAGTTTTGTTTTCCAGGGAAAAGCGCCGTTGTTTTTGTTTGGGGGCCTATGGCTGGGAGTGGCCGGCTGGCTCCTTAGAATCCACGATACGCAGGATGGTTCCCAGACCTGAGGTGGCACCAGTGCCAAGTTGGGCTGGTTTGATAGTACCAAGTGCGTCCTGCAATCTGCCATCCAGAAGCGGGGTAGCTTACTTTTGTTTGCCAGGGAAACGGGCCGAGGTTTGTGTCTGGGGGCCTATGGCTGGGAGTGACCGGCTGGCTCCTGAAAAGCTACGATAGGCAGGATGGTTCCCAGACCCATGGTGGCACCAGTGCCAAGTTGGGCTGGTTTGATAGTACCAAGTGGCTCCTGCAATCTGCCATCAAAAAGTTGTCAGGCGAGTTTTGTTTTCCAGGGAAAAGCGCCGTTGTTTGTGTTTGGGTGCCTGTGGCTGGGAGTGGCCGGCTGGCTCCTTAGAATCCACGATACGCAGGATGGTTCCCAGACCAGAGGTGGCAGCAATGCCAAGTCGGGCTGGTTTGATGGTGAAAAGTGGCTCCTGCAATCTGCCATCCAGAAGCGGGATAACTTACTTTTGTTTGCCACGGAAACGGGCCGAGCTTTGTGTCTGGGGGCCTATGGCTGGGAGTGACCGGCTGGCTCCTGAAAAGCTACGATAGGCAGGATGGTGACCAGACCCATGACGGCACCAGTGTCAAGTTGGGCTGGTTTGATAGTACCAAGTGGCTCCGGGAATCTGCCATCAAAATTTGGCAGGCGAGTTTTGTTGTCCAGGGAAAAGCGCCGTTGTTTGTGTCTGGGGGCCTGTGGCTGGGAGTGACCGGCTGGCTCTTTAGAATCCACGATACGCAGGATGGTTCCCAGGCCAGAGGTGGCACCAGTGCCAAGTTGGGCTGGTTTGATACTACCAAGTGCGTCCTGGAATCTGCCATCCAGAAGCGGGGCAGCTTACTTTTGTTTGCCAGGGAAATGGGCCGAGGTTTTTCTCTGGGGGCCTATGGCAGGGAGGGACCGGCTGTCTCCTGAAAAGCTACGATAGGCAGGATGGTGACCAGACCCATGGTGGCACCAGTGCCAAGTTGGGCTGATTTGATAGTAGCAAGTGGCTCCTGCAATCTGCCATCAAAAAGTTGGCAGGCGAGTTTTGTTTTCCAGGGAAAAGCGCTGTGGTTTGTGTTTGGGGGCCTGTGGCTGGGAGTGACCGGCTGGCTCCTTAGAATCCACGATACGCAGGATGGTTCCCAGACTAGAGGTGGCACCAATGCCAAGATGGGCTGGTTTGATAGTACCAAGTGGCTCCTGCAATCTGCCATCCAGAAGCGGGGCAGCTTGCTTTTGTTTGCCAGGGAAACGGGTCGAGCTTTGTGTCTGGGGGCCTATGGCTAGGAGTGACCGGCTGGCTCCTGGTAAGCTACGATAGGCAGGATGGTGACCAGACCCATGGTGGCACCAGTGCCAAGTAGGGCTGGTTTGATAGTACCAAGTGGCTCCTGCAATCTGCCATCAAAAAGTTAGCAGGCAAGTTTTGTTTTCCAGGGAAAAGCGCCGTTGTTTTTGTTTGGGGGCCTATGGCTGGGAGTGGCCGGCTGGCTCCTTAGAATCCACGATACGCAGGATGGTTCCCAGACCCAAGGTGGCACCAGTGCCAAGTTGGGCTGGTTTGATAGTACCAAGTGGCTCCTGCAATCTACCATCAAAAACTTGGCAGGCGAGTTTTGTTTTCCAGGAAATAGCCCTGTGGTTTTGTTTGGGGGCCTGTGGCTGGGAGCGACCGGCTGGCTCCTTAGAATCCACGATACGCAGGATGGTTCCCAGACCCAAGGTGGCACCAGTGCCAAGTTGGGCTGGTTTGATAGTACCAAGTGGTTCCTGCCATCTGCCATCCAGAAGCGGGGCAGCTTACTTTTGTTTTCCAGGGAAACGGGCCGAGGTTTTTGTCTGGGGGCCTATGGCTGGGAGTGACCGGCTGGCTCGTGAAAAGCTACGATAGGCAGGATGGTGACCAGACCCATGACGGCACCAGTGCCAAGTTGGGCTGGTTTGATAGTACCAAGTGGCTCCTGCAATCTGCCATCAAAAACTTGGCAGGCGAGTTTTGTTTTCCAGGGAAAAGCGCCGTTGTTTGTGTTTGGGGGCCTGTGGCAGGGAGTGGCCGGCTGGCTCCTTAGAATCCACGATACTCAGCATGGTTCCCAGATCAGAGGTGGCACCAGTGCCAAGTTGGGCTGGTTTGATAGTACCAAGTGCGTCCGGGAATCTGCCATCCAGAAGCGGGGCAGCTTACTTTTGTTTGCCAGGGAAACGGGCCGAGGTTTTTGTCTGGGGGCCTATGGCTGGGAGTGACCGGCTGGCTCCTGAAAAGTTACGATAGGCAGGATGGTGACCAGACCCATGGTGGCACCAGTGCCAAGTTGGGCTGGTTTGATAGTACCAAGTGGCTCCTGCAATCTGCCATCAAAAAGTTGGCAGGCGAGTTTGTTTTCCAGGGAAAAGCGCCGTTGTTTGTGTTTGGGGGCCTGTGGCAGGGAGTGGCCGGCTGGCTCCTTAGAATCCACGATACGCAGGATGGTTCCCAGACCCAAGGTGGCACCAGTGCCAAGTTGGGCTGGTTTGATACTACCAAGTGCGTCCTGGAATCTGCCATCCAGAAGCGGGGCAGCTTAGTTTTGTTTGCCAGGGAAACGGGCCGAGGTATTTGTCTGGGGGCCTATGGCTGGGAGTGACCGGCTGGCTCCTGAAAAGCTACGATAGGCAGGATGGTGACCAGACCCATGGTGGCACCAGTGCCAAGTTGGGCTGGTTTGATAGTACCAAGTGGCTCCTGCAATCTGCCATCAAAAACTTGGCAGGCGAGTTTTGTTTTCCAGGGAAAAGCGCCGTTGTTTGTGTTTGGGTGCCTGTGGCTGGGATTGGCCGGCTGGCTCCTTAGAATCCACGATACGCAGGATGGTTCCCAGACCAGTGGTGGCACCAGTGCCAAGTCGGGCTGGTTTGATAGTAACAAGTGCGTCCTACTATCTGCCATCCAGAAGCGGGGCAGCTTACTTTTGTTTGCCAGGGAAACGGGCCGAGCTTTGTGTCTGGGGGCCTATGGCTGGGAGTGACCGGCTGGCTCCTGAAAAGCTACGATAGGCAGGATGGTGACCAGACCCATGGTGGCACCAGTGCCAAGTTGGGCTGGTTTGATAGTACCAAGTGGCTCCTGCAATCTGCCATCAAAAAGTTGTCAGGCGAGTTTTGTTTTCCAGGGAAAAGCGCCGTTGTTTGTGTTTGGGGGCCTGTGGCTGGGAGTGGCCGGCTGGCTAATTAGAATCCACGATACGCAGGATGGTTCCCAGACCAGAGGTGGCAACAGTGACAAGTCGGGCCAGTTTGATGGTGCAAAGTGGCTCCTGCAATCTGCCATCCAGAAGCAGGGCTGCTTACTTTTGTTTGCCAGGGAAAGGAGCCGAGGTTTTTGTCTGGGGGCCTATGGCTGGGAGTGACCAGCTGGCTCCTGAAAAGGTACGATAGGCAGGATGGTTACCAGACCCATGGTGGCACCAGTGCCAAGTTCGGCTGATTTGATAGTACCAAGTGGCTCCTGCAATCTGCCATCAAAATGTTGGTAGGCGAGTTTTGTTTTCCAGGGAAAAGCGCCGTTGTTTGTGTTTGGGGGCCTGTGGCTGGGAGTGGCCGGCTGGCTCCTTAGAATCCACGATACGCAGGATGTTTCCCAGACCCAAGTTGGCACCAGTACCAAGTAGGGCTGGTTTGATACTACCAAGTGGCTCCTGCAATCTGCCATCCAGAAGCGGGGCAGCTTACTTTTGTTTGGCAGGGAAACGGGCCGAGGTTTGGGTCTGAGGGCCTATGGCTGGGAGTGACCGGCTGGCTCCTGAAAAGCTACGATAGGCAGGATGTTGACCAGACCCATGGTGGCACCAGTGCCTAGTTGGGCTGATTTGATAGTACCAAGTGGCTCCTGCAATCTGCCATCAAAAAGTTGGCAGGCGAATTTTGTTTTCCAGGGAAAAGCGCCGTTGTTTGTGTTTGGGGGCCTGTGGCAGGGAGTGGCCGGCTGGCTCCTGAAAAGCTACGATAGGCAGGATGGTGACCAGACCCATGGTGGCACCAGTGCCAAGTTGGGCTGGTTTGATAGTACCAAGTGGCTCCGGCAATCTGCCATCAAAAAGATGGCAGACGAGTTTTGTTTTCCAGGGAAAAGCGCCGTTGTTTGTGTTTGGGGGCCTGTGCCTGGGAGTGGACGGATGGCTAATTAGAATCTACGATACGCAGGATGGTTCCCAGACCAGAGGTGGCACCAGTGCCAAGTCGGGTGGTTTGATAGTAGCAAGTGGCTCCTGCAATCTGCCATCCAGAAGCGGGACAGCTTACTTTTGTTTGTCAGGGAAACGGGCCGAGTTTTGTGTCTGTGGGCCTACGGCTGGGAGTGACCGGCTGGCTCCTGAAAAGCTACGATAGGCAGGATGGTGACCAGACCCATGGTGGCACCAGTGCCAAATTGGGCTGGTTTGATAGTACCAAGTGGCTCCTGCAATCTGCCATCCAGAAGCGGGGCAGCTGAGTTTTGTTTGCCAGAGAAAAGGGCCGTGGGTTGTGTTTGGGGGCATATGGCTGGGAGTGGCCACCTGGCTCCTTAAAATGCACGATACGCCGCATGGTAACCAGACGCAAGGTGGCACCAGTGCCAAGTCAGGCTGTTTTTGTAGTACCCAGTGGCTCCTGCAATTTGCCATCCTGAAGCGGGGCAGTTGAATTTTGTTTGCTAAAGAAAAGGGCTGTGGTTTGTGTTTGGGGGCCTATGGCTGAGAGTGGCCGGCTGGCCCCTGAAAATCAACGATAGGCAGGATGGTTCCCAGATCCAAGGTGGCACCAGTGCCAAGTAAGGCTGGTTGTAGGGTTCAAAGTGACTCCTGCAATCTGCCATCCAGAAGCGGGACAGCTGAGTTTTTTTTGCCAGAGAAAATGTCCATGGTTTCTTTTTGGGGCATACGGCTGGGAATTGCCGGCTGGCTCCTTAAAATGCTCGATACGCAGGATGGTTCCCAGAGCCAAGGTGGCACCACTGCCAAGTCGGGCTCTTTTTGTAGTACCAAGTGCGTCCTGCAATTTGCCATCCAGAAGAGGGGCAGTTGAGTTTTGTTTGCCAGAGAAAAGGGCCGAGGTTTGTGTTTGGTGGCCTGTGCCTGGGAGTGGACGGATGGCTAATTAGAATCTACGATACGCAGGATGGTTCCCAGACCAGAGGTGGCACCAGTGCCAAGTCGGGTGGTTTGATAGTAGCAAGTGGCTCCTGCAATCTGCCATCCAGAAGCGGGACAGCTTACTTTTGTTTGTCAGGGAAACGGGCCGAGTTTTGTGTCTGTGGGCCTACGGCTGGGAGTGACCGGCTGGCTCCTGAAAAGCTACGATAGGCAGGATGGTGACCAGACCCATGGTGGCACCAGTTGCAAATTGGGCTGGTTTGATAGTACCAAGTGGCTCCTGCAATCTGCCATCCAGAAGCGGGGCAGCTGAGTTTTGTTTGCCAGAGAAAAGGCCCGTGGGTTGTGTTTGGGGGCATATGGCTGGGAGTGGCCACCTGGCTCCTTAAAATGCACGATACGCCGCATGGTAACCAGACGCAAGGTGGCACCAGTGCCAAGTCAGGCTGTTTTTGTAGTACCCAGTGGCTCCTGCAATTTGCCATCCTGAAGCGGGGCAGTTGAATTTTGTTTGCTAAAGAAAAGGGCTGTGGTTTGTGTTTGGGGGCCTATGGCTGAGAGTGGCCAGCTGGCCCCTGAAAATCAACGATAGGCAGGATGGTTCCCAGATCCAAGGTGGCACCAGTGCCAAGTAAGGCTGGTTGTAGGGTTCAAAGTGACTCCTGCAATCTGCCATCCAGAAGCGGGACAGCTGAGTTTTTTTTGCCAGAGAAAATGTCCATGGTTTCTTTTTGGGGCATACGGCTGGGAATTGCCGGCTGGCTCCTTAAAATGCTCGATACGCAGGATGGTTCCCAGAGCCAAGGTGGCACCACTGCCAAGTCGGGCTCTTTTTGTAGTACCAAGTGCGTCCTGCAATTTGCCATCCAGAAGAGGGGCAGTTGAGTTTTGTTTGCCAGAGAAAAGGGCCGAGGTTTGTGTTTGGGGGCATATGGCTGGAAATGACCGGCTGGCCCCTGAAAATCCACGATACGCCGGATGGTTCCCAGATCCAAGGTGGTACCATTACCAAGTCGGGCTGGTTTGATAGTCCCAAGTGGCTCCTGCAAACTGCCATCCAGAAGCGGGGCAGCTGAGTTTTGTTTTCCAGGGAAATGGGCCTTTGTTTGTGTTTGGGGGCCTGTGGCTGGGAGTGTTCGGCTGGTTCCTGAATATGTACGATACGTAGGATTGTTCCGAGATCCAAGTTGGCAGCAGTGCCATGTTGTGCTGGTGTGATAGTCCCAAGTGGCTCCTGCAATCTGCCATCCAGAAGTGGGGCAGTTGATTTTTGTTTGCCAGAGAAAAGGTCCGGGGTTTGTTTTTGGGGGCATATGGCTGAGAGTGGCTGGCTGGCCCCTGAAAATCCACGATACACAGGATGGTTCCCAGATCCAAGGTGGCACCTGTGCCATGTCGGGCTGATTTGATAGTACTAAGTAGCTCCTGCAATCTGCCATCCAGAAGCGGGGCAGCTTACTTTTGTTTGCCAGGGAAACGGGCCGAGTTTTGTGTCTCGGGGCCTATGGCTGAGAGTGACCGGCTGGCTCATGAAAAGCTACAATAGGCAGGATGGTGACCAGACCCATGGTGGCACCAGTGCCAAGTTGGGCTGGTTTGATAGTACCAAGTGGTTCCTGCAATCTGCCATCCAGAAGCAGGGCAGCTGAGTTTTGTTTTCCAGGGAAAAGCGCCGTTGTTTGTGTCTGCGGGCCTGTGGCTGGAGTGGCCGGCTGGCTCCTTTCAACACACGATACGCCGGATGGTTCCCAGACCCAAGGTGGCACCAGTGCCAGGTTGGGCTGGTTTGATAGTACCAAGTGCTTCCTGCAATCTGCCATCAAAATGTTGGCAGGCGAGTTTTGTTTTCCAGGGAAAAGCGCCGTTCTTTGTGTTTGGGGGCCTGTGGCTGGGAGTGGCCGTCTTGCTAATTGGAATCCACGATACGCAGGATGGTTCCCAGACCTGAGGTGGCACCAGTGACAAGTCGGGCCAGTTTGATGGTGCAAAGTGGCTCCTGCAATCTGCCATCCAGAAGCGGGGCAGCTTACTTTTGTTTTCCAGGGAAACGGGCCGAGGTTTGTGTCTGGGGGCCTATGGCTGGGAGTGACCGGCTGGCTCCTGAAAAGCTACGATAGGCAGGATGGTGACCAGACCCATGGTGGCACCAGTGCCAAGTTGGGCTGATTTGATATTACCAAGTGGCTCCTGCAATCTGCCATCAAAAATTTGGCAGGCGAGTTTTGATTTCCAGGGAAAAGCGCCGTTGTTTGTGTTTGGGGGCCTGTGGCTGAGAGTGGCCGGCTTGCTAATTGGAATCCACGATACGCAGGATGGTTCCCAGACCTGACGTGGCACCAGTGCCAAGTCGGGCTAGTTTGATGCTGCAAAGTGGCTCCTGCAATCTGCCAAGCAGAAGCGGGGTAGCTTACTTTTGTTTGCCAGGGAAAATGGCCGAGGTTTTTGTCTGGGGGCCTATGGCTGGGAGTGACCGGCTGGCTCGTGAAAAGCTACGATAGGCAGGATGGTGACCAGACCCATGGTGGCACCAGTGCCAAGTTGGGCTGATTTGATAGTAGCAAGTTGCTCCTGCAATCTGCCATCAAAAAGTTGGCAGGCGAGTTTTATTTTCCAGGGAAAAGCGCCGTTGTTTGTGTTTGGGGGCCTGTGGCTGGGAGTGGCCGGCTGGCTCCTTAGAATCCACGATACGCAGCATGGTATCCAGACCCAAGGTGGCACCAGTGCCAAGTTGGGCTGGTTTGATAATACCAAGTGGTTCCTGCAATCTGCCATCCAGAAGCGGGGCAGCTTACTTTTGTTTGCCAGGGAAACGGGCCGAGGTTTGTGTCTGGGGGCCTATGGCTGGGAGTGACCGGATGGCTCCTGAAAAGCTACCATAGGCAGGATGGTGACCAGACCCATGGTGGCACCAGTGCCAAGTTGGGCTGGTTTGATAGTACCAAGTGGCTCCTGCAATCTGCCATCAAAATTTGGCAGGCGAGTTTTGTTTTCCAGGGAAAAGCGCCGTGTTTTGGGTTTGAGGGCCTGCGGCTGGGAGTGGCCGGCTGGCTCCTTAGAATCCACGATACGCAGGATGGTTCCCAGACCAGAGGTGGCACCAGTGCCAAGTCGGGCTGGTTTGATTATACCAAGTGGCTCCTGCAATCTGCCATCCAGAAGCGGGGCAGCTTACTTTTGTTTGCCACGGAAACGGGTCGAGCTTTGTGTCTGGGGGCCTATGGCTGGGAATGACCGGCTGGTTCCTGAAGAGCTACGATGTGCAGGATGGTGACCAGACCCATGGTGGCACCAGTGCCAAGTTGGGCTGGTTTGATAGCACCAAGTGGCTCCTGCAATCTGTCATCAAAATTTGGCAGGCGAGTTTTGTTTTCCAGGGAAAAGCGTCGTTGTTTGTGTTTGGGGGCCTGTGGCTGGGAGTGGCCGGATGGCTAATTAGAATCCACGATACGCAGGATGGTTCCCAGACCCAAGATGGCACCAGTGCCACATTGGGCTGGTTTGATAGTACCAAGTGCGTCCGGCAATCTGCCATCCAGAAGCGGGGCAGCTTTCTTTTTTTTGCCAGGGAAACGGGCCGAGCTTTGTGTCTTGGGGCCTATGGCTGGGAGTGACCGGCTGGCTCCTGGAAAGCTACGATAGGCAGGATGGTGACCAGACCCATGGTGGCACCAGTGCCAAGTTGGGCTGGTTTGATAGTACCAAGTGGCTCCTGCAATCTGCCATCAAAAAGTTGGCAGGCGAGTTTTGTTTTCCAGGGAAAAGCGTCGTTGTTTGTGTTTGAGGGCCTGTGGCTGGGAGTGGCCGGCTGGCTCCTTAGAATCCACGATACGCAGGATGGTTCCCAGACTTGACGTGGCACCAGTGCCAAGTCGGGCTGGTTTGATAGTACCAAGTGCGTCCTGCAATCTGCCATCCAGAAGTGGGGCAGCTTACTTTTGTTTTCCAGGGAAACGGGCCGAGGTATTTGTCTGGGGGCCTATGGCTGGGAGTGACCGGCTGGCTCCTGAAAAGCTACGATAGGCAGGATGGTGACCAGACCCATGGTGGCACCAGTGCCAAGTTGGGCTGGTTTGATAGTACCAAGTGGCTCCTGCAATCTGCCATCAAAAAGTTGTCAGGCGAGTTTTGTTTTCCAGGGAAAAGCGCCGTTGTTTGTGTTTGAGGGCCTGTGGCTGGGAGTGGCCGGCTGGCTCCTTAGAATCCACGATACGCAGCATGGTATCCAGACCCAAGGTGGCACCAGTGCCAAGTTGGGCTGGTTTGATAATACCAAGTGGTTCCTGCAATCTGCCATCCAGAAGCGGGGCAGCTTACTTTTGTTTGCCAGGGAAACGGGCCGAGGTTTGTGTCTGGGGGCCTATGGCTGGGAGTGACCGGATGGCTCCTGAAAAGCTACCATAGGCAGGATGGTGACCAGACCCATGGTGGCACCAGTGCCAAGTTGGGCTGGTTTGATAGTACCAAGTGGCTCCTGCAATCTGCCATCAAAATTTGGCAGGCGAGTTTTGTTTTCCAGGGAAAAGCGCCGTGTTTTGTGTATGAGGGCCTGCGGCTGGGAGTGGCCGGCTGGCTCCTTAGAATCCACGATACGCAGGATGGTTCCCAGACCAGAGGTGGCACCAGTGCCAAGTCGGGCTGGTTTGATTATACCAAGTGGCTCCTGCAATCTGCCATCCAGAAGCGGGGCAGCTTACTTTTGTTTGCCACGGAAACGGGTCGAGCTTTGTGTCTGGGGGCCTATGGCTGGGAATGACCGGCTGGTTCCTGAAGAGCTACGATGTGCAGGATGGTGACCAGACCCATGGTGGCACCAGTGCCAAGTTGGGCTGGTTTGATAGCACCAAGTGGCTCCTGCAATCTGTCATCAAAATTTGGCAGGCGAGTTTTGTTTTCCAGGGAAAAGCGTCGTTGTTTGTGTTTGGGGGCCTGTGGCTGGGAGTGGCCGGATGGCTAATTAGAATCCACGATACGCAGGATGGTTCCCAGACCAGAGGTGGCACCAGTGCCACATTGGGCTGGTTTGATAGTACCAAGTGCGTCCGGCAATCTGCCATCCAGAAGCGGGGCAGCTTTCTTTTTTTTGCCAGGGAAACGGGCCGAGCTTTGTGTCTTGGGGCCTATGGCTGGGAGTGACCGGCTGGCTCCTGGAAAGCTACGATAGGCAGGATGGTGACCAGACCCATGGTGGCACCAGTGCCAAGTTGGGCTGGTTTGATAGTACCAAGTGGCTCCTGCAATCTGCCATCAAAAAGTTGGCAGGCGAGTTTTGTTTTCCAGGGAAAAGCGTCGTTGTTTGTGTTTGAGGGCCTGTGGTTGGGAGTGGCCGGCTGGCTCCTTAGAATCCACGATACGCAGGATGGTTCCCAGACTTGACGTGGCACCAGTGCCAAGTCGGGCTGGTTTGATAGTACCAAGTGCGTCCTGCAATCTGCCATCCAGAAGTGGGGCAGCTTACTTTTGTTTTCCAGGGAAACGGGCCGAGGTATTTGTCTGGGGGCCTATGGCTGGGAGTGACCGGCTGGCTCCTGAAAAGCTACGATAGGCAGGATGGTGACCAGACCCATGGTGGCACCAGTGCCAAGTTGGGCTGGTTTGATAGTACCAAGTGGCTCCTGCAATCTGCCATCAAAAAGTTGGCAGGCGAGTTTTGTTTTCCAGGGAAAAGCGCCGTTGTTTGTGTTTGAGGGCCTGTGGCTGGGAGTGGCCGGCTGGCTCCTTAGAATCCACGATACGCAGGATGGTTCCCAGACCTGAGGTGGCACCAGTGCCAAGTCCGGCTAGTTTGATGGTGCAAAGTGGCTCCTGCAATCTGCCATCCAGAAGCGGGGCAGCTTACTTTTGTTTGCCAGGGAAACGGGCCGAGCTTTGTGTCTGGGGTCTATGGCTGGGAGTGACCGGCTGGCTCCTGAAAAGCTACGATAGGCAGGATGGTGACCAGACCCATGGTGGCACCAGTGCCAAGTTGGGCTGGTTTGATAGTACCAAGTGGAGCCTGTAATCTGCCATCAAAATTTGGCAGGCGAGTTTTGTTTTCTAGGGAAAAGCGCCGTTGTTTGTGTTTGGGGGCCTGTGGCTGGGAGTGGCCGGCTGGCTCCTTAGAATCCACAATACGCAGGATGGTTCCCAGACCTGAGGTGGCACCAGTGCCAAGTTGGGCTGGTTTGATAGTACCAAGTGGCTCCTGCAATCTGCCATCCAGAAGCGGGGCAGCTTACTTTTGTTTGCCAGGGAAACGGGCCGAGCTTTGTGTCTGGGGGCCTATGGCTGGGAGTGACCGGCTGGCTCGTGAAAAGCTACGATAGGCAGGATGGTGACCAGACCCATGGTGGCACCAGAGCCATGTTCGGCTGATTTCAAAGTACAAAGTGGCTCCTGCAATCTTCCATCAAAAAGTCAGCAGGCGAGTTTTGTTTTCCAGGGAAAAGCGCCGTTGTTTTTGTCTGCGGGCCTGTGGCTGGAGTGGCCGGCTGGCTCCTTTCAACACACGATTCGCCGGATGGTTCCCAGACCCAAGGTGGCACCAGTGCCAAGTTGGGCTGGTTTGATAGTACCAAGTGGTTCCTGCAATCTGCCATCAAAATGTTGGCAGGCGAGTTTTGTTTTCCAGGGAAAAGCGCCGTTGTTTGTGTTTGGGGGCCTGTGTCTGGGAGTGGCGGGCTGGCTCCTTAGAATCCACGATACGCAGGATGGTTCCCAGACCAGAGGTGGCACCAGTACCAAGTCGGGCTGGTTTGATATTAACAAGTGGATCCTGCAATCTGCCATCCAGAAGCGGGGCAGCTTACTTTTGTTTGCCAGGGAAACGGGCCGAGCTTTGTGTCTGGGGGCCTATGGCTGGGAGTGACCGGCTGGCTCCTGAAAAGCTACGATAGGCAGGATGGTGACCAGACCCATGGTGGCACCAGTGCCAAGTTGGGCTGGTTTGATAGTACCAAGTGGCTCCTGCAATCTGCCATCAAAAAGTTGGCAGGCGAGTTTTGTTTTCCAGGGAAAATTGCCGTTCTTTGTGTTTGGGGGCCTGTGGCTGGGAGTGGTCGTCTTGCTAATTGGAATCCACGATACTCAGGATGGTTCCCAGACCTGAGGTGGCACCAGTGACAAGTCGGGCCAGTTTGATGGTGCAAAGTGGCTCCTGCAATCTGCCATCCAGAAGCGGGGCAGCTTACTTTTGTTTGCCAGGGAAACGGGCCGAGGTTTGTGTCTGGGGGCCTATGGCTGGGAGTGACCGGCTGGCTCCTGAAAAGCTACGATAGGCAGGATGGTGACCAGACCCATAGTGGCACCAGTGCCAAGTTGGGCTGATTTGATAGTACCAAGTGGCTCCTGCAATCTGTCATCAAAAAGTTGGCAGGCGAGTTTTGTTTTCCAGGGAAAAGCGCTGTGGTTTGTATTTGGGGGCCTGTGGCTGGGAGTGACCGGCTGGCTCCTTAGAATCCACGATACGCAGGATGGTTCCCAGACCCAAGGTGGCACCATTTCCAAGTTGGGCTGGTTTGATAGTACCAATTGCGTCCTGCAATCTGCCATCCAGAAGCGGGGCAGCTTACTTTTGTTTGCCAGGGAAACGGGCCGAGGTTTTTGTCTGGGGGCCTATGGCTGGGAGTGACCGGCTGGCTCCTGAAAAGCTACGATAGGCAGGATGGTGACCCGACCAGAGGTGGCACCAGTGCCAAGTTGGGCTGGTTTGATAGTACCAAGTAGCTCCTGCAATCTGCCATCAAAAAGTTGGCAGGCGAGTTTTGTTTTCCAGGGAAAAGCGCCGTTGTTTGTGTTTGGGGGCCTGTGGCTGGGAGTGGCCAGCTGGCTCCTTAGAATCCACGATACGCAGGATGGTTCCCAGACCCAAGGTGGCACCAGTGCCAAGTTGGGCTGGTTTGATTATAACAAGTGGATCCTGCAATCTGCCATCCAGAAGCGGGGCAGCTTACTTTTGTTTGCCAGGGAAATGGGCCGAGCTTTTTGTCTGGGGGCCTATGGCTGGGAGTGACCTGCTAGGTCCTGAAAAGCTACGATAGGCAGGATGGTGACCAGACCCATGGTGGCACCAGTGCCAAGTTGGGCTGGTTTGATAGTACCAAGTGGCTCCTGCAATCTGCCATCAAAAAGTTGGCAGGCGAGTTTTGTTTTCCAGGAAAAAGCGCCGTTGTTTGTGTTTGGGGGCCTGTGGCTGGGAGTGGCCGGCTGGCTCCTTAGAATCCACGATACGCAGCATTGTTCCCAGACCAGAGGTGGCACCAGTGCCAAGTCGGGCTAGTTTGATGGTGCAAAGTGGCTCCTGCAATCTGCCATCCAGTAGCGGGGTAGCTTCCTTTTTTTTGCCAGGGAAACGGGCCGAGGTTTTTGTCTAGAGGCCTATGGCTGGGAGTGACCGGCTGGCTCGTGAAAAGCTACGATAGGCAGGATGGTGACCAGACCCATGGTGGCACCAGTGCCAAGTTGGGCTGATTTGATAGTACCAAGTGGCTCCTGCAATCTGCCATCAAAACGTTGGCAGGCGAGTTTTGTTTTCCAGGGAAAAGCGCCGTTGTTTGTGTTTGCGGGCCTGTGGCTGGGAGTGGCCGGCTGGCTCCTTAGAATCCACGATACGCAGGATGGTTCCCAGACCCAAGATGGCACCAGTGCCAAGTCGGGCTGGTTTGATAGTACCAAGTGGTTCCTGCAATCTGCCATCCAGAAGCGGGGTAGCTTACTTTTGTTTTCCAGGGAAACGGGCCGAGGTTTGTGTTTGGGGGCCTGTGGCTGGCAGTGGCCAGTTGGCTCCTGAAAATCCATGATACGCAGCATGGTTCCCAGACCCAAGATGGCACCAGGGCCAAGTGGGGCTGGTTTGACAGTGTCAAGTGCCTCATGCAGTCTCCCATCCAGAAACGGGGCAGCTGAGTTCTTTTGCCTGTGAACCGGCCGTTGTTTTTGATTGGGGTCTGTGGCCGAGAATGGTCGACTGGCTACTGACAATCCACAATACGCAGGATGGTTCCCAGACTCAAGGTGGCACCAGGGCCAAGTCGGGCTCGTTTGATAGTACCAAGTGGCTCCTGCAATCTGCCATCCTGACGGGGGGCAGCGGATCTTTGTTTGCCAGAGTAAAGTTCCGTGGTTTGTTTTTGGGGGCATATGGCTGGGAGTGGCCGGCTGGCTCCTTAAGAAGCTCGATACGCAGGATGGTTCCCAGATCCATGGTGGCACCATTGCCTAGTTTGGCTGTTTTTGTAGTACCAAGTGCGTCCTGCAATTTTCCATCCAGAAGAAGGGCAGTTGAGTTTTGTTTTCCAGGGAAAAGCGCCGTTGTTTTTGATTGGAGGCCTGTGGCTGGGAGTGGCCGGCTGGCTCCTTTCAACACACGATACGCCGGATGGTTCCCAGACCCAAGGTGGCAACAGTGCAAAGTCGGGCTGGTTTGATACTACCAAGTGGTTCCTGCAATCTGCCATCCAGAAGCGGGGCAGCTTACTTTTGTTTGCCAGGGAAACGGGCCGAGGTTTGTGACTGGGGACCTATGGCTGGGAGTGACCGGCTGGCTCCTGAAAAGCTACGATAGGCAGGATGGTGACCAGACCCATGGTGGCACCAGTGCCAAGTAGGGCTGGTTTGATAGTACCAAGTGGCTCCTGCAATCTACCATGAAATAGTTGGCAGGCGAGTTTTGTTTTCCAGGGAAAAGTGCCGTTGTTTGTGTTTGGGGGCCTGTGGCTGGGAGTGGCCGGCTGGCTCCTTAGAATCCACGATACGCAGCATGGTATCCAGACCCAAGGTGGCACCAGTGCCAAGTTGGGCTGGTTTGATAATACCAAGTGGTTCCTGCAATCTGCCATCCAGAAGCGGGGCAGCTTACTTTTGTTTGCCAGGGAAACGTGCCGAGGTTTGTGTCTGGGGGCCTATGGCTGCGAGTGACCGGCTGGCTCCTGAAAAGCTACGATAGGCAGGATGGTGACCAGACCCATGGTGGCACCAGTGCCAAGTTGGGCTGGTTTGATAGTACCAAGTGGCTCCTGCAATCTGCCATCAAAAAGTTGGCAGGCGAGTTTTGTTTTCCAGGGAAAAGCGCCGTTGTTTGTGTTTGGGGGCCTGTGGCTGGGAGTGGCCGGCTGGCTCCTTAGAACCCACGATACGGAGGATGGTTCCCAGACTTGAGGTGGCACCAGTGCCAAGTTGGGCTGGTTTGATGGTGCAAAGTGGCTCCTGCAATCTGCCATCCAGAAGCGGGGTAGCTTACTTGTGTTTGCCAGGGAAACGGGCCGAAATATTTGTCTACGGGCCTCTGGCTGGGGGTGGCTGGCTGGCACCTGCAAAGCTACGATAGGCAGGATGGTGACCAGACCCATGGTGGCACCAGTGCCAAGTTGGGCTGGTTTGATAGTACCAAGTGGCTCCTGCAATCTGCCATCAAATGTTTGGCAGGCGAGTTTTGTTTTCCAGGGAAAAGCACCGTTGTGTGTGTTTTGGGGCCTGTGGCTGGGACTGGCCAGCTGGCTCCTTAGAATCCACGATACGCAGGATGGTTCCCAGACCCAAGGTGGCACCAGTGCCAAGTCGGGCTGGTTTGTTAGTACCAAGTGGTTCCTGCAATCTGCCATCCAGAAGCGGGGCAGCTGAATTTTGTTTGCCAGAGAAAAAGGCTGTTGTTTGTGTTTCGGGGCCTGTGGCTGGCAGTGGCCGACTGGCTCCTGAAAATCCATGATACGCAGCATGGTTCCCAGACCCAAGGTGGCACCAGTGCCAAGTAGGGCTGGTTTCATAGTACCCAGTGGCTCCTGCAATCTGCCATCCAGAAGAGGGGCAGTTGAGTTTTGTTTTCCAGAGAAAAGGGCCGTGGTTTGTGTTTGGGGCCTATGGCTGAGAGTGACCGGCTGGCCCCTGAAAATCCACGATAGGACGGATGGTTCCCAGATCCAAGGTGGCAGCAGTGCCATGTTGTGCTGGTGTGATAGTCCCAAGTGGCTCCTGCAATCTGCCATCCAGAAGCGGGGCAGCTGAATTTTGTTTGCCAGAGAAAAAGGCTGTGGTTTGTGTTTGGGGGCCTGTGGCTGGCAGTGGCCGGCTGGCTCCTGAAAATCCATGATACGCAGCATGGTTCCCAGACCCAAGGTGGCACCAGTGCCAAGTGCGGCTGGTTTCACAGTGTCAAGTGCCTCCTGCAATCTCCCATCCAGAAGCGGGGCAGCTGAGTTTTGTTTGCCTGTGAAACGGGCCGTTGTTTTTGATTGGGGTCTGTGGCCGAGAGTGTTCGGCTGGCTCCTGACAACCCACAATACGCAGGATGGTTCCCAGACCCAAGGTGGCACCAGTGCCAAGTCGGGCTGGTTTGTTAGTACCAAGTGGTTCCTGCAATCTGCCATCCAGAAGCGGGGCAGCTGAATTTTGTTTGCCAGAGAAAAAGGCTGTGTTTGTGTTTCGGGGCCTGTGGCTGGCAGTGGCCGGCTGGCTCCTGAAAATCCATGATACGCAGCATGGTTCCCAGACCCAAGGTGGCACCAGTGCCAAGTAGGGCTGGTTTCATAGTACCCAGTGGCTCCTGCAATCTGCCATCCAGAAGAGGGGCAGTTGAGTTTTGTTTTCCAGAGAAAAGGGCCGTGGTTTGTGTTTGGGGCCTATGGCTGAGAGTGACCGGCTGGCCCCTGAAAATCCACGATAGGACGGATGGTTCCCAGATCCAAGGTGGCAGCAGTGCCATGTTGTGCTGGTGTGATAGTCCCAAGTGGCTCCTGCAATCTGCCATCCAGAAGCGGGGCAGCTGAAATTTGTTTGCCAGAGAAAAAGGCTGTGGTTTGTGTTTGGGGGCCTGTGGCTGGGAGTGGCCGGCTGGCTCCTGAAAATCCATGATACGCAGCATGGTTCCCAGACCCAAGGTGGCACCAGTGCCAAGTGGGGCTGGTTTCACAGTGTCAAGTGCCTCCTGCAATCTCCCATCCAGAAGCGGGGCAGCTGAGTTTTGTTTGCCTGTGAAACGGGCCGTTGTTTTTGATTGGGGTCTGTGGCCGAGAGTGTTCGGCTGGCTCCTGACAACCCACAATACGCAGGATGGTTCCCAGACCCAAGGTGGCACCAGTGCCAAGTCGGGCTGGTTTGATAGTACCAAGTGGCTCCTGCAATCTGCCATCCAGAAGCGGTGCAGTTGAGTTTTGTTTGCCAGAGAAAAGGGCCGTGGGTTGTGTTTGGGGGCATATGGCTGGGAGTGACCGGCTGTCTCATTAAAAAGATCGGTACGCAGGATGGTTCCCAGACCCAAGGTGGCACCAGTGCCAAGTCGGGCTGTTTTTATAGTACCAAGTGCGTCCTGCAATTTGCCATCCAGAAGAGGGGCAGTGGAGTTTTGTTTGCCAGAGAATAGCGCCGTTGTTTGTGTTTGGGGGCTTGTGGCTGGGAGTGGCCGACTGGCGCCTTAGAATCTGCGTTACGCAGCATGGTTCCCAGACCAGAGGTGGCACCAGTGCCAAGTTTGGCTGGTTTGATAGTACCAAGGGGCTCCTGCAATCTGCCATCCAGAAGCGGGGCAGCTTACTTTTGTTTGCCAGGGAAACGGGCCGAGGTTTGTGACTGGGGACCTATGGCTGGGAGTGACCGGCTGGCTCCTGGAAAGCTACAATAGGCAGGATGGTTACCAGACCCATGGTGGCACCAGTGCCAAGTTGGGCTGGTTTGATAGTACCAAGTGGCTCCTGCAATCTGCCATGAAAAAGTTGGCAGGCGAGTTTTGTTTTCCAGGGAAAAGCGCCGTTGTTTGTATTTGGGGGCCTGTGGCTGGGAGTGGCCGGCTGGCTCCTTTGAACCCACGATACGCATGATGGTTCCCAGACCCAAGGTGGCACCAGTGCCAAGTCGGGCTGGTTTGATACTACCAAGTGCGTCCTGCAATCTGCCATCCAGAAGCGGGGCAGCTTAATTTTGTTTGCCAGGGAAACGGGCCGTGGGTTTTGTTTGGGGGCCTATGGCTGAGAGTGGCAGGCTGGCTCCTGAAAATCCACGCTAGGCAGCATGGTTCCCAGATGCAAGGTGGCACCAGTGCCAAGTCGGGCTGGTTTGATGGTGCAAAGTTGCTCCTGCAATCTGCCATCCAGAAGCGGGGCAGCTGATTTTGTTTGCCAGAGAAAAATTCCGTGGATTGTTTTTGGGGGCATATTGCTGGGAGTGGCCGGCTGGCTCCTTAAAATGCTCGATACGCATGATGGTTCCCAGGCCCAAGGTGTCACCACTACCAAGTCGGCCTGCGGTTTTAGTATCAAGTTCATCCTGCAATTTGCCATCCAGAAGAGGGGCAGTTGAGTTTTGTTTGCCAGAGAAACGGGCCGAGGTTTCTGTTTGGGGACATATGGCTGAGAGTGGCCGGCTGGCCCCTGAATATCCACGATACACAGCATGGTTCCCAGATCCAAGGTGGCACCAGTGCCAAGTTGGGCTGGTTTGATAGTACCAAGTGTCTCCTGCAATCTGCCATCCAGAAGCGGGGCAGCTTACTTTTGTTTGCCAGAGAAATAGGCCTAGGTTTTTGTTTGGGGGCCTGTGGCTAGGAGTGGCCGGCTGGCTCCTAAGAATCCACGATACGCAGGATGTTTCCCAGACCCAAGGTGGCACCAGTGCCAAGTCGGGCTGGTTTGATAGTACCAAGTGGCTCCTGCAAACTCCATCAAAAAGTTGGCAGGCGTGTTTTGTTTTCCAGGGAACAGCGCCGTTGATTTTGTTTGGGGGCCTGTGGCTGGCAGTGGCCGGCTGGCTCCTTAGAATCCACGATACGCAGGATGGTTCCCAGACCCAAGGTGGCACCAGTGCCAAGTCGGGCTGGTTTGATTACACCAAGTGGCTCCTGCAATCTGCCATCCAGAAGTGAGGCAGCTAAGTTTTGTTTGCCAGAAAAAAGGGCCGTGGTTTTTGTTGGGGGCCTGTGGCTGGGAGTAGCCGGCTGGCTCCTTAAAATCCACGATACGCAGGATGGTTCCCAGACCCAAGGTGGCACCAGTGCCAAGTTGGGCTGGTTTGATAGTACCAAGTGGCTCCTGCAAACTGCCATCCAGAAGCGGGGCAGCTGAGTTTTGTTTTCCAGGGAAATGGGCCTTTGTTTGTGTTTGGGGGCCTGTGGCTGGGAGTGTTCGGCTGGTTCCTGAATATGTACGATACGTAGGATTGTTCCGAGATCCAAGTTGGCAGCAGTGCCATGTTGTGCTGGTGTGATAGTCCCAAGTGGCTCCTGCAATCTGCCATCCAGAAGTGGGGCAGTTGATTTTTGTTTGCCAGAGAAAAGGTCCGTGGTTTGTTTTTGGGGGCATATGGCTGAGAGTGGCTGGCTGGCCCCTGAAAATCCACGATACACAGGATGGTTCCCAGATCCAAGGTGGCACCTGTGCCAAGTCGGGCTGATTTGATAGTACTAAGTAGCTCCTGCAATCTGCCATCCAGAAGCGGGGCAGCTTACTTTTGTTTGCCAGGGAAACGGGCCGAGTTTTGTGTCTCGGGGCCTATGGCTGAGAGTGACCGGCTGGCTCCTGAAAAGCTACAATAGGCAGGATGGTGACCAGACCCATGGTGGCACCAGTGCCAAGTTGGGCTGGTTTGATAGTACCAAGTGGTTCCTGCAATCTGCCATCCAGAAGCAGGGCAGCTGAGTTTTGTTTGCCAGAGAAATGGGCCTTGGTTTGTGTTTGGGGGCATATGGCTGGGTGTGGCCAGCTGGCTCCTTAAAATGCACGATATGCAACATGGCTCCCAGACCCAAGGTGGCACCAGTGCCAAGTTGGGCTGGTTTGATAGTACCAAGTGGCTCCTGCAATCTTCCATGATCACGTGGAGAAATACTTTCTGGTTTCAGCCTCATGCTCTTTCTTCTCTCCCTCAACTTCTCTATCACCTCTCATCTGGTTCACATGCGCTGTCTTCAAGGTCCACAGGCTACTTTTCACAGAATCTTCTGGCCTGATGAAGTAAGAATGATGAATAGAACAGAGCTGGGATCTATTTTCCAGTTTGGATAAAATGCATTCTGCACACAAATCCAAGGAGAACGGGCTGCCCCGATGCCCAGAAAATCTTTCACTCCTGCTAGTGTTCTACGTCAACCGCAACTTAGTCTGAAAGAAAAGCTTTTTCTCTGAGAGCATCTGAGAGGTTTGCATGAAGCACTGATATCTGACATATGCAATTTTGAATAGGAGAGGAAAAAGAAAATGGCAAGGAGTTTTTAATTTTAGTGGTTTCAATTTTAATTTCCGTGCACTTTTTCAAAACTTGTCAGCTCAAATGCCCATCAACATCTTTTAGTCATCTGTAAGTCAGTATTCATATAAAATGTGCTTCAAATCCAAAGAATTTCAAATTTGCACTCCAAGCTTCTATGCCTAGATTTATGATTTCCTACACATATTAGATGAAAGGAAGGCCTTTTTTACTGTGGGAGTGCTGGAACACTGGAACAGGTTGCCCAGAGAAGTTGTGGGTGTCCCATCCCTGAAAGTATTCAAGGTCACCTTGGACGGGGCTTGGAGCAGCAACAAAGGAGAAGCTTGATGGTAGAGAAACAAAGTTGGACTATAGAAGAAACTCGGATTGAAGTATAGGATCAAGTTTTCTCTCAGCTCTTGGGGTAAATTCAAAGTTGTACAAAATGACATTTATCTGTGCTATTCACTACTGTAACAGAAAGTTTCATGAAAACTGTACAGAAGATAGTAAATTTTAAAAGAGATAAGAATTACAGCATAAAATCCATGGGATAGGTTACAACATGAGACACTCTCTAAGAGAAAATCTCTGTGTTTCAGCACTTCATCGGGGTAAGATTTCATGAAGTGCCAAAGAAGGCGGCAAAATATCATTCGGGACATTATTTACTGGAATTCAGCCTGGCCATTAGTAGGAACTGCCTTTGAACATATCATGTAGATATACCACACACACTTTCCCTTCACTGAAAAATTACTGTTTACAACAAATAAGCAATTGACGATCAAAATTGATTGAAAGCATCTTAAACATGTCAAGTATTTCATTGTAGATGATCTGTGATCCAAATGCTTCTTCCACCTTCGAGAGGGACAGAAGAATTCTTCCATATCATGATGGTTTAAAATTGTATCAACCAATGTTTTCTGCTGAAAAGATATCATCTATTTTTTTCTATTTTTGGAAGAAAATATTCCTAGACATACAACAGGTGAGAACTAAGTAATTTTAAAGAAACAAATGAAATGAAAATATTCTGTAAATAGAATGAAATGAAAAGCTGTGTTTTAAATAGGAGCTAAATATTAAACAGAATTTTTGTACCAGGCATTTGAATTACTGCACCAGCTCTTTTGCCCATCAAGAGAGGCATTTAGCATTTCAGTCTTTTCCAAGGTGTTCATGATCTGCTATGCTGATCTCTGTGTGTGCCTAGGTGTGTGTGGAGGGGGGGGCATATGAAGGGGAGTGTGTATGTTTGCTTTACAATTGTTGTGGCAGATTCATGCCTCAGCTCCACATTTTGTTTTAAAAAGGTCACACCGAGTGGATATGAAGTTTACTATCAACAAGAGATCGATTCCCAAATCATCCATTTGACTCTCCCTTATAAATCATGTGCTTTGTTGCATATTTTATCAAATATACTTTCAAGCCAGATGGAGGAAGGAGGATGTGGGAATCCCTCCACCATCTTGCAACTTTTATGTAAGTAGGTTTTCAAGAAAATCATCATTTCTCTTTTAAATATGTCTGGAACAGGCATGATGGTAGTGTCAACCTGTTGGAGTTTTTGTTGCTGGAAGAAGTTGTACAAAAGGATTGGTTTTTACATTGACCAGTTACTGAATCAAGCGCAGGAATACATTGGAAATTTAGCTGGGGGTTCCTTTTCCCAGCAGACTACTTCTAGAACGAGCTTGTACACTGAAGCTGACTCTTTTGCTCTCTTTTTGTTTCTTTCCTATTTTCTTGGCTTCTTTGCCACTATCTAGACAATTTTGGAACTTTGTTCCCAACTAAAATGGTTTCAATAGTCTGATTGTGATCATACATTTTTACAAGGAATTTTTAAAATCTTTCCTCGAGTCCAGAAAGTCAAGGACTTAGATCTTTTTCTTCCCTTATCAATATTGCCATGAAATTGATAAATAAAGACCAACTCTTTATTTTTGTTTTTAACCCACGTAGATAATTCCCATCCATTAATCCATTTTGTGGACCAATAGCTGCCATTCTGATGGAAGCTGTCACTTCTTAACAATAGGCATTCTGTGACTATGTTGACAGCACTTTGGGTGAAGATCCTAACTGGTCTTAGATATACATAGGGAGAAATTTGCTCAGCCAGTGTCAGTCTTAAGCATGCGTATCAGAAGATCTTTCTAGAGCTGGGAATTTTCCCATGAAAGGGATTCAGTTAGGGAAGAGACACTTGTGCCAGAGTTTTACATTCTTCTTGAACACTGCTTAAGGAACTTAGATGCCATGTCCATTTGGATCTCTGTCTGCACAGAACTTTGTCATGCCAGTGCTTTGAAATGCATCTTGAAGAGAATTCACTAGCACAGAATGAAAGAGAGTGGAAGGGGTTGGTGGGGCTAACCAGGCCCAACCCCCCTGCCTAAACCAGGATACCTAGAGCCTCTTGCCCAGGATTCTATCTGGGTGTACTTTTAATGTCTTCAAAGATCCAGGCTCCACAATCTTTCTGGGCAGTCTGTGCCGTGGTTCAGTCACCCTGACAGTAAAGAAACATTTACTGATGTTCAAAGGCAATCTCCTGTATTTCAGTGTGTGCCCACTGCCTCTTGTCTTTTCCCTCAGCATCACTGAAAAGACACTGATTCCCTCCCCTTTGCACTATTGCTTCCATATGTATGTGTGATGCCATGTAGAGGTACGTCAAAAACCTCCCTGAAGCCCAGGCAGATAATATTCCCTTCATCTACCAGTCAAGTTGATTCATCAGAGGAGTTTAAAGTGATGTTCAGCATGAAATTCCCCTGAAAAATCATGCTAACTACATTATTTGATCATCTGTCATGTGCCTGGCAAGGATTTCCAGGAAGAGCTGCTTCATCAACTTCCTGGGGATAAAAAAGAGGCTGGCTGGTTTGTACTATGGCGAGTCCTCTTAATTGCCTTTTTTGAAGATGGGTGTCATTTGCTAACATCCACTCTTTAGCCTCTCTTGTCGTCTACATCTTAGCAAAACGCTTTTCCACTATGTCTGGCTAGGAAAAACTGTGCCAGCACAGAAAACATCTCCCATCGTGTTCTAGAAGTTGCACGGATGTCTGCCAAGTGTTTGGCAGGAAGAAAAGAAAAGTTGTCCAAAACAGCTTCCAATCGAATGTTCCTGTGATTGGAAAAGTCAGGAGAGTGCAAAGGTACTGTTTTCTATCAGTTGGCAAGGTGCGCACACAATCCCAGTGTTGTACAGCTTGCTTCTTCACCTTCCCGAAGCTGCCACTTTCAGGAGGTAAGAGCCGCTGCCGGGCGTCTTTCGGCAGAAGCTGCGCTAAGGAGAGCACTGTGAGCGGCACAATCGTCTTTGCGCGAAGAAGCCGCTTCTTGGGCTCCGGCAGCCGGCGAGAGCGGCAGCTTCGGGAAGGTGAAGAAGCAAGCTGTACAACACTGGGATTGTGTGCGCACCTTGCCAACTGATAGAAAACAGTACCTTTGCACTCTCCTGACTTTTCCAATCACAGGAACATTCGATTGGAAGCTGTTTTGGACAACTTTTCTTTTCTTCCTGCCAAACACTTGGCAGACATCCGTGCAACTTCTAGAACACGATGGGAGATGTTTTCTGTGCTGGCACAGTTTTTCCTAGCCAGACATAGTGGAGAAGCTTTTTGCCGAGGTGTAGATGAGAAGAGGAGCTAAAGACGAAGGTAGGGCGCTCTCCGGAGGTAAGAGCCGCTGCCGGGCGTCTTTCGGCAGAAGCCGCGCTAAGGAGAGCACTGTGAGCGGCACAATCGTCTTTGCGCGAAGAAGCCGCTTCTTGGGCTCCGGCAGCCGGCGAGAGCGGCAGCTTCGGGAAGGTGAAGAAGCAAGCTGTACAACACTGGGATTGTGTGCGCACCTTGCCAACTGATAGAAAACAGTACCTTTGCACTCTCCTGACTTTTCCAATCACAGGAACATTCGATTGGAAGCTGTTTTGGACAACTTTTCTTTTCTTCCTGCCAAACACTTGGCAGACATCCGTGCAACTTCTAGAACACGATGGGAGATGTTTTCTGTGCTGGCACAGTTTTTCCTAGCCAGACATAGTGGAAAAGCGTTTTGCTAAGATGTAGACGACAAGAGAGGCTAAAGAGTGGATGTTAGCAAATGACACCCATCTTCAAAAAAGGCAATTAAGAGGACTCGCCATAGTACAAACCAGCCAGCCTCTTTTTTATCCCCAGGAAGTTGATGAAGCAGCTCTTCCTGGAAATCCTTGCCAGGCACATGACAGATGACCAAATAATGTAGTTAGCATGATTTTTCAGGGGAATTTCATGCTGAACATCACTTTAAACTCCTCTGATGAATCAACTTGACTGGTAGATGAAGGGAATATTATCTGCCTGGGCTTCAGGGAGGTTTTTGACGTACCTCTACATGGCATCACACATACATATGGAAGCAATAGTGCAAAGGGGAGGGAATCAGTGTCTTTTCAGTGATGCTGAGGGAAAAGACAAGAGGCAGTGGGCACACACTGAAATACAGGAGATTGCCTTTGAACATCAGTAAATGTTTCTTTACTGTCAGGGTGACTGAACCACGGCACAGACTGCCCAGAAAGATTGTGGAGCCTGGATCTTTGAAGACATTAAAAGTACACCCAGATAGAATCCTGGGCAAGAGGCTCTAGGTATCCTGGTTTAGGCAGGGGGGTTGGGCCTGGTTAGCCCCACCAACCCCTTCCACTCTCTTTCATTCTGTGCTAGTGAATTCTCTTCAAGATGCATTTCAAAGCACTGGCATGACAAAGTTCTGTGCAGACAGAGATCCAAATGGACATGGCATCTAAGTTCCTTAAGCAGTGTTCAAGAAGAATGTAAAACTCTGGCACAAGTGTCTCTTCCCTAACTGAATCCCTTTCATGGGAAAATTCCCAGCTCTAGAAAGATCTTCTGATACGCATGCTTAAGACTGACACTGGCTGAGCAAATTTCTCCCTATGTATATCTAAGACCAGTTAGGATCTTCACCCAAAGTGCTGTCAACATAGTCACAGAATGCCTATTGTTAAGAAGTGACAGCTTCCATCAGAATGGCAGCTATTGGTCCACAAAATGGATTAATGGATGGGAATTATCTACGTGGGTTAAAAACAAAAATAAAGAGTTGGTCTTTATTTATCAATTTCATGGCAATATTGATAAGGGAAGAAAAAGATCTAAGTCCTTGACTTTCTGGACTCGAGGAAAGATTTTAAAAATTCCTTGTAAAAATGTATGATCACAATCAGACTATTGAAACCATTTTAGTTGGGAACAAAGTTCCAAAATTGTCTAGATAGTGGCAAAGAAGCCAAGAAAATAGGAAAGAAACAAAAAGAGAGCAAAAGAGTCAGCTTCAGTGTACAAGCTCGTTCTAGAAGTAGTCTGCTGGGAAAAGGAACCCCCAGCTAAATTTCCAATGTATTCCTGCGCTTGATTCAGTAACTGGTCAATGTAAAAACCAATCCTTTTGTACAACTTCTTCCAGCAACAAAAACTCCAACAGGTTGACACTACCATCATGCCTGTTCCAGACATATTTAAAAGAGAAATGATGATTTTCTTGAAAACCTACTTACATAAAAGTTGCAAGATGGTGGAGGGATTCCCACATCCTCCTTCCTCCATCTGGCTTGAAAGTATATTTGATAAAATATGCAACAAAGCACATGATTTATAAGGGAGAGTCAAATGGATGATTTGGGAATCGATCTCTTGTTGATAGTAAACTTCATATCCACTCGGTGTGACCTTTTTAAAACAAAATGTGGAGCTGAGGCATGAATCTGCCACAACAATTGTAAAGCAAACATACACACTCCCCTTCATATGCCCCCCCCTCCACACACACCTAGGCACACACAGAGATCAGCATAGCAGATCATGAACACCTTGGAAAAGACTGAAATGCTAAATGCCTCTCTTGATGGGCAAAAGAGCTGGTGCAGTAATTCAAATGCCTGGTACAAAAATTCTGTTTAATATTTAGCTCCTATTTAAAACACAGCTTTTCATTTCATTCTATTTACAGAATATTTTCATTTCATTTGTTTCTTTAAAATTACTTAGTTCTCACCTGTTGTATGTCTAGGAATATTTTCTTCCAAAAATAGAAAAAAATAGATGATATCTTTTCAGCAGAAAACATTGGTTGATACAATTTTAAACCATCATGATATGGAAGAATTCTTCTGTCCCTCTCGAAGGTGGAAGAAGCATTTGGATCACAGATCATCTACAATGAAATACTTGACATGTTTAAGATGCTTTCAATCAATTTTGATCGTCAATTGCTTATTTGTTGTAAACAGTAATTTTTCAGTGAAGGGAAAGCGTGTGTGGTATATCTACATGATATGTTCAAAGGCAGTTCCTACTAATGGCCAGGCTGAATTCCAGTAAATAATGTCCCGAATGATATTTTGCCGCCTTCTTTGGCACTTCATGAAATCTTACCCCGATGAAGTGCTGAAACACAGAGATTTTCTCTTAGAGAGTGTCTCATGTTGTAACCTATCCCATGGATTTTATGCTGTAATTCTTATCTCTTTTAAAATTTACTATCTTCTGTACAGTTTTCATGAAACTTTCTGTTACAGTAGTGAATAGCACAGATAAATGTCATTTTGTACAACTTTGAATTTACCCCAAGAGCTGAGAGAAAACTTGATCCTATACTTCAATCCGAGTTTCTTCTATAGTCCAACTTTGTTTCTCTACCATCAAGCTTCTCCTTTGTTGCTGCTCCAAGCCCCGTCCAAGGTGACCTTGAATACTTTCAGGGATGGGACACCCACAACTTCTCTGGGCAACCTGTTCCAGTGTTCCAGCACTCCCACAGTAAAAAAGGCCTTCCTTTCATCTAATATGTGTAGGAAATCATAAATCTAGGCATAGAAGCTTGGAGTGCAAATTTGAAATTCTTTGGATTTGAAGCACATTTTATATGAATACTGACTTACAGATGACTAAAAGATGTTGATGGGCATTTGAGCTGACAAGTTTTGAAAAAGTGCACGGAAATTAAAATTGAAACCACTAAAATTAAAAACTCCTTGCCATTTTCTTTTTCCTCTCCTATTCAAAATTGCATATGTCAGATATCAGTGCTTCATGCAAACCTCTCAGATGCTCTCAGAGAAAAAGCTTTTCTTTCAGACTAAGTTGCGGTTGACGTAGAACACTAGCAGGAGTGAAAGATTTTCTGGGCATCGGGGCAGCCCGTTCTCCTTGGATTTGTGTGCAGAATGCATTTTATCCAAACTGGAAAATAGATCCCAGCTCTGTTCTATTCATCATCCTTACTTCATCAGGCCAGAAGATTCTGTGAAAAGTAGCCTGTGGACCTTGAAGACAGCGCATGTGAACCAGATGAGAGGTGATAGAGAAGTTGAGGGAGAGAAGAAAGAGCATGAGGCTGAAACCAGAAAGTATTTCTCCACGTGATCATGGAAGATTGCAGGAGCCACTTGGTACTATCAAACCAGCCCAACTTGGCACTTGTGCCACCTTGGGTCTGGGAGCCATGTTGCATATCGTGCATTTTAAGGAGCCAGCTGGCCACACCCAGCCATATGCCCCCAAACACAAACCAAGGCCCTTTTCTCTGGCAAACAAAACTCAGCTGCCCTGCTTCTGGATGGCAGATTGCAGGAACCACTTGGTACTATCAAACCAGCCCAACTTGGCACTGGTGCCACCATGGGTCTGGTCACCATCCTGCCTATTGTAGCTTTTCAGGAGCCAGCCGGTCACTCTCAGCCATAGGCCCCCAAACACAAACCTCGGCCCGTTTCCCTGGCAAACAAAAGTAAGCTGCCCCGCTTCTGCATGGCAGATTGCAGGAGCTACTTAGTACTATCAAATCAGCCCGACTTGGCACAGGTGCCACCTTGGATCTGGGAACCATCCTGTGTATCGTGGATTTTCAGGGGCCAGCCGGCCACTCTCAGCCATATGCCCCCAAAAACAAACCACGGACCTTTTCTCTGGCAAACAAAAATCAGCTGCCCCACTTCTGGATGGCAGATTGCAGGAGCCACTTGGGACTATCACACCAGCACAACATGGCACTGCTGCCACCTTGGATCTGGGAACAATCCTGCGTATCGTACATATTCAGGAACCAGCCGAACACTCCCAGCCACAGGCCCCCAAACACAAACAACGGCCCTTTTCTCTGGCAAACAAAACTCAACTGCCCCTCTTCTGGATGGCAAATTGCAGGACGCACTTGGTACTACAAAAAGAGCCCGACTTGGCAGTGGTGCCACCTTGGCTCTGGGAACCATCCTGCGTATCGAGCATTTTAAGGAGCCAGCCGGCAATTCCCAGCCGTATGCCCCAAAAAGAAACCATGGACCTTTTCTCTGGCAAAAAAAACTCAGCTGTCCCGCTTCTGGATGGCAGATTGCAGGAGTTACTTTGAACCATACAACCAGCCTTACTTGGCACTGGTGCCACCTTGGATCTGGGAACCATCCTGCCTATCGTTGATTTTCAGGGGCCAGCCGGCCACTCTCAGCCATAGGCCCCCAAACACAAACCACAGCCCTTTTCTCTAGCAAACAAAATTCAACTGCCCCGCTTCTGGATGGCAAATTGCAGGAGCCACTGGGTACTACAAAAACAGCCTGACTTGGCACTGGTGCCACCTTGCGTCTGGTTACCATGCGGCGTATCGTGCATTTTAAGGAGCCAGGTGGCCACTCCCAGCCATATGCCCCCAAACACAACCCACGGCCCTTTTCTCTGGCAAACAAAACTCAGCTGCCCCGCTTCTGGATGGCAGATTGCAGGAGACACTTGGTACTATCAAACCAGCCCGACTTGGCACTGGTGCCACCTTGGGTCTGGGAACCATCCTGCGTATTGTGGATTGTCAGGAGACAGCCGACCACTCTCGGCCACAGAGCCCAATCAAAAACAAAGGTCCGTTTCCCTGGCAAAAAAAACTCAGCTGCCCCGCTTCTGGATGGGAGATTGCAGGAGGCACTTGACACTGTCAAACGAGCCCCACTTGGCACTGGTGCCACCTTGGGTCTGGGAACCATGCTGCGTATCGTGGATTTTCAGGAGCCAGCCGGCCACTGCCAGCCACAGGCCCCCAAACACAAACCACAGCCTTTTTCTCTGGCAAACAAAACTCAGCTGCCCCGCTTCTGGATGGCAGATTGCAGGAGCCACTTGGTACTATCAAACCAGCCCGACTTGGCACTGGTGCCACCTTGGGTCTGGGAACCATCCTGCCTATCGTGGATTTTAAGGAGCCAGCCGGCTACTCCCAGCCACAGGCCCCCAACAAAAACCACGGCCCTTTTTTCTCGCAAACAAAACTTAGCTGCCTCACTTCTGGATGGCAGATTGCAGGAGCCACTTGGTACTATCAAACCAGCCCGACTTGGCACTGGTGCCACCTTGGGTCTGGGAACCATCCTGCGTATCGTGGATTCTAAGGAGCCAGCCGGCCACTGCCAGCCACAGGCCCCCAAACAAAATCAACGGCGCTGTTCCCTGGAAAACAAAACACGCCTGCCAACTTTTTGATGGAGTTTGCAGGAGCCACTTGGTACTATCAAACCAGCCCGACTTGGCACTGGTGCCACCTTGGGTCTGGGAAACATCCTGCGTATCGTGGATTCTTAGGAGCCAGCCGGCCACTCCTAGCCACAGGCCCCCAAACAAAAACCTAGGCCTATTTCTCTGGCAAACAAAAGTAAGCTGCCCTGCTTCTGGATGGCAGATTGCAGGAGACACTTGGTACTATCAAACCAGCCCGACTTGGCACTGGTGCCACCTTGGATCTGGGAACCATGCTCTGTATCGTGGATATTCAGGGGCCAGCCGGCCACTCTCAGCCATATGTCCCCAAACAGAAACCTCGGCCCGTTTCTCTGGCAAACAAAACTCAACTGCCCCTCTTCTGGATGGCAAATTGCAGGATGAACTTGATACTAAAACCGCAGGCCGACTTGGTAGTGGTGACACCTTGGGCCTGGGAACCATCATGCGTATCGAGCATTTTAAGGAGCCAGCCGGCCACTCCCAGCAATATGCCCCCAAAAACAATCCACGGAATTTTCCTCTGGCAAACAAAAATCAGCTGCCTCGCTTCTGGATGGCAGATTGCAGGAGCCACTTTGCACCATCAAACCAGCCCGACTTGGCACTGGTGCCACATTGCATCTGGGAACCATGCTGCCTAGCGTGGATTTTCAGGAGCCAGCCGGCCACTCTCAGCTATATGCCCCCAAACAAAACCCACGGCCCGTTTCCCTGGCAAACAAAATTAAGCTGCCCCGCTTCTGGATGGCAGATTGCAGGACGCACTTGGTAGTATCAAACCAGCAAAACTTGGCACTGGTGCCACCTTGGGTCTGGGAACCATCCTGCGTATCGTGGGTTCAAAGGAGCCAGCCGGTCACTCCCAGCCACAGGCCCCCAAATACAAACAATGTCGCTTTTCCCTGGAAAACAAAACTCGCCTGCCAACTTTTTGATGGCAGATTGCAGGAGCCACTTGGTACTATCAAACCAGCCCAACTTGGCACTGGTGCCACCATGGGTCTGGTAACCATCCTGCCTATTGTAGCTTTCCAGGAGCCAGCCGGTCACTCCCAGCCATAGGTCCCCAGTCACAAACCTCGGCCCGTTTCCCTGGCAAACAAAAGTAAGCTACCCCGCTTCTGGATGGCAGATTGCAGGAGCCACTTGGTACTATCAAACCAGCCCAACTTGGCACTGGTGCCACCTTGGGTCTGGGAACCATGCTGCGTAACACAGATTCTAAGGCGCCAGTCGGCCACTACGAGCCACAAGCCCCCAAACACAAACAACGGCGCTATTCTCTGGCAAACAAAACTCAACTGCCCCTCTTCTGGATGGCAAATTGCAGGACGCACTTGGTACTATAAAAACAGCCCGACTTGGCACTGGTGCCCCCTTGGGTCTGGGAACCATCCTGCGTATCGATCTTTTTAATGAGACAGCCGGCCGCTCCCAGCCATATGCCCCCAAACACAACCCACGGCCCTTTTCTCTGGCAAACAAAACTCAACTGCACCGCTTCTGGATGGCAGATTGCAGGAGCCACTTGGTACTATCAAACCAGCCCGACTTGGCACTGGTGCCACCTTGGGTCTGGGAACCATCCTGCGTATTGTGGGTTGTCAGGAGCCAGCCGAACACTCTCGGCCACAGACCCCAATTAAAAACAACGGCCCGTTTCACAGGCAAACAAAACTCAGCTGCCCCGCTTCTGGATGGGAGATTGCAGGAGGCACTTGACACTGTGAAACCAGCCCCACTTGGCACTGGTGCCACCTTGGGTCTGGGAACCATGCTGCGTATCATGGATTTTCAGGAGCCAGCCGGCCACTGCCAGCCACAGGCCCCCAAACACAAACCACAGCCTTTTTGTCTGGCAAACAAAATTCAGCTGCCCCGCTTCTGGATGGCAGATTGCAGGAGCCACTTGGGACTATCACACCAGCACAACATGGCACTGCTGCCACCTTGGATCTGGGAACCATCCTTCCTATCGTGGATTTTCAGGGGCCAGCCGGTCACTCTCAGCCATAGGCCCCAAACACAAACCACGGCCCTTTTCTCTGGAAAACAAAACTCAACTGCCCCTCTTCTGGATGGCAGATTGCAGGAGCCACTGGGTACTATGAAACCAGCCCTACTTGGCACTGATGCCACCTTGGGTCTGGGAACCATGCTGCGTATCATGGATTTTCAGGAGCCAGGCGGCCACTGCCAGCCACAGGCCCCGAAACACAAACAACAGCCTTTTTCTCTGGCAAACAAAATTCAGCTGCCCCGCTACTGGATGGCAGATTGCAGGAGCCACTTGGTACTATCAAACCAGCCCAACTTGGCACTGGTGCCACCTATGGTCTGGGAACCATGCTGCGTAACACAGATTCTAAGGCGCCAGTCGGCCACTACGAGCCACAAGCCCCCAAACACAAACAACGGCGCTATTCTCTGGCAAACAAAACTCAACTGCCCCTCTTCTGGATGGCAAATTGCAGGACGCACTTGGTACTATAAAAACAGCCCGACTTGGCACTGGTGCCCCCTTGGGTCTGGGAACCATCCTGCGTATCGATCTTTTTAATGAGACAGCCGGCCACTCCCAGCCATATGCCCCCAAACACAACCCACGGCCCTTTTCTCTGGCAAACAAAACTCAACTGCACCGCTTCTGGATGGCAGATTGCAGGAGCCACTTGGTACTATCAAACCAGCCCGACTTGGCACTGGTGCCACCTTGGGTCTGGGAACCATCCTGCGTATTGTGGGTTGTCAGGAGCCAGCCGAACACTCTCGGCCACAGACCCCAATTAAAAACAACGGCCCGTTTCACAGGCAAACAAAACTCAGCTGCCCCGCTTCTGGATGGGAGATTGCAGGAGGCACTTGGTGTAATCAAACCAGCCCGACTTGGCACTGGTGCCACCTTGGGTCTGGGAACCATCCTGCGTATCGTGGATTCTAAGGAGCCAGCCGGCCACTCCTAGCCACAGGCCCCCAAACAAAAACCTAGGCCTATTTCTCTGGCAAACAAAAGTAAGCTGCCCTGCTTCTGGATGGCAGATTGCAGGAGACACTTGGTACTATCAAACCAGCCCGACTTGGCACTGGTGCCACCTTGGATCTGGGAACCATGCTCTGTATCGTGGATATTCAGGGGCCAGCCGGCCACTCTCAGCCATATGTCCCCAAACAGAAACCTCGGCCCGTTTCTCTGGCAAACAAAACTCAACTGCCCCTCTTCTGGATGGCAAATTGCAGGATGAACTTGATACTAAAACCGCAGGCCGACTTGGTAGTGGTGACACCTTGGGCCTGGGAACCATCATGCGTATCGAGCATTTTAAGGAGCCAGCCGGCCACTCCCAGCAATATGCCCCCAAAAACAATCCACAGAATTTTCCTCTGGCAAACAAAAATCAGCTGCCTCGCTTCTGGATGGCAGATTGCAGGAGCCACTTTGCACCATCAAACCAGCCCGACTTGGCACTGGTGCCACATTGCATCTGGGAACCATGCTGCCTAGCGTGGATTTTCAGGAGCCAGCCGGCCACTCTCAGCTATATGCCCCCAAACAAAACCCACGGCCCGTTTCCCTGGCAAACAAAATTAAGCTGCCCCGCTTCTGGATGGCAGATTGCAGGACGCACTTGGTAGTATCAAACCAGCAAAACTTGGCACTGGTGCCACCTTGGGTCTGGGAACCATCCTGCGTATCGTGGGTTCAAAGGAGCCAGCCGGTCACTCCCAGCCACAGGCCCCCAAATACAAACAATGTCGCTTTTCCCTGGAAAACAAAACTCGCCTGCCAACTTTTTGATGGCAGATTGCAGGAGCCACTTGGTACTATCAAACCAGCCCAACTTGGCACTGGTGCCACCATGGGTCTGGTAACCATCCTGCCTATTGTAGCTTTCCAGGAGCCAGCCGGTCACTCCCAGCCATAGGTCCCCAGTCACAAACCTCGGCCCGTTTCCCTGGCAAACAAAAGTAAGCTACCCCGCTTCTGGATGGCAGATTGCAGGAGCCACTTGGTACTATCAAACCAGCCCAACTTGGCACTGGTGCCACCTTGGGTCTGGGAACCATGCTGCGTAACACAGATTCTAAGGCGCCAGTCGGCCACTACGAGCCACAAGCCCCCAAACACAAACAACGGCGCTATTCTCTGGCAAACAAAACTCAACTGCCCCTCTTCTGGATGGCAAATTGCAGGACGCACTTGGTACTATAAAAACAGCCCGACTTGGCACTGGTGCCCCCTTGGGTCTGGGAACCATGCTGCGTATCGATCTTTTTAATGAGACAGCCGGCCACTCCCAGCCATATGCCCCCAAACACAACCCACGGCCCTTTTCTCTGGCAAACAAAACTCAACTGCACCGCTTCTGGATGGCAGATTGCAGGAGCCACTTGGTACTATCAAACCAGCCCGACTTGGCACTGGTGCCACCTTGGGTCTGGGAACCATCCTGCGTATTGTGGGTTGTCAGGAGCCAGCCGAACACTCTCGGCCACAGACCCCAATTAAAAACAACGGCCCGTTTCACAGGCAAACAAAACTCAGCTGCCCCGCTTCTGGATGGGAGATTGCAGGAGGCACTTGACACTGTGAAACCAGCCCCACTTGGCACTGGTGCCACCTTGGGTCTGGGAACCATGCTGCGTATCATGGATTTTCAGGAGCCAGCCGGCCACTGCCAGCCACAGGCCCCGAAACACAAACAACAGCCTTTTTCTCTGGCAAACAAAATTCAGCTGCCCCGCTACTGGATGGCAGATTGCAGGAGCCACTTGGTACTATCAAACCAGCCCAACTTGGCACTGGTGCCACCTTGGGTCTGGGAACCATGCTGCGTAACACAGATTCTAAGGCGCCAGTCGGCCACTACGAGCCACAAGCCCCCAAACACAAACAACGGCGCTATTCTCTGGCAAACAAAACTCAACTGCCCCTCTTCTGGATGGCAAATTGCAGGACGCACTTGGTACTATAAAAACAGCCCGACTTGGCACTGGTGCCCCCTTGGGTCTGGGAACCATCCTGCGTATCGATCTTTTTAATGAGACAGCCGGCCACTCCCAGCCATATGCCCCCAAACACAACCCACGGCCCTTTTCTCTGGCAAACAAAACTCAACTGCACCGCTTCTGGATGGCAGATTGCAGGAGCCACTTGGTACTATCAAACCAGCCCGACTTGGCACTGGTGCCACCTTGGGTCTGGGAACCATCCTGCGTATTGTGGGTTGTCAGGAGCCAGCCGAACACTCTCGGCCACAGACCCCAATTAAAAACAACGGCCCGTTTCACAGGCAAACAAAACTCAGCTGCCCCGCTTCTGGATGGGAGATTGCAGGAGGCACTTGGTGTAATCAAACCAGCCCGACTTGGCACTGGTGCCACCTTGGGTCTGGGAACCATCCTGCGTATCGTGGATTCTAAGGAGCCAGCCGGCCACTCCTAGCCACAGGCCCCCAAACAAAAACCTAGGCCTATTTCTCTGGCAAACAAAAGTAAGCTGCCCTGCTTCTGGATGGCAGATTGCAGGAGACACTTGGTACTATCAAACCAGCCCGACTTGGCACTGGTGCCACCTTGGATCTGGGAACCATGCTCTGTATCGTGGATATTCAGGGGCCAGCCGGCCACTCTCAGCCATATGTCCCCAAACAGAAACCTCGGCCCGTTTCTCTGGCAAACAAAACTCAACTGCCCCTCTTCTGGATGGCAAATTGCAGGATGAACTTGATACTAAAACCGCAGGCCGACTTGGTAGTGGTGACACCTTGGGCCTGGGAACCATCATGCGTATCGAGCATTTTAAGGAGCCAGCCGGCCACTCCCAGCAATATGCCCCCAAAAACAATCCACAGAATTTTCCTCTGGCAAACAAAAATCAGCTGCCTCGCTTCTGGATGGCAGATTGCAGGAGCCACTTTGCACCATCAAACCAGCCTGACTTGGCACTGGTGCCACATTGCATCTGGGAACCATGCTGCCTAGCGTGGATTTTCAGGAGCCAGCCGGCCACTCTCAGCTATATGCCCCCAAACAAAACCCACGGCCCGTTTCCCTGGCAAACAAAATTAAGCTGCCCCGCTTCTGGATGGCAGATTGCAGGACGCACTTGGTAGTATCAAACCAGCAAAACTTGGCACTGGTGCCATCTTGGGTCTGGGAACCATCCTGCGTATCGTGGGTTCAAAGGAGCCAGCCGGTCACTCCCAGCCACAGGCCCCCAAATACAAACAATGTCGCTTTTCCCTGGAAAACAAAACTCGCCTGCCAACTTTTTGATGGCAGATTGCAGGAGCCACTTGGTACTATCAAACCAGCCCAACTTGGCACTGGTGCCACCATGGGTCTGGTAACCATCCTGCCTATTGTAGCTTTCCAGGAGCCAGCCGGTCACTCCCAGCCATAGGTCCCCAGTCACAAACCTCGGCCCGTTTCCCTGGCAAACAAAAGTAAGCTACCCCGCTTCTGGATGGCAGATTGCAGGAGCCACTTGGTACTATCAAACCAGCCCAACTTGGCACTGGTGCCACCTTGGGTCTGGGAACCATGCTGCGTAACACAGATTCTAAGGAGCCAGTCGGCCACTCCCAGCCACAAGCCCCCAAACACAAACAACGGCGCTATTCTCTGGCAAACAAAACTCAACTGCCCCTCTTCTGGATGGCAAATTGCAGGACGCACTTGGTACTATAAAAACAGCCCGACTTGGCACTGGTGCCCCCTTGGGTCTGGGAACCATCCTGCGTATCGATCTTTTTAATGAGACAGCCGGCCACTCCCAGCCATATGCCCCCAAACACAACCCACGGCCCTTTTCTCTGGCAAACAAAACTCAACTGCACCGCTTCTGGATGGCAGATTGCAGGAGCCACTTGGTACTATCAAACCAGCCCAACTTGGCACTGGTGCCACCTTGGGTCTGGGAACCATCCTGCGTATTGTGGGTTGTCAGGAGCCAGCCGAACACTCTCGGCCACAGACCCCAATTAAAAACAACGGCCCGTTTCACAGGCAAACAAAACTCAGCTGCCCCGCTTCTGGATGGGAGATTGCAGGAGGCACTTGACACTGTGAAACCAGCCCCACTTGGCACTGGTGCCACCTTGGGTCTGGGAACCATGCTGCGTATCATGGATTTTCAGGAGCCAGCCGGCCACTCCCAGCCACAGGCCCCCAAACACAAACCACAGACTTTTTGTCTGGCAAACAAAATTCAGCTGCCCCGCTTCTGGATGGCAGATTGCAGGAGCCACTTGGGACTATCACACCAGCACAACATGGCACTGCTGCCACCTTGGATCTGGGAACCATCCTTCCTATCGTGGATTTTCAGGGGCCAGCCGGTCACTCTCAGCCATAGGCCCCAAACACAAACCACGGCCCTTTTCTCTGGAAAACAAAACCCTACTGCCCCTCTTCTGGATGGCAGATTGCAGGAGCCACTGGGTACTATGAAACCAGCCCTACTTGGCACTGATGCCACCTTGGGTCTGGGAACCATGCGGCGTATCATGGATTTTCAGGAGCCAGCCGGCCACTGCCAGCCACAGGCCCCGAAACACAAACAACAGCCTTTTTCTCTGGCAAACAAAATTCAGCTGCCCCGCTTCTGGATGGCAGATTGCAGGAACCACTTGGTACTAACAAACCAGCCCGACTTGGCACTGATGCCACCTTGGGTCTGGGAACCATCCTGCGTATCGTGGATTCAAAGGAGCCAGCTGGCCACTCCCAGCCACAGGCCCCAAAACACACACAACGGTGCTTTTCCCTGGAAAACAAAACTCGCCTGCCAAACTTTTGATGGCAGATTGCAGGAGCCACTTGGTATTATCAAACCAGCCCAACTTGGCACTGGTGCCACCATGGGTCTGGTCACCATCCTGCCTATCGTAGCTTTTCAGGAGCCAGCCAGCCACCCCCAGCCAGAGGCCCCCAGACAAATATTTCGGCCCGTTTCCCTGGCAAACAAAAGTAAGCTGCCCCGCTTCTGGATGGCAGATTGCAGGAGCCACTTTGCACCATCAAACCAGCCCAACTTGGCACTGGTGCCAACTCAGGTCTGGGAACCATCCTGCGTATCGTGGGTTCTAAGGAGCCAGCTGGCCACTCCCAACCACAGGCCCCCAAACACAAACAACGGCGCTTTTCCCTGGAAAACAAAACTCGCCTGCCAACTTTTTGATGGCAGATTGCAGGAGCCACTTGGTACTATCAAACCAGCCCAACTTGGCACTGGTGCCACCATGGGTCTGGTCACCATCCTGCCTATCGTAGCTTTTCAGGAGCCAGCCGGTCACTCCCAGCCATAGGCCCCCAGACACAAACCTCGGCCCGTTTCCCTGGCAAACAAAAGTAAGCTGCCCCGCTTCTGCATGGCAGATTGCAGGAGCTACTTAGTACTATCAAACCAGCCCGACTTGGCACTGGTGCCACCTCTGGTCTGGGAACCATCCTGCGTATCGTGGATTTTATGGAGCCAGCCGGTCAGTCCCAGCCATAGGCCCCCAAACACAAACAACGATCCGTTTCCCTGGCAAACAAAAGTAAGCTGCCCCGCTTCTGGATGGCAGATTGCAGGAACCACTTGGTAGTATCAAACCAGCCCAACTTGGCACTGGTGCCACCTCTGGTCTGGGAACCATGCTGCGTATCGTGGTTTCTAAGGAGCCAGCCGGCCACTCCCAACCATAGACCCCCAGACACAAACCTCGGCCCGTTTCCCTGGAAAACAAAAGTAAGCTACCCCGATTCTGGATGGCAGATTGCAGGAGCCACTTGGTACTATCAAATCAGCCCAACTTGGCACTGGTGCCACCATGGGTCTGGTAAACATCCTGCCTATCGTAGCTTTTCAGGAGCCAGCCGGCCACTCTCAGCCATATGCCCCCAAAAACAAACCACGGCCCTTTTCTCTGGCAAACAAAACTCAACTGCCCCTCTTCTGGATGGCAAATTTTAGGACGCACTTTGTACTACGAAAACCGCCCGACGTGGCACTGGTGCCACCTTGTGTCAGGGAACCATCCTGCATATCGAGCTTTTTAAGGAGCCAGCCGGCCACGCCCAGCCATAAACCCCCAAAAACAAACCACGGACCATTTCTCTTGGAAACAAAAATCCGCTGCCCCGCGTCTGTATGGCAGATTGCAGGAGCCACTTTGCACCATCAAACCAGCCCGACTTGGCACTGGTGCCACCTTGGGTCTGGGAACAATCCTGCATATCGTGGATTCTAAGGAGCCAGCCGGCCACTCCCAGCCACAGGCCCCCAAACACAAACAACGGCGCTTTTCCCTGGAAAACAAAATTCGCCTGCCAACTTTTTGATGGCAGATTGCAGGAGCCACTTGGTACTATCAAATCATCCCAACTTGGCACTGGTGCCACTATGGGTCTGGGAACCATCCTGCCTATTGTAGCATTTCAGGAGCCAGCCGGTCACTCCCAGCCATAGGCCCCCAGACACAAACCTCGGACCGTTTCCCTGGCAAACAAAATTAAGCTGCCCCGATTCTGGATGGCAGATTGCAGGAGCCACTTGGTAGTGTCAAACCAGCCCGACTTGGCACTGGTGCCACCTTGGGTCTGGGAACCATCCTGCATATCGTGGATTCTAAGCAGCCACCCGGCCACTCTGAGCCACAGGCCCCCAAACAAAAACTACGGTGCTTTTCCCTGGAAAACAAAACTCGCCTGCCAACTTTTTGATGGCAGATTGCAGGAGCCACTTGGTACTATCAAACCAGCCCAACTTGGCACTGGTGCCACGTCTGGTCTGGGAACCATCCTGCCTATCGTAGCTTTTCAGGAGCCAGCCGGTCACTCCCAGCCATAGACCCCCAGACACAAACCTCGGCCCGTTTCCCTGGCAAACAAAAGTAAGCTGCCCCGCTTTTGGATGGCAGATTGCAGGAGCCACGTTGCACCATCAAACCAGCCCCACGTGGCACTGGTGCCACCTTGGGTCTGGGAACAAGTTGGGCTGGTTTGATAGTACCAAGTGGCTCCTGCAATCTGCCATCCAGAAGCGGGACAGCTTACTTTTGTGTCCCAGGGAAACGGGCCGAGGTATTTGTCTGGGGGCCTATGGCTGGGAGTGACCGGCTGACTACTGAAAAGCTACGATAGGCAGGATGGTTACCAGACTCATGGTGCCACCAGTGCCAAGTCGGGCTGCTTTGATAATACTAAATAGCTCCTGCAATCTGCCATCCAGACGCGGGGCAGCGGATTTTTGTTTGCTGGAGAAAAGTTCCGTGGTTTTTTTTTTGGGGGTATATGACTGGACGTGGCCGGCTGGCTCCTTAAAAAGCTCTATACGCAGGATTGTTCCCTGACCCAAGGTGGCATCAGTGCCAAGTCGGGCTGTTTTCGTAGTACCAAGTGCGTCCTGCAATTTGCCATCCAGAAGCGGGGCAGCCTACTTTTGTTTGCCAGGGAAACGTGCCGAGGTATTTGTCTGGGGGCCTATGGCTGGGAGTGAGCGGCTGGCTCCTGAAAAGCTACGATAGGCAGGATGGTGACCAGACCCATGGTGGCACCAGTGCCAAGTTGGGCTGGTTTGATAGTACCAAGTGGCTCCTGCAATCTGCCATCAAGAAGTTGGCAGGCGAGTTTTGTTTTCCAGGGAAAAGCGCCGTTGTTTTTGTTTAGAGGCCTGTGGCTGGGAGTGGCCGCCTGTCCTCGTAGAATCTACGTTACGCAGCATGGTTCCCAGAGCCAAGGTGGCACCAGGGCCAAGTCGGGCTGGTTTGTAAGTACCAAGTGCATCCTGCAATCTGCCATCCAAAAGCGGGGCAGCTTACTTTTGTTTGCCAGGGAAACGGGCCGAGGTTTGTGTCCGGGGGCCTATGGCAGGGAGTGACCGGCTGGCTCCTGAAAAGCTACGATAGGCAGGATGTTTACCAGACCCATGGTGGCACCAGTGCCAAGTTGGGCTGATTTGATAGTACCAAGTGGCTCCTGCAATCTGCCATCCAGAATCGGGGTAACTTACTTTTGTTTTCCAGGGAAACGGGCCGAGGTTTCTGTCTGGGGGTCTATGGCTGGGAGTGACCGGCTGGCTCCTGAAAAGCTACAATTGGCAGGATGGTTCCCAGACCAGAGGTGGCACCAGTGCCAAGTTGGGCTGGTTTGATAGTACCAAGTGGCTCCTGCAATCTGCCATCAAAATGTTGGCAGGCGAGTTTTGTTTTCCAGGGAAAAGCGCCGTTGTTTGTGTTTGGGGGCCTGTGGCTCAGAGTGGCCGGGTGGCTGCTTAGAATCCACGTTACGCAGGATGGTTCCCAGACCCAAGGTGGCACCAGTGCCAAGTCGGGCTTGTTTGACACAACCAAGTGGTTCCTGCAATCTGCCATCCAGAATCGGGGCAGCTTAATTTTGTTTGCCAGGGAAACGGTCCGAGGTTTGTGTCTGGGGGCCTATGGCTGGGAGTGACCGGCTGGCTCCTGAAATGCTACAATAGGCAGGATGGTTCCCAGACCCATAGTGGCACCAGTGCCAAGTTGGGATGATTTGATAGTACCAAGTGGCTCCTGCAATCTGCCATCAAAAAGCTGGCAGGCGAATTTTGTTTTCCAGGGAAAAGCGCCGTTGTTTGTGTTTGGGGGCCTGTGGCAGGGAGTGGCCGGCTGGCTCCTTAGAATCCACGATATGCAGGATTGTTCCCAGACCCAAGGTGGCACCAGTGCCAAGTCGGGCTGGTTTGATGGTGCAAAGTGGCTCCTGCAATCTGCCATACAGACGCGGGGCAGCGGATTTTTGTTTCCAAGAGAAATGGTCCGTGGTTTGTTTTTGGGGGTATATGGCTGGGCGTGGCCGGCTGGCTCCTTAAAAAGCTCGATATGCAGGATGGTTCCCTGACACAAGGTGGCACCAGTGCCACGTCGGGCGGTTTTCGTAGTACAAAGTGCGTCCTAAAATTTGCCATCCAGAAGAGGGGCAGTTGAGTTTTGTTTGCCAGAGAAAAGGGCCGTGGTTTGTTTTTGGGGCATATGGCTGAGAGTGGCCGGCTGGCCCCTGAAAATCCACGATAGGCAGGATGGTTCCCAGACCAGAGGTGTCACCAGTGCCAAGTCGGGCTGGTTTGATAGTACTAAGTAGCTCCTGCAATCTGCCATGCAGAAGCGGGGCAGCTTACTTTTGTTTGCCAGGGAAACGGGCCGAGGTTTGTGTCTGGGGGCCTATGGCTGGGAGTGACCGGCTGGCTCCTGAAAAGCTACGATAGGCAGGATGGTGACCAGACCCATGGTGGCACCAGTGCCAAGTTGGGCTGGTTTGATAGTACCAAGTGGCTCCTGCAATCTGCCATCAAAAAGTTGGCAGGCGAGTTTTGTTTTCCAGGGAAAAGCGCCGTTGTTTGTGTTTGGGGGCCTGTGGCTGGGAGTGGCCAGCTGGCTCCTTAGAACCCACGATACGCAGGATGGTTCCCAGACCTGAGTTGGCACCAGTGCCAAGTTGGGCTGGTTTGATAGTACCAAGTGGCTCCTGCAATCTGCCATCCAGAAGCGGGGCAGCTTACTTTTGTTTGCCAGGGAAACGGGCCGAAATATTTGTCTGGGGGCCTCTGGCTGGGGGTGGCTGGCTGGCTCCTGAAAAGCTACGATAGGCAGGATGGTGACCAGACCCATGGTGGCACCAGTGCCAAGTTGGGCTGGTTTGATAATACCAAGTGGCTCCTGCAATCTGCCATCAAATGTTTGGCAGGCCAGTTTTGTTTTCCAGGGAAAAGCACCGTTGTGTGTGTTTTGGGGCCTGTGGCTGGGAGTGGCCAGCTGGCTCCTTTGAATCCACGATACGCAGGATGGTTCCCAGACCCAAGGTGGCATCAGTGCCAAGTCGGGCTGGTTTGTTAGTACCAAGTGGTTCCTGCAATCTGCCATCCAGAAGCGGGGCAGCTGAATTTTGTTTGCCAGAGAAAAAGGCTGTTGTTTGTGTTTCGGGGCCTGTGGCTGGCAGTGGCCGGCTGGCTCCTGAAAATCCATGATACGCAGCATGGTTCCCACACCCAAGGTGGCATCAGTGCCAAGTAGGGCTGGTTTCATAGTACCCAGTGGCTCCTGCAATCTGCCATCCAGAAGAGGGGCAGTAGGGTTTTGTTTTCCAGAGAAAAGGGCCGTGGTTTGTGTTTGGGGCCTATGGCTGAGAGTGACCGGCTGGCCCCTGAAAATCCACGATAGGAAGGATGGTTCCCAGATCCAAGGTGGCAGCAGTGCCATGTTGTGCTGGTGTGATAGTCCCAAGTGGCTCCTGCAATCTGCCATCCAGAAGCGGGGCAGCTGAATTTTGTTTGCCAGACAAAAAGTCTGTGGTTTGTGTTTGGGGGCCTGTGGCTGGGAGTGGCCGGCTGGCTCCTGAAAATCCATGATACGCAGCATGGTTCCCAGACCCAAGGTGGCACCAGTGCCAAGTGGGGCTGGTTTCACAGTGTCAAGTGCCTCCTGCAATCTCCCATCCAGAAGCGGGGCAGCTGAGTTTTGTTTGCCTGTGAAACGGGCCGTTGTTTTTAATTGGGGTCTGTGGCCGAGAGTGTTCGGCTGGCTCCTGACAACCCACAATACGCAGGATGGTTCCCAGACCCAAGGTGGCACCAGTGCCAAGTCGGGCTGGTTTGATAGTACCAAGTGGCTCCTGCAATCTGCCATCCAGAAGCGGTGCAGTTGAGTTTTGTTTGCCAGAGAAAAGGGCCGTGGGTTGTGTTTGGGGGCATATGGCTGGGAGTGGCCGGCTGTCTCATTAAAAAGATCGATACGCAGGATGGTTCCCAGACCCAAGGGGGCACCAGTGCCAAGTCGGGCTGTTTTTATAGTACCAAGTGCGTCCTGCAATTTGCCATCCAGAAGAGGGGCAGTTGAGTTTTGTTTGCCAGAGAATAGCGCCGTTGTTTGTGTTTGGGGGCTTGTGGCTCGTAGTGGCCGACTGGCGCCTTAGAATCTGTGTTACGCAGCATGGTTCCCAGACCCAAGGTGGCACCAGTGCCAAGTTGGGCTGGTTTGATAGTACCAAGTGGCTCCTGCAATCTGCCATCCAGAAGCGGGGTAGCTTACTTTTGTTTGCCAGGGAAACGGGCCGAGGTTTGTGACTGGGGACCTATGGCTGGGAGTGACCGGCTGGCTCCTGGAAAGCTACAATAGGCAGGATGGTTACCAGACCCATGGTGGCACCAGTGCCAAGTTGGGCTGGTTTGATAGTACCAAGTGGCTCCTGCAATCTGCCATCAAAAAGTTGGCAGGCGAGTTTTGTTTTCCAGGGAAAAGCGCCGTTGTTTGTGTTTGGGGGCCTGTGGCTGGGAGTGGCCAGCTGGATCCTTAGAACCCACGATACGCAGGATGGTTCCCAGACCTGAGTTGGCACCAGTGCCAAGTTGGGCTGGTTTGATAGTACCAAGTGGCTCCTGCAATCTGCCATCCAGAAGCGGGGCAGCTTACTTTTGTTTGCCAGGGAAACGGGCCGAAATATTTGTCTGGGGGCCTCTGGCTGGGGGTGGCTGGCTGGCTCCTGAAAAGCTACGATAGGCAGGATGGTGACCAGACCCATGGTGGCACCAGTGCCAAGTTGGGCTGGTTTGATAATACCAAGTGGCTCCTGCAATCTGCCATCAAAAGTTTGGCAGGCGAGTTTTGTTTTCCAGGGAAAAGCACCGTTGTGTGTGTTTTGGGGCCTGTGGCTGGGAGTGGCCAGCTGGCTCCTTTGAATCCACGATACGCAGGATGGTTCCCAGACCCAAGGTGGCATCAGTGCCAAGTCGGGCTGGTTTGTTAGTACCAAGTGGTTCCTGCAATCTGCCATCCAGAAGCGGGGCAGCTGAATTTTGTTTGCCAGAGAAAAAGGCTGTTGTTTGTGTTTCGGGGCCTGTGGCTGGCAGTGGCCGGCTGGCTCCTGAAAATCCATGATACGCAGCATGGTTCCCAGACCCAAGGTGGCATCAGTGCCAAGTAGGGCTGGTTTCATAGTACCCAGTGGCTCCTGCAATCTGCCATCCAGAAGAGGGGCAGTTGAGTTTTGTTTTCCAGAGAAAAGGGCCGTGGTTTGTGTTTGGGGCCTATGGCTGAGAGTGACCGGCTGGCCCCTGAAAATCCACGATAGGAAGGATGGTTCCCAGATCCAAGGTGGCACCAGTGCCAAGTCGGGCTGGTTTGATAGTACCAAGTGTCTCCTGCAATCTGCCATCCAGAAGCAGGGCAGCTTACTTTTGTTTGCCAGAGAAATAGGCCTAGGTTTTTGTTTGGGGGCCTGTGGCTAGGAGTGGCCGGCTGACTCCTTAGAATCCACGATACGCAGGATGGTTCCCAGACCCAAGGTGGCACCAGTGCCAAGTCGGGCTGGTTTGATTACACCAAGTGCCTCCTGCAATCTCCCATCCAGAAGCGGGGCAGCTGAGTTTTGTTTGCCTGTGAAACGGGCCGTTGTTTTTAATTGGGGTCTGTGGCCGAGAGTGTTCGGCTGGCTCCTGACAACCCACAATACGCAGGATGGTTCCCAGACCCAAGGTGGCACCAGTGCCAAGTCGGGCTGGTTTGATAGTACCAAGTGGCTCCTGCAATCTGCCATCCAGAAGCGGTGCAGTTGAGTTTTGTTTGCCAGAGAAAAGGGCCGTGGGTTGTGTTTGGGGGCATATGGCTGGGAGTGGCCGGCTGTCTCAGTAAAAAGATCGATACGCAGGATGGTTCCCAGACCCAAGGGGGCACCAGTGCCAAGTCGGGCTGTTTTTATAGTACCAAGTGCGTCCTGCAATTTGCCATCCAGAAGAGGGGCAGTTGAGTTTTGTTTTCCAGAGAATAGCGCCGTTGTTTGTGTTTGGGGGCTTGTGGCTCGTAGTGGCCGACTGGCGCCTTAGAATCTGTGTTACGCAGCATGGTTCCCAGACCCAAGGTGGCACCAGTGCCAAGTTGGGCTGGTTTGATAGTACCAAGTGGCTCCTGCAATCTGCCATCCAGAAGCGGGGTAGCTTACTTTTGTTTGCCAGGGAAACGGGCCGAGGTTTGTGACTGGGGACCTATGGCTGGGAGTGACCGGCTGGCTCCTGGAAAGCTACAATAGGCAGGATGGTTACCAGACCCATGGTGGCACCAGTGCCAAGTTGGGCTGGTTTGATAGTACCAAGTGGCTCCTGCAATCTGCCATCAAAAAGTTGGCAGGCGAGTTTTGTTTTCCAGGGAAAAGCGACATTGTTTGTATTTGGGGGCCTGTGGCTGGGAGTGACCGGCTGGCTCCTTTGAACCCACGATACGCAGGATGGTTCCCAGACCCAAGGTGGCACCAGTGCCAAGTTTTGCTGGTTTGATACTACCAAGTGCGTCCTGCAATCTGCCATCCAGAAGCGGGGCAGCTTAATTTTGTTTGCCAGGGAAACGGGCCGTGGGTTTTGTTTGGGGGCATATAGCTGAGAGTGGCCGGCTGGCTCCTGAAAATCCACGCTAGGCAGCATGGTTCCCAGATGCAATGTGGCACCAGTGCCAAGTCGGGCTGGTTTGATGGTGCAAAGTGGCTCCTGCAATCTGCCATCCAGAAGCGAGGCAGCTGATTTTTGTTTGCCAGAGGAAAATTCCGTGGATTGTTTTTGGGGGCATATTGCTGGGAGTGGCCGGCTGGCTCCTTAAAATGCTCGATACGCATGATGGTTCCCAGGCCCAAGGTGTCACCACTACCAAGTCGGCCTGCGGTTTTAGTATCAAGTTCATCCTGCAATTTGCCATCCAGAAGAGGGGCAGTTGAGTTTTGTTTGCCAGAGAAACGGGCCGAGGTTTCTGTTTGGGGACATATGGCTGAGAGTGGCCGGCTGGCCCCTGAATATCCACGATACAGAGCATGGTTCCCAGATCCAAGGTGGCACCAGTGCCAAGTCGGGCTGGTTTGATAGTACCAAGTGTCTCCTGCAATCTGCCATCCAGAAGCAGGGCAGCTTACTTTTGTTTGCCAGAGAAATAGGCCTAGGTTTTTGTTTGGGGGCCTGTGGCTAGGAGTGGCCGGCTGGCTCCTTAGAATCCACGATACGCAGGATGGTTCCCAGACCCAAGGTGGCACCAGTGCCAAGTCGGGCTGGTTTGATTACACCAAGTGCCTCCTGCAATCTCCCATCCAGAAGCGGGGCAGCTGAGTTTTGTTTGCCTGTGAAACGGGCCGTTGTTTTTAATTGGGGTCTGTGGCCGAGAGTGTTCGGCTGGCTCCTGACAACCCACAATACGCAGGATGGTTCCCAGACCCAAGGTGGCACCAGTGCCAAGTCGGGCTGGTTTGATAGTACCAAGTGGCTCCTGCAATCTGCCATCCAGAAGCGGTGCAGTTGAGTTTTGTTTGCCAGAGAAAAGGGCCGTGGGTTGTGTTTGGGGGCATATGGCTGGGAGTGGCCGGCTGTCTCATTAAAAAGATCGATACGCAGGATGGTTCCCAGACCCAAGGGGGCACCAGTGCCAAGTCGGGCTGTTTTTATAGTACCAAGTGCGTCCTGCAATTTGCCATCCAGAAGAGGGGCAGTTGAGTTTTGTTTGCCAGAGAATAGCGCCGTTGTTTGTGTTTGGGGGCTTGTGGCTCGTAGTGGCCGACTGGCGCCTTAGAATCTGTGTTACGCAGCATGGTTCCCAGACCCAAGGTGGCACCAGTGCCAAGTTGGGCTGGTTTGATAGTACCAAGTGGCTCCTGCAATCTGCCATCCAGAAGCGGGGTAGCTTACTTTTGTTTGCCAGGGAAACGGGCCGAGGTTTGTGACTGGGGACCTATGGCTGGGAGTGACCGGCTGGCTCCTGGAAAGCTACAATAGGCAGGATGGTGACCAGACCCATGGTGGCACCAGTGCCAAGTTGGGCTGGTTTGATAGTACCAAGTGGCTCCTGCAATCTGCCATCAAAAAGTTGGCAGGCGAGATTTGTTTTCCAGGGAAAAGCGACATTGTTTGTATTTGGGGGCCTGTGGCTGGGAGTGACCGGCTGGCTCCTTTGAACCCACGATACGCAGGATGGTTCCCAGACCCAAGGTGGCACCAGTGCCAAGTTTTGCTGGTTTGATACTACCAAGTGCGTCCTGCAATCTGCCATCCAGAAGCGGGGCAGCTTAATTTTGTTTGCCAGGGAAACGGGCCGTGGGTTTTGTTTGGGGGCATATAGCTGAGAGTGGCCGGCTGGCTCCTGAAAATCCACGCTAGGCAGCATGGTTCCCAGATGCAATGTGGCACCAGTGCCAAGTCGGGCTGGTTTGATGGTGCAAAGTGGCTCCTGCAATCTGCCATCCAGAAGCGAGGCAGCTGATTTTTGTTTGCCAGAGGAAAATTCCGTGGATTGTTTTTGGGGGCATATTGCTGGGAGTGGCCGGCTGGCTCCTTAAAATGCTCGATACGCATGATGGTTCCCAGGCCCAAGGTGTCACCACTACCAAGTCGGCCTGCGGTTTTAGTATCAAGTTCATCCTGCAATTTGCCATCCAGAAGAGGGGCAGTTGAGTTTTGTTTGCCAGAGAAACGGGCCGAGGTTTCTGTTTGGGGACATATGGCTGAGAGTGGCCGGCTGGCCCCTGAATATCCACGATACAGAGCATGGTTCCCAGATCCAAGGTGGCACCAGTGCCAAGTCGGGCTGGTTTGATAGTACCAAGTGTCTCCTGCAATCTGCCATCCAGAAGCAGGGCAGCTTACTTTTGTTTGCCAGAGAAATAGGCCTAGGTTTTTGTTTGGGGGCCTGTGGCTAGGAGTGGCCGGCTGGCTCCTTAGAATCCACGATACGCAGGATGGTTCCCAGACCCAAGGTGGCACCAGTGCCAAGTCGGGCTGGTTTGATTACACCAAGTGCCTCCTGCAATCTCCCATCCAGAAGCGGGGCAGCTGAGTTTTGTTTGCCTGTGAAACGGGCCGTTGTTTTTAATTGGGGTCTGTGGCCGAGAGTGTTCGGCTGGCTCCTGACAACCCACAATACGCAGGATGGTTCCCAGACCCAAGGTGGCACCAGTGCCAAGTCGGGCTGGTTTGATAGTACCAAGTGGCTCCTGCAATCTGCCATCCAGAAGCGGTGCAGTTGAGTTTTGTTTGCCAGAGAAAAGGGCCGTGGGTTGTGTTTGGGGGCATATGGCTGGGAGTGGCCGGCTGTCTCATTAAAAAGATCGATACGCAGGATGGTTCCCAGACCCAAGGGGGCACCAGTGCCAAGTCGGGCTGTTTTTATAGTACCAAGTGCGTCCTGCAATTTGCCATCCAGAAGAGGGGCAGTTGAGTTTTGTTTGCCAGAGAATAGCGCCGTTGTTTGTGTTTGGGGGCTTGTGGCTCGTAGTGGCCGACTGGCGCCTTAGAATCTGTGTTACGCAGCATGGTTCCCAGACCCAAGGTGGCACCAGTGCCAAGTTGGGCTGGTTTGATAGTACCAAGTGGCTCCTGCAATCTGCCATCCAGAAGCGGGGTAGCTTACTTTTGTTTGCCAGGGAAACGGGCCGAGGTTTGTGACTGGGGACCTATGGCTGGGAGTGACCGGCTGGCTCCTGGAAAGCTACAATAGGCAGGATGGTTACCAGACCCATGGTGGCACCAGTGCCAAGTTGGGCTGGTTTGATAGTACCAAGTGGCTCCTGCAATCTGCCATCAAAAAGTTGGCAGGCGAGTTTTGTTTTCCAGGGAAAAGCGACATTGTTTGTATTTGGGGGCCTGTGGCTGGGAGTGACCGGCTGGCTCCTTTGAACCCACGATACGCAGGATGGTTCCCAGACCCAAGGTGGCACCAGTGCCAAGTTTTGCTGGTTTGATACTACCAAGTGCGTCCTGCAATCTGCCATCCAGAAGCGGGGCAGCTTAATTTTGTTTGCCAGGGAAACGGGCCGTGGGTTTTGTTTGGGGGCATATAGCTGAGAGTGGCCGGCTGGCTCCTGAAAATCCACGCTAGGCAGCATGGTTCCCAGATGCAATGTGGCACCAGTGCCAAGTCGGGCTGGTTTGATGGTGCAAAGTGGCTCCTGCAATCTGCCATCCAGAAGCGAGGCAGCTGATTTTTGTTTGCCAGAGGAAAATTCCGTGGATTGTTTTTGGGGGCATATTGCTGGGAGTGGCCGGCTGGCTCCTTAAAATGCTCGATACGCATGATGGTTCCCAGGCCCAAGGTGTCACCACTACCAAGTCGGCCTGCGGTTTTAGTATCAAGTTCATCCTGCAATTTGCCATCCAGAAGAGGGGCAGTTGAGTTTTGTTTGCCAGAGAAACGGGCCGAGGTTTCTGTTTGGGGACATATGGCTGAGAGTGGCCGGCTGGCCCCTGAATATCCACGATACAGAGCATGGTTCCCAGATCCAAGGTGGCACCAGTGCCAAGTCGGGCTGGTTTGATAGTACCAAGTGTCTCCTGCAATCTGCCATCCAGAAGCAGGGCAGCTTACTTTTGTTTGCCAGAGAAATAGGCCTAGGTTTTTGTTTGGGGGCCTGTGGCTAGGAGTGGCCGGCTGGCTCCTTAGAATCCACGATACGCAGGATGGTTCCCAGACCCAAGGTGGCACCAGTGCCAAGTCGGGCTGGTTTGATTACACCAAGTGCCTCCTGCAATCTCCCATCCAGAAGCGGGGCAGCTGAGTTTTGTTTGCCTGTGAAACGGGCCGTTGTTTTTAATTGGGGTCTGTGGCCGAGAGTGTTCGGCTGGCTCCTGACAACCCACAATACGCAGGATGGTTCCCAGACCCAAGGTGGCACCAGTGCCAAGTCGGGCTGGTTTGATAGTACCAAGTGGCTCCTGCAATCTGCCATCCAGAAGCGGTGCAGTTGAGTTTTGTTTGCCAGAGAAAAGGGCCGTGGGTTGTGTTTGGGGGCATATGGCTGGGAGTGGCCGGCTGTCTCATTAAAAAGATCGATACGCAGGATGGTTCCCAGACCCAAGGGGGCACCAGTGCCAAGTCGGGCTGTTTTTATAGTACCAAGTGCGTCCTGCAATTTGCCATCCAGAAGAGGGGCAGTTGAGTTTTGTTTGCCAGAGAATAGCGCCGTTGTTTGTGTTTGGGGGCTTGTGGCTCGTAGTGGCCGACTGGCGCCTTAGAATCTGTGTTACGCAGCATGGTTCCCAGACCCAAGGTGGCACCAGTGCCAAGTTGGGCTGGTTTGATAGTACCAAGTGGCTCCTGCAATCTGCCATCCAGAAGCGGGGTAGCTTACTTTTGTTTGCCAGGGAAACGGGCCGAGGTTTGTGACTGGGGACCTATGGCTGGGAGTGACCGGCTGGCTCCTGGAAAGCTACAATAGGCAGGATGGTTACCAGACCCATGGTGGCACCAGTGCCAAGTTGGGCTGGTTTGATAGTACCAAGTGGCTCCTGCAATCTGCCATCAAAAAGTTGGCAGGCGAGTTTTGTTTTCCAGGGAAAAGCGACATTGTTTGTATTTGGGGGCCTGTGGCTGGGAGTGACCGGCTGGCTCCTTTGAACCCACGATACGCAGGATGGTTCCCAGACCCAAGGTGGCACCAGTGCCAAGTTTTGCTGGTTTGATACTACCAAGTGCGTCCTGCAATCTGCCATGCAGAAGCGGGGCAGCTTACTTTTGTTTGCCAGGGAAACGGGCCGAAATATTTGTCTGGGGGCCTCTGGCTGGGGGTGGCTGGCTGGCTCCTGAAAAGCTACGATAGGCAGGATGGTGACCAGACCCATGGTGGCACCAGTGCCAAGTTGGGCTGGTTTGATAATACCAAGTGGCTCCTGCAATCTGCCATCAAAAGTTTGGCAGGCGAGTTTTGTTTTCCAGGGAAAAGCACCGTTGTGTGTGTTTTGGGGCCTGTGGCTGGGAGTGGCCAGCTGGCTCCTTTGAATCCACGATACGCAGGATGGTTCCCAGACCCAAGGTGGCATCAGTGCCAAGTCGGGCTGGTTTGTTAGTACCAAGTGGTTCCTGCAATCTGCCATCCAGAAGCGGGGCAGCTGAATTTTGTTTGCCAGAGAAAAAGGCTGTTGTTTGTGTTTCGGGGCCTGTGGCTGGCAGTGGCCGGCTGGCTCCTGAAAATCCATGATACGCAGCATGGTTCCCAGACCCAAGGTGGCATCAGTGCCAAGTAGGGCTGGTTTCATAGTACCCAGTGGCTCCTGCAATCTGCCATCCAGAAGAGGGGCAGTTGAGTTTTGTTTTCCAGAGAAAAGGGCCGTGGTTTGTGTTTGGGGCCTATGGCTGAGAGTGACCGGCTGGCCCCTGAAAATCCACGATAGGAAGGATGGTTCCCAGATCCAAGGTGGCACCAGTGCCAAGTTTTGCTGGTTTGATACTACCAAGTGCGTCCTGCAATCTGCCATCCAGAAGCGGGGCAGCTTAATTTTGTTTGCCAGGGAAACGGGCCGTGGGTTTTGTTTGGGGGCATATAGCTGAGAGTGGCCGGCTGGCTCCTGAAAATCCACGCTAGGCAGCATGGTTCCCAGATGCAATGTGGCACCAGTGCCAAGTCGGGCTGGTTTGATGGTGCAAAGTGGCTCCTGCAATCTGCCATCCAGAAGCGAGGCAGCTGATTTTTGTTTGCCAGAGGAAAATTCCGTGGATTGTTTTTGGGGGCATATTGCTGGGAGTGGCCGGCTGGCTCCTTAAAATGCTCGATACGCATGATGGTTCCCAGGCCCAAGGTGTCACCACTACCAAGTCGGCCTGCGGTTTTAGTATCAAGTTCATCCTGCAATTTGCCATCCAGAAGAGGGGCAGTTGAGTTTTGTTTGCCAGAGAAACGGGCCGAGGTTTCTGTTTGGGGACATATGGCTGAGAGTGGCCGGCTGGCCCCTGAATATCCACGATACAGAGCATGGTTCCCAGATCCAAGGTGGCACCAGTGCCAAGTCGGGCTGGTTTGATAGTACCAAGTGTCTCCTGCAATCTGCCATCCAGAAGCAGGGCAGCTTACTTTTGTTTGCCAGAGAAATAGGCCTAGGTTTTTGTTTGGGGGCCTGTGGCTAGGAGTGGCCGGCTGGCTCCTTAGAATCCACGATACGCAGGATGGTTCCCAGACCCAAGGTGGCACCAGTGCCAAGTCGGGCTGGTTTGATTACACCAAGTGCCTCCTGCAATCTCCCATCCAGAAGCGGGGCAGCTGAGTTTTGTTTGCCTGTGAAACGGGCCGTTGTTTTTAATTGGGGTCTGTGGCCGAGAGTGTTCGGCTGGCTCCTGACAACCCACAATACGCAGGATGGTTCCCAGACCCAAGGTGGCACCAGTGCCAAGTCGGGCTGGTTTGATAGTACCAAGTGGCTCCTGCAATCTGCCATCCAGAAGCGGTGCAGTTGAGTTTTGTTTGCCAGAGAAAAGGGCCGTGGGTTGTGTTTGGGGGCATATGGCTGGGAGTGGCCGGCTGTCTCATTAAAAAGATCGATACGCAGGATGGTTCCCAGACCCAAGGGGGCACCAGTGCCAAGTCGGGCTGTTTTTATAGTACCAAGTGCGTCCTGCAATTTGCCATCCAGAAGAGGGGCAGTTGAGTTTTGTTTGCCAGAGAATAGCGCCGTTGTTTGTGTTTGGGGGCTTGTGGCTCGTAGTGGCCGACTGGCGCCTTAGAATCTGTGTTACGCAGCATGGTTCCCAGACCCAAGGTGGCACCAGTGCCAAGTTGGGCTGGTTTGATAGTACCAAGTGGCTCCTGCAATCTGCCATCCAGAAGCGGGGTAGCTTACTTTTGTTTGCCAGGGAAACGGGCCGAGGTTTGTGACTGGGGACCTATGGCTGGGAGTGACCGGCTGGCTCCTGGAAAGCTACAATAGGCAGGATGGTTACCAGACCCATGGTGGCACCAGTGCCAAGTTGGGCTGGTTTGATAGTACCAAGTGGCTCCTGCAATCTGCCATCAAAAAGTTGGCAGGCGAGTTTTGTTTTCCAGGGAAAAGCGACATTGTTTGTATTTGGGGGCCTGTGGCTGGGAGTGACCGGCTGGCTCCTTTGAACCCACGATACGCAGGATGGTTCCCAGACCCAAGGTGGCACCAGTGCCAAGTTTTGCTGGTTTGATACTACCAAGTGCGTCCTGCAATCTGCCATCCAGAAGCGGGGCAGCTTAGTTTTGTTTGCCAGGGAAACGGGCCGTGGGTTTTGTTTGGGGGTATATAGCTGAGAGTGGCCGGCTGGCTCCTGAAAATCCACGCTAGGCAGCATGGTTCCCAGATGCAATGTGGCACCAGTGCCAAGTCGGGCTGGTTTGATGGTGCAAAGTGGCTCCTGCAATCTGCCATCCAGAAGCGAGGCAGCTGATTTTTGTTTGCCAGAGGAAAATTCCGTGGATTGTTTTTGGGGGCATATTGCTGGGAGTGGCCGGCTGGCTCCTTAAAATGCTCGATACGCATGATGGTTCCCAGGCCCAAGGTGTCACCACTACCAAGTCGGCCTGCGGTTTTAGTATCAAGTTCATCCTGCAATTTGCCATCCAGAAGAGGGGCAGTTGAGTTTTGTTTGCCAGAGAAACGGGCCGAGGTTTCTGTTTGGGGACATATGGCTGAGAGTGGCCGGCTGGCCCCTGAATATCCACGATACAGAGCATGGTTCCCAGATCCAAGGTGGCACCAGTGCCAAGTCGGGCTGGTTTGATAGTACCAAGTGTCTCCTGCAATCTGCCATCCAGAAGCAGGGCAGCTTACTTTTGTTTGCCAGAGAAATAGGCCTAGGTTTTTGTTTGGGGGCCTGTGGCTAGGAGTGGCCGGCTGGCTCCTTAGAATCCACGATACGCAGGATGGTTCCCAGACCCAAGGTGGCACCAGTGCCAAGTCGGGCTGGTTTGATTACACCAAGTGCCTCCTGCAATCTCCCATCCAGAAGCGGGGCAGCTGAGTTTTGTTTGCCTGTGAAACGGGCCGTTGTTTTTAATTGGGGTCTGTGGCCGAGAGTGTTCGGCTGGCTCCTGACAACCCACAATACGCAGGATGGTTCCCAGACCCAAGGTGGCACCAGTGCCAAGTCGGGCTGGTTTGATAGTACCAAGTGGCTCCTGCAATCTGCCATCCAGAAGCGGTGCAGTTGAGTTTTGTTTGCCAGAGAAAAGGGCCGTGGGTTGTGTTTGGGGGCATATGGCTGGGAGTGGCCGGCTGTCTCATTAAAAAGATCGATACGCAGGATGGTTCCCAGACCCAAGGGGGCACCAGTGCCAAGTCGGGCTGTTTTTATAGTACCAAGTGCGTCCTGCAATTTGCCATCCAGAAGAGGGGCAGTTGAGTTTTGTTTGCCAGAGAATAGCGCCGTTGTTTGTGTTTGGGGGCTTGTGGCTCGTAGTGGCCGACTGGCGCCTTAGAATCTGTGTTACGCAGCATGGTTCCCAGACCCAAGGTGGCACCAGTGCCAAGTTGGGCTGGTTTGATAGTACCAAGTGGCTCCTGCAATCTGCCATCCAGAAGCGGGGTAGCTTACTTTTGTTTGCCAGGGAAACGGGCCGAGGTTTGTGACTGGGGACCTATGGCTGGGAGTGACCGGCTGGCTCCTGGAAAGCTACAATAGGCAGGATGGTGACCAGACCCATGGTGGCACCAGTGCCAAGTTGGGCTGGTTTGATAGTACCAAGTGGCTCCTGCAATCTGCCATCAAAAAGTTGGCAGGCGAGATTTGTTTTCCAGGGAAAAGCGACATTGTTTGTATTTGGGGGCCTGTGGCTGGGAGTGACCGGCTGGCTCCTTTGAACCCACGATACGCAGGATGGTTCCCAGACCCAAGGTGGCACCAGTGCCAAGTTTTGCTGGTTTGATACTACCAAGTGCGTCCTGCAATCTGCCATCCAGAAGCGGGGCAGCTTAATTTTGTTTGCCAGGGAAACGGGCCGTGGGTTTTGTTTGGGGGCATATAGCTGAGAGTGGCCGGCTGGCTCCTGAAAATCCACGCTAGGCAGCATGGTTCCCAGATGCAATGTGGCACCAGTGCCAAGTCGGGCTGGTTTGATGGTGCAAAGTGGCTCCTGCAATCTGCCATCCAGAAGCGAGGCAGCTGATTTTTGTTTGCCAGAGGAAAATTCCGTGGATTGTTTTTGGGGGCATATTGCTGGGAGTGGCCGGCTGGCTCCTTAAAATGCTCGATACGCATGATGGTTCCCAGGCCCAAGGTGTCACCACTACCAAGTCGGCCTGCGGTTTTAGTATCAAGTTCATCCTGCAATTTGCCATCCAGAAGAGGGGCAGTTGAGTTTTGTTTGCCAGAGAAACGGGCCGAGGTTTCTGTTTGGGGACATATGGCTGAGAGTGGCCGGCTGGCCCCTGAATATCCACGATACAGAGCATGGTTCCCAGATCCAAGGTGGCACCAGTGCCAAGTCGGGCTGGTTTGATAGTACCAAGTGTCTCCTGCAATCTGCCATCCAGAAGCAGGGCAGCTTACTTTTGTTTGCCAGAGAAATAGGCCTAGGTTTTTGTTTGGGGGCCTGTGGCTAGGAGTGGCCGGCTGGCTCCTTAGAATCCACGATACGCAGGATGGTTCCCAGACCCAAGGTGGCACCAGTGCCAAGTCGGGCTGGTTTGATTACACCAAGTGCCTCCTGCAATCTCCCATCCAGAAGCGGGGCAGCTGAGTTTTGTTTGCCTGTGAAACGGGCCGTTGTTTTTAATTGGGGTCTGTGGCCGAGAGTGTTCGGCTGGCTCCTGACAACCCACAATACGCAGGATGGTTCCCAGACCCAAGGTGGCACCAGTGCCAAGTCGGGCTGGTTTGATAGTACCAAGTGGCTCCTGCAATCTGCCATCCAGAAGCGGTGCAGTTGAGTTTTGTTTGCCAGAGAAAAGGGCCGTGGGTTGTGTTTGGGGGCATATGGCTGGGAGTGGCCGGCTGTCTCATTAAAAAGATCGATACGCAGGATGGTTCCCAGACCCAAGGGGGCACCAGTGCCAAGTCGGGCTGTTTTTATAGTACCAAGTGCGTCCTGCAATTTGCCATCCAGAAGAGGGGCAGTTGAGTTTTGTTTGCCAGAGAATAGCGCCGTTGTTTGTGTTTGGGGGCTTGTGGCTGGGAGTGGCCGACTGGCTCCTTAGAATCTGTGTTACGCAGCATGGTTCCCAGACCCAAGGTGGCACCAGTGCCAAGTTGGGCTGGTTTGATAGTACCAAGTGGCTCCTGCAATCTGCCATCCAGAAGCGGGGTAGCTTACTTTTGTTTGCCAGGGAAACGGGCCGAGGTTTGTGACTGGGGACCTATGGCTGGGAGTGACCGGCTGGCTCCTGGAAAGCTACAATAGGCAGGATGGTGACCAGACCCATGGTGGCACCAGTGCCAAGTTGGGCTGGTTTGATAGTACCAAGTGGCTCCTGCAATCTGCCATCAAAAAGTTGGCAGGCGAGATTTGTTTTCCAGGGAAAAGCGACATTGTTTGTATTTGGGGGCCTGTGGCTGGGAGTGACCGGCTGGCTCCTTTGAACCCACGATACGCAGGATGGTTCCCAGACCCAAGGTGGCACCAGTGCCAAGTTTTGCTGGTTTGATACTACCAAGTGCGTCCTGCAATCTGCCATCCAGAAGCGGGGCAGCTTAATTTTGTTTGCCAGGGAAACGGGCCGTGGGTTTTGTTTGGGGGCATATAGCTGAGAGTGGCCGGCTGGCTCCTGAAAATCCACGCTAGGCAGCATGGTTCCCAGATGCAATGTGGCACCAGTGCCAAGTCGGGCTGGTTTGATGGTGCAAAGTGGCTCCTGCAATCTGCCATCCAGAAGCGAGGCAGCTGATTTTTGTTTGCCAGAGGAAAATTCCGTGGATTGTTTTTGGGGGCATATTGCTGGGAGTGGCCGGCTGGCTCCTTAAAATGCTCGATACGCATGATGGTTCCCAGGCCCAAGGTGTCACCACTACCAAGTCGGCCTGCGGTTTTAGTATCAAGTTCATCCTGCAATTTGCCATCCAGAAGAGGGGCAGTTGAGTTTTGTTTGCCAGAGAAACGGGCCGAGGTTTCTGTTTGGGGACATATGGCTGAGAGTGGCCGGCTGGCCCCTGAATATCCACGATACAGAGCATGGTTCCCAGATCCAAGGTGGCACCAGTGCCAAGTCGGGCTGGTTTGATAGTACCAAGTGTCTCCTGCAATCTGCCATCCAGAAGCAGGGCAGCTTACTTTTGTTTGCCAGAGAAATAGGCCTAGGTTTTTGTTTGGGGGCCTGTGGCTAGGAGTGGCCGGCTGGCTCCTTAGAATCCACGATACGCAGGATGGTTCCCAGACCCAAGGTGGCACCAGTGCCAAGTCGGGCTGGTTTGATTACACCAAGTGCCTCCTGCAATCTCCCATCCAGAAGCGGGGCAGCTGAGTTTTGTTTGCCTGTGAAACGGGCCGTTGTTTTTAATTGGGGTCTGTGGCCGAGAGTGTTCGGCTGGCTCCTGACAACCCACAATACGCAGGATGGTTCCCAGACCCAAGGTGGCACCAGTGCCAAGTCGGGCTGGTTTGATAGTACCAAGTGGCTCCTGCAATCTGCCATCCAGAAGCGGTGCAGTTGAGTTTTGTTTGCCAGAGAAAAGGGCCGTGGGTTGTGTTTGGGGGCATATGGCTGGGAGTGGCCGGCTGTCTCATTAAAAAGATCGATACGCAGGATGGTTCCCAGACCCAAGGGGGCACCAGTGCCAAGTCGGGCTGTTTTTATAGTACCAAGTGCGTCCTGCAATTTGCCATCCAGAAGAGGGGCAGTTGAGTTTTGTTTGCCAGAGAATAGCGCCGTTGTTTGTGTTTGGGGGCTTGTGGCTCGTAGTGGCCGACTGGCGCCTTAGAATCTGTGTTACGCAGCATGGTTCCCAGACCCAAGGTGGCACCAGTGCCAAGTTGGGCTGGTTTGATAGTACCAAGTGGCTCCTGCAATCTGCCATCCAGAAGCGGGGTAGCTTACTTTTGTTTGCCAGGGAAACGGGCCGAGGTTTGTGACTGGGGACCTATGGCTGGGAGTGACCGGCTGGCTCCTGGAAAGCTACAATAGGCAGGATGGTTACCAGACCCATGGTGGCACCAGTGCCAAGTTGGGCTGGTTTGATAGTACCAAGTGGCTCCTGCAATCTGCCATCAAAAAGTTGGCAGGCGAGTTTTGTTTTCCAGGGAAAAGCGACATTGTTTGTATTTGGGGGCCTGTGGCTGGGAGTGACCGGCTGGCTCCTTTGAACCCACGATACGCAGGATGGTTCCCAGACCCAAGGTGGCACCAGTGCCAAGTTTTGCTGGTTTGATACTACCAAGTGCGTCCTGCAATCTGCCATCCAGAAGCGGGGCAGCTTAATTTTGTTTGCCAGGGAAACGGGCCGTGGGTTTTGTTTGGGGGTATATAGCTGAGAGTGGCCGGCTGGCTCCTGAAAATCCACGCTAGGCAGCATGGTTCCCAGATGCAATGTGGCACCAGTGCCAAGTCGGGCTGGTTTGATGGTGCAAAGTGGCTCCTGCAATCTGCCATCCAGAAGCGAGGCAGCTGATTTTTGTTTGCCAGAGGAAAATTCCGTGGATTGTTTTTGGGGGCATATTGCTGGGAGTGGCCGGCTGGCTCCTTAAAATGCTCGATACGCATGATGGTTCCCAGGCCCAAGGTGTCACCACTACCAAGTCGGCCTGCGGTTTTAGTATCAAGTTCATCCTGCAATTTGCCATCCAGAAGAGGGGCAGTTGAGTTTTGTTTGCCAGAGAAACGGGCCGAGGTTTCTGTTTGGGGACATATGGCTGAGAGTGGCCGGCTGGCCCCTGAATATCCACGATACAGAGCATGGTTCCCAGATCCAAGGTCGCACCAGTGCCAAGTCGGGCTGGTTTGATAGTACCAAGTGTCTCCTGCAATCTGCCATCCAGAAGCAGGGCAGCTTACTTTTGTTTGCCAGAGAAATAGGCCTAGGTTTTGGTTTGGGGGCCTATGGCTGAGAGTGGCCGGCTGGCCCCTGAAAATCAACGATAGGCAGGATGGTTCCCAGATCCAAGGTGGCACCAGTGCCAAGTAAGGCTGGTTGTATGGTTCAAAGTAACTCCTGCAATCTGCCATCCAGAAGCGGGACAGCTGAGTTTTTTTTGCCAGAGAAAAGGTCCATGGTTTCTTTTTGGGGCATACGGCTGGGAATTGCCGGCTGGCTCCTTAAAATGCTCGATACGCAGGATGGTTCCCAGAGCCAAGGTGGCACCACTGCCAAGTCGGGCTCTTTTTGTAGTACCAAGTGCGTCCTGCAATTTGCCATCCAGAAGAGGGGCAGTTGAGTTTTGTTTGCCAGAGAAAAGGGCCGTTGTTTGTGTTTGGGGGCCTGTGGCTGGGAGTGTTCGGCTGGTTCCTGAATATGTACAATACGCAGGATTGTTCCCAGATCCAAGGTGGCAGCAGTGCCATGTTGTGCTGGTGTGATAGTCCCAAGTGGCTCCTGCAATCTGCCATCCAGAAGTGGGGCAGCTGATTTTTGTTTGCCAGAGAAAAGGTCCGTGGTTTGTTTTTGGGGGCATGTGGCTGAGAGTGGCCGGCTGGCTCCTGAAAAGCTACGATAGGCAGGATGTTTACCAGACCCATGGTGGCACCAGTGCCAAGTCGGGCTGATTTGATAGTACCAAGTGGCTCCTGCAATCTGCCATCTAGAATCGGGGTAGCTTACTTTTGTTTTCCAGGGAAACGGGCCGAGATTTGTGTCTGGGGGTCTATGGTTGGGAGTGGCCGGCTGGCTCCTTAGAAACCACGATACGCAGCATGGTTCCCAGACAAGAGGTGCCACCAGTGCCAAGTTGGGCTGGTTTGATACTACCAAGTGGTTCCTGCAATCTGCCATCCAGAAGCGGGGCATCTTACTTTTGTTTGCCAGGGAAACGGACCGTTGTTTGTGTTTGGGGGCCTATGGCTGGGACAACCGGCTGGCTCCTTAAAATCTACGATACGCAGGATGGTTCCCAGACCAGAGGTGGCACCAGTGCCAAGTTGGGCTGGTTTGATAGTACCAAGTGGCTTCTGCAATCTGCCATCCAGAAGCGGGGCAGCTTACTTTTGTTTGCCAGGGAAACGGGCCGAGCTTTGTGTCTGGGGGCCTATGGCTGTGAGTGACCGGCTGGCTCCTGAAAAGCTTCGATAGGCAGGATGGTGACCAGACCCATGGTGGCACCAGTGCCAAGTTGGGCTGGTTTGATAGTACCAAGTGGCTCCTGCAATCTGCCATCAAAATGTTGTCAGGCGAGTTTTGTTTTCCAGGGAAAAGCGTCATTGTTTGTGTTTGGGGGCCTGTGGTTGGGAGTGGCCGGCTGGCTCCTTAGAAACCACGATACGCAGCATGGTTCCCAGACAAGAGGTGCCACCAGTGCCAAGTTGGGCTGGTTTGATAGTACCAAGTGGTTCCTGCAATCTGCCATCCAGAAGCGGGGCAGCTTACTTTTGTTTGCCACGGAAACGGGCCGTTGTTTGTGTTTGGGGGCCTGTGGCTGGGAGTGGCCGACTGGCTCCTTAGAATCCACGATACGCAGGATGGTTCCCAGACCAGAGGTGGCACCAGTGCCAAGTTGGGCTGGTTTGATAATACCAAGTGGCTCCTGCAATCTGCCATCCAGAAGCGGGGCAGCTTAATTTTGTTTGCCAGGGAAACGGGCCAAGGTTTGTGTCTGGGGGCCTATGGCTGTGAGTGACCGGCTAGGTCCTGAAAAGCTACGAGAGGCATGATGGTGACCAGACCCATGGTGGCACCAGTGCCAAGTTGGGCTGGTTTGATAGTACCAAGTGGCTCCTGCAATCTGCCATCAAAAATCGGCAAGCGAGTGTTGATTTCCAGGGAAAAGCGTCGTTGTTTGTGTTTGGGGGCCTGTGGCTGGGAGTGGCCGGCTGGCTCCTTAGAATCCACGATACGCAGCATGGTTCCCAGACCCAAGGTGGCACCAGTGCCAAGTCGGGCTGGCTTGATAATACCAAGTGGTTCCTGCAATCGGCCATCAAAATGTTCGCAGGCGAGTTTTGTTTTCCAGGGAAAAGCGCCGTTGTTTGTGCCTGGGGCCCTATGGCCTGGAGTGGACGGATGGCTAATTAGAATCCACGATACACAGGATGGTTCCCAGACCCATGGTGGCACCAGTGCCAAGTTGGGCTGGTTTGATAGTACCAAGTGGTTCCTGCAATCTGCCATCCAGAAGCGGGGCAGCTTACTTTTGTTTGCCAGGGAAACGGTCCGAGGTTTGTGTCTGGGGGCCTATGGCTGGGAGTGACCGGCTGGCTCCTGAAAAGCTACGATAGGCAGGATGGTGACCAGACCCATGGTGGCACCAGTGCCAAGTTGGGCTGGCTTGATAATACCAAGTGGTTCCTGCAATCGGCCATCAAAAAGTTGGCAGGCGAGTTTTGTTTTCCAGGGAAAAGCGCCGTTGTTTGTGCCTGGGCCCCTATGGCCTGGAGTGGACGGATGCCTAATTAGAACCCACGATACGCAGGATGGTTCCCAGACCTGAGGTGGCACCAGTGCCAAGTTGGGCTGGTTTGACGGTGCAAAGTGGCTCCTGCAATTTGCCATCCAGAAGAGGGGCAGTGGAGTTTTGTTTGCCAGAGAATAGCGCCGTTGTTTGTGTTTGGGGGCTTGTGGCTGGGAGTGGCCGACTGGCGCCTTAGAATCTGTGTTACGCAGCATGGTTCCCAGACCAGAGGTGGCACCAGTTCCAAGTCGGGCTGGTTTGATAGTACCAAGGGGCTCCTGCAATCTGCCATCCAGAAGCGGGGCAGCTTACTTTTGTTTGCCAGGGAAACGGGCCGAGGTTTGTGACTGGGGACCTATGGCTGGGAGTGACCGGCTGGCTCCTGAAAAGCTACGATAGGCAGGATGGTGACCAGACCCATGGTGGCACCAGTGCCAAGTTGGGCTGGTTTGATAGTACCAAGTGGCTCCTGCAATCTGCCATCAAAATGTTGGCAGGCGAGTTTTGTTTTCCAGGGAAAAGCGCCGTTGTTTGTGTTTGAGGGCCTGTGGCTGGGAGTGGCCGGCTGGCTCCTTAGAATCCACGATACGCAGGATGGTTCCCAGACCAGAGGTGGCACCTTTGCCAAGTTGGGCTGGTTTGATAGTACCAAGTGCGTCCTGCAATCTGCCATCCAGAAGCGGGGCAGCTTACTTTTGTTTGCCAGGGAAACGGGCCGAGGTTTGTGTCTGGGGGCCTATGGCTGGGAGTGACCTGCTAGGTCCTGAAAAGCTGCGATAGGCAGGATGGTGACCAGACCCATGGTGGCACCAGTGCCAAGTTGGGCTGGTTTGATAGTACCAAGTGGCTCCTGCAATCTGCCATCCAGAAGCGGGGTAGCTTACTTTTGTTTGCCAGGGAAACGGGCAGAGCTTTGTGTCTGGGGGCATATGGCTGAGAGTGGCCGTCTGGCCCCTGAAAATCCACGATAGGCAGGATGGTTCCCAGACCAGAGGTGGCACCAGTGCCAAGTCGGGCTGGTTTGATAGTACTAAATAGCACCTGCAATCTGCCATCAAAAAGTTGGCAGGCCAGTTTTGTTTTCCAAGGAAAAGCACCGTTGTTTTTGTTTGGGGGACTGTGGCTGGGAGTGGCCGGCTGGCTCCTTAGAACACACGATACGCAGGATGGTTCCCAGACCCAAGGTGGCACCAGTGCCACGTCGGGCTGGTTTGATGGTGAAAAGTGGCTCCTGCAATCTGCCATCCTGAAGCGGGGTAGCTTACTTTTGTGTGCCAGGGAAACGGGCCGAGGTTTATGACTGGGGGCCTAGGGCTAGGAGTGACAGGCTGGCTCCTGAAAAGCTACAATAGGCAGGATGGTTCCCAGACCCAAGGTGGCACCAGTGCCAAGTTGGGCTGGTTTGATGGTACCAAGTGGCTCCTGCAATCTGCCATCAAAAAGTTGGCAGGCCAGTTTTGTTTTCCAGGGAAAAGCGCCGTTGTTTGTGTTTGGGGGACTGTGGCTGGGAGTGGCCAGGTGGCTCCTTAGAACACAAGATACGCAGGATGGTTCCCAGACCAGAGGTGGCACCAGTGCCAAGTTGGGCTGGTTTGATAGTCCCAAGTGTCTCCTGCAATCTGCCATCCAGAAGCGGGGCAGCTTACTTTTGTTTGCCAGAGAAATAGGCCTAGGTTTTTGTTTGGGGGCCTGTGGCTAGGAGTGGCCGGCTGGCTCCTAAGAATCCACGATACGCAGGATGTTTACCAGACCCATGGTGGCACCAGTGCCAAGTTGGGCTGGTTTGATAGTACCATTGGCTCCTGCAAACTCCATCAAAAAGTTGGCAGGCGTGTTTTGTTTTCCAGGGAACAGCGCCGTTGATTTTGTTTGGGGGCCTGTGGCTGGGAGTGACCGGCTGGCTCCTGAAAAGCTACGATAGGCAGGATGGTGACCAGACCCATGGTGGCACCAGTGCCAAGTTGGGCTGGCTAGATAATACCAAGTGGTTCCTGCAATCGGCCATCAAAAAGTTGGCAGGCGAGTTTTGTTTTCCAGGGAAAAGCGCTGTTGTTTGTGCCTGGGGCCCTATGGCCTGGAGTGGACGGATGGCTAATTAGAATCCACGATACACAGGATGGTTCCCAGACCCATGGTGGCACCAGTGCCAAGTTGGGCTGGTTTGATAGTACCAAGTGGTTCCTGCAATCTGCCATCCAGAAGCGGGGCAGCTTACTTTTGTTTTCCAGGGAAACGGGCCGAGGTTTTTGTCTGGGGGCCTATGGCTGGGAGTGACCGGCTGGCTCGTGAAAAGCTACGATAGGCAGGATGGTGACCAGACCCATTGTGGCACCAGTGCCAAGTTGGGCTGGTTTGATAGTACCAAGTGGCTCCTGCAATCTGCCATCACAAACTTGGCGGGCGAGTTTTGTTTTCCAGGGAAAAGCGCCGTTGTTTGTGTTTGGGGGCCTGTGGCTGGGAGTGGCCGGCTGGCTCCTTAGAATCCACGATACTCAGCATGGTTCCCAGATCAGAGGTGGAACCAGTGCCAAGTTGGGCTGGTTTGATAGTACCAAGTGGCTCCTGCAATCTGCCATCCAGAAGCGGGGCAGCTTACTTTTGTTTGCCAGGGAAACGGGCCGTGGGTTTTGTTTGGGGGCCTATGGCTGAGAGTGACCGGCTGGCTCCTGAAAAGTTACGATAGGCAGGATGGTGACCAGACCCATGGTGGCACCAGTGCCAAGTTGGGCTGGTTTGATAGTACCAAGTTGCTCCTGCAATCTGCCATCAAAAAGTTGGCAGGCGAGTTTTGTTTTCCAGGGAAAAGCGCCGTTGTTTGTGTTTGGGGGCCTGTGGCAGGGAGTGGCCGGCTGGCTCCTTAGAATCCACGATACGCAGGATGGTTCCCAGACTTGACGTGGCACCAGTGCCAAGTCGGGCTGGTTTGATAGTACCAAGTGCGTCCTGCAATCTGCCATCCAGAAGCGGGGCAGCTTACTTTTGTTTTCCAGGGAAACGGGCCGAGGTATTTGTCTGGGGGCCTATGGCTGGGAGTGACCGGCTGGCTCCTGAAAAGCTACGATAGGCAGGATGGTGACCAGACCCATGGTGGCACCAGTGCCAAGTTGGGCTGGTTTGATAGTACCAAGTGGCTCCTGCAATCTGCCATCAAAAAGTTGTCAGGCGAGTTTTGTTTTCCAGGGAAAAGCGCCGTCGTTTGTGTTTGGGTGCCTGTGGCTGGGAGTGGCCAGCTGGCTAATTAGAATCCACGATACGCAGGATGGTTCCCAGACCAGTGGTGGCACCAGTGCCAAGTCGGGCTGGTTTGATAGTACCAAGTGGCTCCTGCAATCTGCCATCCAGAAGCGGGGCAGCTTACTTTTGTTTGCCAGGGAAACGGGCCGAGGTATGTGTCTCGGGGCCTATGGCTGGGAGTGACCGGCTGGCTCCTGAAAAGCTACGATAGGCAGGATGGTGACCAGACCCATTGTGGCACCAGTGCCAAGTTGGGCTGGTTTGATAGTACCAAGTGGCTCCTGCAATCTGCCATCAAAAATTTGGCAGGCGAGTTTGTTATCCAGGGAAAAGCGCCGTTGTCTGTCCCTGGGGCCCTATGGCCTGGAGTGGACGGATGGCTAATTAGAATCCACGATACACAGGATGGTTCCCAGACCCATGGTGGCACCAGTGCCAACTTGGGCTGGTTTGATAGTACCAAGTGGTTCCTGCAATCTGCCATCCAGAAGCGGGGCAGCTTACTTTTGTTTGCCAGGGAAACGGTCCGAGGATTGTGTCTGGGGGCCTAAGCCTGGAAGTGACCGGCTGGCTCGTGAAAAGCTACGATAGGCAGGATGGTGACCAGACCCATGGTGGCACCAGTACCAAGTTGGGCTGGTTTGATAGTACCAAGTGGCTCCTGCAATCTGCCATCAAAAACTTGGCAGGCGAGTTTTGTTTTCCAGGGAAAAGCGCCGTTGTTTGTGTTTGGGGGCCTGTGGCTGGGAGTGGCCGGCTGGCTCCTTAGAATCCACGATACGCAGGATGGTTCCCAGACCAGAGGTGGCACCAGTGCCAAGTTGGGCTGGTTTGATTGTAACAAGTGCGTCCGGGAATCTGCCATCCAGAAGCGGGGCAGCTTACTTTTGTTTGCCAGGGAAACGGGCCGAGGTTTGTGTCTGGGGGCCTATGGCTGGGAGTGGCCGGCTGGCTCATGAAAAGCTACGATAGGCAGGATGGTGACCAGACCCATGGTGGCACCAGTGCCAAGTTGGGCTGGTTTGATAGTACCAAGTGGCTCCTGCAATCTGCCATCAAAAAGTCGGCAAGCGAGTGTTGATTTCCAGGGAAAAGCGTCGTTGTTTGTGTTTGGGGGCCTGTGGGTGGGAGTGGCCGGCTGGCTCCTTAGAATCCACGATACGCAGCATGGTTCCCAGACCCAAGGTGGCACCAGTGCCAAGTCGGGCTGGCTTGATAATACCAAGTGGTTCCTGCAATCGGCCATCAAAATGTTCGCAGGCGAGTTTTGTTTTCCAGGGAAAAGCGCCGTTGTTTGTGCCTGGGGCCCTATGGCCTGGAGTGGACGGATGGCTAATTAGAATCCACGATACACAGGATGGTTCCCAGACCCATGGTGGCACCAGTGCCAAGTTGGGCTGGTTTGATAGTACCAAGTGGTTCCTGCAATCTGCCATCCAGAAGCGGGGCAGCTTACTTTTGTTTGCCAGGGAAACGGTCCGAGGTTTGTGTCTGGGGGCCTATGGCTGGGAGTGACCGGCTGGCTCCTGAAAAGCTACGATAGGCAGGATGGTGACCAGACCCATGGTGGCACCAGTGCCAAGTTGGGCTGGCTTGATAATACCAAGTGGTTCCTGCAATCGGCCATCAAAATGTTGGCAGGCGAGTTTTGTTTTCCAGGGAAAAGCGCCGTTGTTTGTGCCTGGGGCCCTATGGCCTGGAGTGGACGGATGGCTAATTAGAACCCACGAGACGCAGGATGGTTCCCAGACCTGAGGTGGCACCAGTGCCAAGTTGGGCTGGTTTGACGGTGCAAAGTGGCTCCTGCAATCTGCCATGCAGAAGCGGGGCAGCTTACTTTTGTTTGCCAGGGAAACGGGCCGAAATATTTGTCTGGGGTCCTCTGGCTGGGGGTGGCTGGCTGGCTCCTGAAAAGCTACGATAGGCAGGATGGTGACCAGACCCATGGTGGCACCAGTGCCAAGTTGGGCTGGTTTGATAGTACCAAGTGGCTCCTGCAATCTGCCATCCAGAAGCGGGGCAGCTTACTTTTGTTTGCCAGGGAAACGGGCCGAGGTTTTTGTCTGGGGGCCTATGGCTGGGAGTGACCGGCTGGCTCGTGAAAAGCTACGATAGGCAGGATGGTGACCAGACCAGAGGTGGCACCAGTGCCAAGTCGGGCTGGTTTGATAGTACTAAATAGCACCTGCAATCTGCCATCAAAAAGTTGGCAGGCCAGTTTTGTTTTCCAAGGAAAAGCACCGTTGTTTTTGTTTGGGGGACTGTGGCTGGGAGTGGCCGGCTGGCTCCTTAGAACACACGATACGCAGGATGGTTCCCAGACCCAAGGTGGCACCAGTGCCACGTCGGGCTGGTTTGATGGTGAAAAGTGGCTCCTGCAATCTGCCATCCTGAAGCGGGGTAGCTTACTTTTGTGTGCCAGGGAAACGGGCCGAGGTTTATGACTGGGGGCCTAGGGCTAGGAGTGACAGGCTGGCTCCTGAAAAGCTACAATAGGCAGGATGGTTCCCAGACCCAAGGTGGCACCAGTGCCAAGTTGGGCTGGTTTGATGGTACCAAGTGGCTCCTGCAATCTGCCATCAAAAAGTTGGCAGGCCAGTTTTGTTTTCCAGGGAAAAGCGCCGTTGTTTGTGTTTGGGGGACTGTGGCTGGGAGTGGCCAGGTGGCTCCTTAGAACACAAGATACGCAGGATGGTTCCCAGACCAGAGGTGGCACCAGTGCCAAGTTGGGCTGGTTTGATAGTCCCAAGTGTCTCCTGCAATCTGCCATCCAGAAGCGGGGCAGCTTACTTTTGTTTGCCAGAGAAATAGGCCTAGGTTTTTGTTTGGGGGCCTGTGGCTAGGAGTGGCCGGCTGGCTCCTAAGAATCCACGATACGCAGGATGTTTACCAGACCCATGGTGGCACCAGTGCCAAGTTGGGCTGGTTTGATAGTACCATTGGCTCCTGCAAACTCCATCAAAAAGTTGGCAGGCGTGTTTTGTTTTCCAGGGAACAGCGCCGTTGATTTTGTTTGGGGGCCTGTGGCTGGGAGTGACCGGCTGGCTCCTGAAAAGCTACGATAGGCAGGATGGTGACCAGACCCATGGTGGCACCAGTGCCAAGTTGGGCTGGCTAGATAATACCAAGTGGTTCCTGCAATCGGCCATCAAAAAGTTGGCAGGCGAGTTTTGTTTTCCAGGGAAAAGCGCTGTTGTTTGTGCCTGGGGCCCTATGGCCTGGAGTGGACGGATGGCTAATTAGAATCCACGATACACAGGATGGTTCCCAGACCCATGGTGGCACCAGTGCCAAGTTGGGCTGGTTTGATAGTACCAAGTGGTTCCTGCAATCTGCCATCCAGAAGCGGGGCAGCTTACTTTTGTTTTCCAGGGAAACGGGCCGAGGTTTTTGTCTGGGGGCCTATGGCTGGGAGTGACCGGCTGGCTCGTGAAAAGCTACGATAGGCAGGATGGTGACCAGACCCATTGTGGCACCAGTGCCAAGTTGGGCTGGTTTGATAGTACCAAGTGGCTCCTGCAATCTGCCATCACAAACTTGGCGGGCGAGTTTTGTTTTCCAGGGAAAAGCGCCGTTGTTTGTGTTTGGGGGCCTGTGGCTGGGAGTGGCCGGCTGGCTCCTTAGAATCCACGATACTCAGCATGGTTCCCAGATCAGAGGTGGAACCAGTGCCAAGTTGGGCTGGTTTGATAGTACCAAGTGGCTCCTGCAATCTGCCATCCAGAAGCGGGGCAGCTTACTTTTGTTTGCCAGGGAAACGGGCCGTGGGTTTTGTTTGGGGGCCTATGGCTGAGAGTGACCGGCTGGCTCCTGAAAAGTTACGATAGGCAGGATGGTGACCAGACCCATGGTGGCACCAGTGCCAAGTTGGGCTGGTTTGATAGTACCAAGTTGCTCCTGCAATCTGCCATCAAAAAGTTGGCAGGCGAGTTTTGTTTTCCAGGGAAAAGCGCCGTTGTTTGTGTTTGGGGGCCTGTGGCAGGGAGTGGCCGGCTGGCTCCTTAGAATCCACGATACGCAGGATGGTTCCCAGACTTGACGTGGCACCAGTGCCAAGTCGGGCTGGTTTGATAGTACCAAGTGCGTCCTGCAATCTGCCATCCAGAAGCGGGGCAGCTTACTTTTGTTTTCCAGGGAAACGGGCCGAGGTATTTGTCTGGGGGCCTATGGCTGGGAGTGACCGGCTGGCTCCTGAAAAGCTACGATAGGCAGGATGGTGACCAGACCCATGGTGGCACCAGTGCCAAGTTGGGCTGGTTTGATAGTACCAAGTGGCTCCTGCAATCTGCCATCAAAAAGTTGTCAGGCGAGTTTTGTTTTCCAGGGAAAAGCGCCGTCGTTTGTGTTTGGGTGCCTGTGGCTGGGAGTGGCCAGCTGGCTAATTAGAATCCACGATACGCAGGATGGTTCCCAGACCAGTGGTGGCACCAGTGCCAAGTCGGGCTGGTTTGATAGTACCAAGTGGCTCCTGCAATCTGCCATCCAGAAGCGGGGCAGCTTACTTTTGTTTGCCAGGGAAACGGGCCGAGGTATGTGTCTCGGGGCCTATGGCTGGGAGTGACCGGCTGGCTCCTGAAAAGCTACGATAGGCAGGATGGTGACCAGACCCATTGTGGCACCAGTGCCAAGTTGGGCTGGTTTGATAGTACCAAGTGGCTCCTGCAATCTGCCATCAAAAATTTGGCAGGCGAGTTTGTTATCCAGGGAAAAGCGCCGTTGTCTGTCCCTGGGGCCCTATGGCCTGGAGTGGACGGATGGCTAATTAGAATCCACGATACACAGGATGGTTCCCAGACCCATGGTGGCACCAGTGCCAACTTGGGCTGGTTTGATAGTACCAAGTGGTTCCTGCAATCTGCCATCCAGAAGCGGGGCAGCTTACTTTTGTTTGCCAGGGAAACGGTCCGAGGATTGTGTCTGGGGGCCTAAGCCTGGAAGTGACCGGCTGGCTCGTGAAAAGCTACGATAGGCAGGATGGTGACCAGACCCATGGTGGCACCAGTACCAAGTTGGGCTGGTTTGATAGTACCAAGTGGCTCCTGCAATCTGCCATCAAAAACTTGGCAGGCGAGTTTTGTTTTCCAGGGAAAAGCGCCGTTGTTTGTGTTTGGGGGCCTGTGGCTGGGAGTGGCCGGCTGGCTCCTTAGAATCCACGATACGCAGGATGGTTCCCAGACCAGAGGTGGCACCAGTGCCAAGTTGGGCTGGTTTGATTGTAACAAGTGCGTCCGGGAATCTGCCATCCAGAAGCGGGGCAGCTTACTTTTGTTTGCCAGGGAAACGGGCCGAGGTTTGTGTCTGGGGGCCTATGGCTGGGAGTGGCCGGCTGGCTCATGAAAAGCTACGATAGGCAGGATGGTGACCAGACCCATGGTGGCACCAGTGCCAAGTTGGGCTGGTTTGATAGTACCAAGTGGCTCCTGCAATCTGCCATCAAAAAGTCGGCAAGCGAGTGTTGATTTCCAGGGAAAAGCGTCGTTGTTTGTGTTTGGGGGCCTGTGGGTGGGAGTGGCCGGCTGGCTCCTTAGAATCCACGATACGCAGCATGGTTCCCAGACCCAAGGTGGCACCAGTGCCAAGTCGGGCTGGCTTGATAATACCAAGTGGTTCCTGCAATCGGCCATCAAAATGTTCGCAGGCGAGTTTTGTTTTCCAGGGAAAAGCGCCGTTGTTTGTGCCTGGGGCCCTATGGCCTGGAGTGGACGGATGGCTAATTAGAATCCACGATACACAGGATGGTTCCCAGACCCATGGTGGCACCAGTGCCAAGTTGGGCTGGTTTGATAGTACCAAGTGGTTCCTGCAATCTGCCATCCAGAAGCGGGGCAGCTTACTTTTGTTTGCCAGGGAAACGGTCCGAGGTTTGTGTCTGGGGGCCTATGGCTGGGAGTGACCGGCTGGCTCCTGAAAAGCTACGATAGGCAGGATGGTGACCAGACCCATGGTGGCACCAGTGCCAAGTTGGGCTGGCTTGATAATACCAAGTGGTTCCTGCAATCGGCCATCAAAATGTTGGCAGGCGAGTTTTGTTTTCCAGGGAAAAGCGCCGTTGTTTGTGCCTGGGGCCCTATGGCCTGGAGTGGACGGATGGCTAATTAGAACCCACGAGACGCAGGATGGTTCCCAGACCTGAGGTGGCACCAGTGCCAAGTTGGGCTGGTTTGACGGTGCAAAGTGGCTCCTGCAATCTGCCATGCAGAAGCGGGGCAGCTTACTTTTGTTTGCCAGGGAAACGGGCCGAAATATTTGTCTGGGGTCCTCTGGCTGGGGGTGGCTGGCTGGCTCCTGAAAAGCTACGATAGGCAGGATGGTGACCAGACCCATGGTGGCACCAGTGCCAAGTTGGGCTGGTTTGATAGTACCAAGTGGCTCCTGCAATCTGCCATCCAGAAGCGGGGCAGCTTACTTTTGTTTGCCAGGGAAACGGGCCGAGGTTTTTGTCTGGGGGCCTATGGCTGGGAGTGACCGGCTGGCTCGTGAAAAGCTACGATAGGCAGGATGGTGACCAGACCCATGACGGCACCAGTGCCAAGTTGGGCTGGTTTGATAGTACCAAGTGGCTCCTGCAATCTGCCATCACAAACTTGGCGGGCGAGTTTTGTTTTCCAGGGAAAAGCGCCGTTGTTTGTGTTTGGGGGCCTGTGGCTGGGAGTGGCCGGCTGGCTCATGAAAAGCTACGATAGGCAGGATGGTGACCAGACCCATGGTGGCACCAGTGCCAAGTTGGGCTGGTTTGATAGTACCAAGTGGCTCCTGCAATCTGCCATCAAAAAGTCGGCAAGCGAGTGTTGATTTCCAGGGAAAAGCGTCGTTGTTTGTGTTTGGGGGCCTGTGGCTGGGAGTGGCCGGCTGGCTCCTTAGAATCCACGATACGCAGCATGGTTCCCAGACCCAAGGTGGCACCAGTGCCAAGTCGGGCTGGCTTGATAATACCAAGTGGTTCCTGCAATCGGCCATCAAAATGTTCGCAGGCGAGTTTTGTTTTCCAGGGAAAAGCGCCGTTGTTTGTGCCTGGGGCCCTATGGCCTGGAGTGGACGGATGGCTAATTAGAATCCACGATACACAGGATGGTTCCCAGACCCATGGTGGCACCAGTGCCAAGTTGGGCTGGTTTGATAGTACCAAGTGGTTCCTGCAATCTGCCATCCAGAAGCGGGGCAGCTTACTTTTGTTTGCCAGGGAAACGGTCCGAGGTTTGTGTCTGGGGGCCTATGGCTGGGAGTGACCGGCTGGCTCCTGAAAAGCTACGATAGGCAGGATGGTGACCAGACCCATGGTGGCACCAGTGCCAAGTTGGGCTGGCTTGATAATACCAAGTGGTTCCTGCAATCGGCCATCAAAATGTTGGCAGGCGAGTTTTGTTTTCCAGGGAAAAGCGCCGTTGTTTGTGCCTGGGGCCCTATGGCCTGGAGTGGACGGATGGCTAATTAGAACCCACGAGACGCAGGATGGTTCCCAGACCTGAGGTGGCACCAGTGCCAAGTTGGGCTGGTTTGACGGTGCAAAGTGGCTCCTGCAATCTGCCATGCAGAAGCGGGGCAGCTTACTTTTGTTTGCCAGGGAAACGGGCCGAAATATTTGTCTGGGGTCCTCTGGCTGGGGGTGGCTGGCTGGCTCCTGAAAAGCTACGATAGGCAGGATGGTGACCAGACCCATGGTGGCACCAGTGCCAAGTTGGGCTGGTTTGATAGTACCAAGTGGCTCCTGCAATCTGCCATCCAGAAGCGGGGCAGCTTACTTTTGTTTGCCAGGGAAACGGGCCGAGGTTTTTGTCTGGGGGCCTATGGCTGGGAGTGACCGGCTGGCTCGTGAAAAGCTACGATAGGCAGGATGGTGACCAGACCCATGACGGCACCAGTGCCAAGTTGGGCTGGTTTGATAGTACCAAGTGGCTCCTGCAATCTGCCATCACAAACTTGGCGGGCGAGTTTTGTTTTCCAGGGAAAAGCGCCGTTGTTTGTGTTTGGGGGCCTGTGGCTGGGAGTGGCCGGCTGGCTCCTTAGAATCCACGATACTCAGCATGGTTCCCAGATCAGAGGTGGCACCAGTGCCAAGTTGGGCTGGTTTGATAGTACCAAGTGCGTCCGGGAATCTGCCATCCAGAAGCGGGGCAGCTTACTTTTGTTTGCCAGGGAAACGGGCCGTGGGTTTTGTTTGGGGGCCTATGGCTGAGAGTGACCGGCTGGCTCCTGAAAAGTTACGATAGGCAGGATGGTGACCAGACCCATGGTGGCACCAGTGCCAAGTTGGGCTGGTTTGATAGTACCAAGTTGCTCCTGCAATCTGCCATCAAAAAGTTGGCAGGCGAGTTTTGTTTTCCAGGGAAAAGCGCCGTTGTTTGTGTTTGGGGGCCTGTGGCTTGGAGTGGCCGGCTGGCTCCTTAGAATCCACGATACGCAGGATGGTTCCCAGACTTGACGTGGCACCAGTGCCAAGTCGGGCTGGTTTGATAGTACCAAGTGCGTCCTGCAATCTGCCATCCAGAAGCGGGGCAGCTTACTTTTGTTTGCCAGGGAAACGGGCAGAGCTTTGTGTCTGGGGGCATATGGCTGAGAGTGGCCGTCTGGCCCCTGAAAATCCACGATAGGCAGGATGGTTCCCAGACCAGAGGTGGCACCAGTGCCAAGTCGGGCTGGTTTGATAGTACCAAGTGGCTCCTGCAATCTGCCATCAAAAAGTTGTCAGGCGAGTTTTGTTTTCCAGGGAAAAGCGCCGTCGTTTGTGTTTGGGTGCCTGTGGCTGGGAGTGGCCGGCTGGCTAATTAGAATCCACGATACGCAGGATGGTTCCCAGACCAGTGGTGGCACCAGTGCCAAGTCGGGCTGGTTTGATACTACCAAGTGGCTCCTGCAATCAGCCATCCAGAAGCGGGGCAGCTTACATTTGTTTGCCAGGGAAACGGGCCGAGCTTTGTGTCTGGGGGCCTATGGCTGGGAGTGACCGGCTGGCTCCTGAAAAGCTACGATAGGCAGGATGGTGACCAGACCCATGGTGGCACCAGTGCCAAGTTGGGCTGGTTTGATAGTACCAAGTGGCTCCTGCAATCTGCCATCAAAAAGTTGTCAGGCGAGTTTTGTTTTCCAGGGAAAAGCGCCGTTGTTTGTGTTTGGGGGCCTGTGGCTGGGAGTGGCCGGCTGGCTAATTAGAACCCACGATACGCAGGATGGTTCCCAGACCAGAGGTGGCAACAGTGACAAGTCGGGCCAGTTTGATGGTGCAAAGTGGCTCCTGCAATCTGCCATCCAGAAGCAGGGCTGCTTACTTTTGTTTGCCAGGGAAAGGAGCCGAGGTTTTTGTCTGGGGGCCTATGGCTGGGAGTGACCAGCTGGCTCCTGAAAAGGTACGATAGGCAGGATGGTGACCAGACCCATGGTGGCACCAGTGCCAAGTTGGGCTGATTTGATAGTACCAAGTGGCTCCTGCAATCTGCCATCAAAATGTTGGTAGGCGAGTTTTGTTTTCCAGGGAAAAGCGCCGTTGTTTGTGTTTGGGGGCCTGTGGGTGGGAGTGGCCGGATGGCTAATTACAATCCACGATACGCAGGATGGTTCCCAGACCTAAAGTGGCACCAGTGACAAGTCGGGCCAGTTTGATGGTGCAAAGTTGCTACTGAAATCTGCCATCCAGAAACGGGGCAGCTTACTTTTGTTTGCCAGGGAAACGGGCCAAGGTTTGTGTCTGGGGGCCTATGGCTGTGAGTGACCCTCTAGGTCCTTAAAAGCTACGAGAGGCATGATGGTGACCAGACCCATGATGGCACCAGTGCCAAGTTGGGCTGGTTTGATAGTACCAAGTGGCTCCTGCAATCTGCCATCAAAAAGTCGGCAAGCGAGTGTTGATTTCCAGGGAAAAGCGCCGTTGTTTGTGTTTGGGGGCCTGTGGCAGGGAGTGGCCGGCTGGCTCCTTAGAATCCACGATACGCAGCATGGTTCCCAGACCCAAGGTGGCACCAGTGCCAAGTCGGGCTGGCTTGATAATACCAAGTGGTTCCTGCAATCGGCCATCAAAAAGTTGGCAGGCGAGTTTTGTTTTCCAGGGAAAAGCGCCGTTGTTTTTGTTTGGGGGCCTATGGGTGGGAGTGGCCGGCTGGCTCCTTAGAATCCACGAGACGCAGGATGGTTCCCAGACCTGAGGTGGCACCAGTGCCAAGTTGGGCTGGTTTGATAGTACCAAGTGCGTCCTGCAATCTGCCATCCAGAAGCGGGGTAGCTTACTTTTGTTTGCCAGGGAAACGGGCCGAGGTTTGTGTCTGGGGGCCTATGGCTGGGAGTGACCGGCTGGCTCCTGAAAAGCTACGATAGGCAGGATGGTGACCAGACCCATGGTGGCACCAGTGCCAAGTTGGGCTGGTTTGATAGTACCAAGTGGCTCCTGCAATCTGCCATCAAAAAGTTGGCAGGTGAGTTTTGTTTTCCAGGGAAAAGCGCCGTTGTTTGTGTTTGGGGGCCTGTGGTTGGGAGTGGCCAGCTGGCTCCTTAGAATCCACGATACGCAGGATGGTTCCCAGACCAGAGGTCGCAGCAGTGCCAAGTCGGGCTGGTTTGATGGTGCAAAGTGGCTCCTGCAATCTGCCATCCAGAAGCGGGGTAGCTTACTTTTGTTTGCCAGGGAAACGGGCCGAGGTTTGTGACTGGGGGCCTATGGCTGGGAGTGACCGGCTGGCGCCTGAAAAGCTACGATAGGCAGGATGGTGACCAGACCCATGGTGGCACCAGTGCCAAGTTGGGCTGGTTTGATAGTACCAAGTGGCTCCTGCAATCTGCCATCAAAAACTTGGCAGGCCAGTTTTGTTTTCCAGGGAAAAGCGCCGTTGTTTCTGTTTGGGGGCCTGTGGCTGGGAGTGGCCGGCTGCCTCCTTTGAACCCAGGATACGCAGGATGGTTCCCAGAGCCAAGGTTACGCCAGTGCCAAGTTCGGCTGGTTTGATAGTACCAAGTGGATCCTGCAAACTGCCATCCAGAAGCGGGACAGCTTAATTTTGTTTCCCAGGGAAACGGGCCGAGGTATTTGTCTGGGGGCCTATGGCTGGGCGTGACTGGCTGGCTACTGAAAAGCTACGATAGGCAGGATGGTTACCAGGCTCATGGTGGCCCCACTGCCAAGTCGGGCTGGTTTGATAATACTAAATAACTCCTGAAATCTGCCATCCAGACGCGGGGCAGTGGATTTCTGTTTGCTGGAGAAAAGTTCCGTGGTTTTTTTTTGGGGGTATATGGCTGGACGTGGCCGGCTGGCTCCTTAAAAATCTCGATACGCAGGATTGTTCCCTGACCCAAGGTGGCATGAGTGCCAAGTCGGGCTGTTTTCGTAGTACCAAGTGCGTCCTGCAATTTGCCATCCAGAAGAGGGGCAGTTGAGTTTTGTTTGCCAGAGAAAAGGACCGTGGTATATGTTTGGGGGCATATGGCTGAGAGTGGCCGGCTGGCCCCTGAAAATCCACGATAGGCAGGATGGTTCCCAGAACCAAGGTGGCACCAGTGCCATGTTGGCCTGGTTTGATAGTACCATGTGGCTCCTGCAATCTGCCATCCAGAAGCGGGGCTGCTTACTTTTGCTTGCCAGGGAAACGGGCCGAGATATTTGTCTGGGGGCCTATGGCTGGGAGTGACCGGCTGGCTCCTGAAAAGCTACGATAGGCAGGATGGTGACCAGACCCATGGTGGCACCAGTGCCAAGTTGGGCTGGTTTGATAGTACCAAGTGGCTCCTGCAATCTGCCATCAAAAACTTGGCAGGCTAGTTTTGTTTTCCAGGGAAAAGCGCCGTTGTTTCTGTTTGGGGGCCTGTGGGTGGGAGTGGCCGGCTGCCTCCTTTGAACCCAGGATACGCAGGATGGTTCCCAGAGCCAAGGTTACGCCAGTGCCAAGTTCGGCTGGTTTGATAGTACCAAGTGGATCCTGCAAACTGCCATCCAGAAGCGGGACAGCTTAATTTTGTTTCCCAGGGAAACGGGCCGAGGTATTTGTCTGGGGGCCTATGGCTGGGCGTGACTGGCTGGCTACTGAAAAGCTACGATAGGCAGGATGGTTACCAGGCTCATGGTGGCCCCACTGCCACGTCGGGCTGGTTTGATAATACTAAATAACTCCTGAAATCTGCCATCCAGACGCGGGGCAGCGGATTTCTGTTTGCTGGAGAAAAGTTCCGTGGTTTTTTTTGGGGGTATATGGCTGGACGTGGCCGGCTGGCTCCTTAAAAATCTCGATACGCAGGATTGTTCCCTGACCCAAGGTGGCATGAGTGCCAAGTCGGGCTGTTTTCGTAGTACCAAGTGCGTCCTGCAATTTGCCATCCAGAAGAGGGGCAGTTGAGTTTTGTTTGCCAGAGAAAAGGACCGTGGTATATGTTTGGGGGCATATGGCTGAGAGTGGCCGGCTGGCCCCTGAAAATCCACGATAGGCAGGATGGTTCCCAGAACCAAGGTGGCACCAGTGCCATGTTGGCCTGGTTTGATAGTACCATGTGGCTCCTGCAATCTGCCATCCAGAAGCGGGGCTGCTTACTTTTGCTTGCCAGGGAAACGGGCCGAGATATTTGTCTGGGGGCCTATGGCTGGGAGTGACCGGCTGGCTCCTGAAAAGCTACGATAGGCAGGATGGTGACCAGACCCATGGTGGCACCAGTGCCAAGTTGGGCTGGTTTGATAGTACCAAGTGGCTCCTGCAATCTGCCATCCAAAAGTTGTCAGGCGAGTTTTGTTTTCCAGGGAAAAGCGCCGTTGTTCTTGTTTAGAGGCCTGTGGCTGGGAGTGGCCGGCTGCCTCCTTTGAACCCAGGATACGCAGGATGGTTCCCAGAGCCAAGGTGGCACCAGTGCCAAGTTGGGCTGGTTTGATAGTACCAAGTGGCTCCTGCAATCTGCCATCCAGAAGCGGGACAGCTTACTTTTGTTTCCCAGGGAAACGGGCCGAGGTATTTGTCTGGGGGCCTATGGCTGGGAGTGACCGGCTGGCTACTGAAAAGCTACGATAGGCAGGATGGTTACCAGACTCATGGTGGCACCAGTGCCAAGTCGGGCTGGTTTGATAATACTAAATAGCTCCTGAAATCTGCCATTCAGACGCGGGGCAGCGGATTTTTGTTTGCTGGAGAAAAGTTCCGTGGTTTTTTTTTGGGGGTATATGGCTGGACGTGGCCGGCTGGCTCCATAAAAAGATCGATACGCAGGATTGTTCCCTGACCCAAGGTGGCATCAGTGCCAAGTCGGGCTGTTTTCGTAGTACCAAGTGCGTCCTGCAATTTGCCATCCAGAAGAGGGGCAGTTGAGTTTTGTTTGTCAGAGAAAAGGGCCGTGGTATGTGTTTGGATCCATATGGCTGAGATTGGCCGGCTGGCCCCTGAAAATCCACGATAGGCAGGATGGTTCCCAGAGCCAAGGTGGCACCAGTGCCATGTTTGCCTGGTCTGATAGTACCATGTGCCTCCTGCAATCTGCCATCAAAATGTTGGCAGGCGAGTTTTGTTTTCCAGGGAAAAGCGCCGTATTTTGTGTTTGGGCGCCTGTGGCTCAGAGTGGCCGGGTGGCTGCTTAGAATCCACGATACGCAGGATGGTTCCCAGACCCAAGGTGGCACCAGTGCCAAGTCGGGCTGGTTTGACACTACCAAGTGGCTCCTGCAATCTGCCATCCAGAATCGGGGCAGCTTAATTTTGTTTGCCAGGGAAACGGTCCGAGGTTTGTGTCTGGGGGCCTATGGCTGGGAGTGACCGGCTGGCTCCTGAAATGCTACAATAGGCAGGATGGTTCCCAGACCCATAGTGGCACCAGTACCAAGTTGGGATGATTTGATAGTACCAAGTGGCTCCTGCAATCTGCCATCAAAAAGCTGGCAGGCGAGTTTTGTTTTCCAGGGAAAAGCGCCGTTGTTTGTGTTTGGGGGCCTGTGGCTGGGAGTGGCCGGCTGGCTCCTTAGAATCCACGATATGCAGGATTGTTCCCAGACCCAAGGTGGCACCAGTGCCAAGTCGGGCTGGTTTGATGGTGCAAAGTGGCTCCTGCAATCTGCCATCCAGACGCGGGGCAGCGGATTTTTGTTTCCATGAGAAATGGTCCGTGGTTTGTTTTTGGGGGTATATGGCTCAGCGTGGCCGGCTGGCTCCTTAAAAAGCTCGATATGCAGGATGGTTCCCTGACACAAGGTGGCACCAGTGCCACGTCGGGCGGTTTTCGTAGTACAAAGTGCGTCCTAAAATTTGCCATCCAGAAGAGGGGCAGTTGAATTTTGTTTGCCTGTGAAACGGGCCGTTGTTTTTGATTGGGGTCTGTGGCTGAGAGTGTTCGGCTGGCTCCTGACAACCCACAATACGCAGGATGGTTCCCAGACCCAAGGTGGCACCAGTGCCAAGTCGGGCTGGTTTGATAGTACCAAGTGGCTCCTGCAATCTGCCATCCAGAAGCGGTGCAGTTGAGTTTTGTTTGCCAGAGAAAAGGGCCGTGGGTTGTGTTTGGGGGCATATGGCTTGGAGTGGCCGGCTGTCTCATTAAAAAGATCGATACGCAGGATGGTTCCGAGACCCAAGGTGGCACCAGTGCCAAGTCGGGCTGTTTTTATAGTACCAAGTGCGTCCTGCAATTTGCCATCCAGAAGAGGGGCAGTGGAGTTTTGTTTGCCAGAGAATAGCGCCGTTGTTTGTGTTTGGGGGCTTGTGGCTGGGAGTGGCCGGCTGGCGCCTTAGAATCTGTGTTACGCAGCATGGTTCCCAGACCAGAGGTGGCACCAGTTCCAAGTCGGGCTGGTTTGATAGTACCAAGGGGCTCCTGCAATCTGCCATCCAGAAGCGGGGCAGCTTACTTTTGTTTGCCAGGGAAACGGGCCGAGGTTTGTGACTGGGGACCTATGGCTGGGAGTGACCGGCTGGCTCCTGAAAAGCTACGATAGGCAGGATGGTGACCAGACCCATGGTGGCACCAGTGCCAAGTTGGGCTGGTTTGATAGTACCAAGTGGCTCCTGCAATCTGCCATCAAAAAGTTGGCAGGCGAGTTTTGTTTTCCAGGGAAAAGCGCCGTTGTTTGTGTTTGAGGGCCTGTGGCTGGGAGTGGCCGGCTGGCTCCTTAGAATCCACGATACGCAGGATGGTTCCCAGACCAGAGGTGGCACCTTTGCCAAGTTGGGCTGGTTTGATAGTACCAAGTGCGTCCTGCAATCTGCCATCCAGAAGCGGGGCAGCTTACTTTTGTTTGCCAGGGAAACGGGCCGAGGTTTGTGTCTGGGGGCCTATGGCTGGGAGTGACCTGCTAGGTCCTGAAAAGCTGCGATAGGCAGGATGGTGACCAGACCCATGGTGGCACCAGTGCCAAGTTGGGCTGGTTTGATAGTACCAAGTGGCTCCTGCAATCTGCCATCCAGAAGCGGGGTAGCTTACTTTTGTTTGCCAGGGAAACGGGCAGAGCTTTGTGTCTGGGGGCATATGGCTGAGAGTGGCCGTCTGGCCCCTGAAAATCCACGATAGGCAGGATGGTTCCCAGACCAGAGGTGGCACCAGTGCCAAGTCGGGCTGGTTTGATAGTACTAAATAGCACCTGCAATCTGCCATCAAAAAGTTGGCAGGCCAGTTTTGTTTTCCAAGGAAAAGCACCGTTGTTTGTGTTTGGGGGACTGTGGCTGGGAGTGGCCGGCTGGCTCCTTAGAACACACGATACGCAGGATGGTTCCCAGACCCAAGGTGGCACCAGCGCCACGTCGGGCTGGTTTGATGGTGAAAAGTGGCTCCTGCAATCTGCCATCCTGAAGCGGGGTAGCTTACTTTTGTGTGCCAGGGAAGCGGGCCGAGGTTTATGACTGGGGGCCTAGGGCTAGGAGTGACAGGCTGGCTCCTGAAAAGCTACAATAGGCAGGATGGTTCCCAGACCCAAGGTGGCACCAGTGCCAAGTTGGGCTGGTTTGATGGTACCAAGTGGCTCCTGCAATCTGCCATCAAAAAGTTGGCAGGCCAGTTTTGTTTTCCAGGGAAAAGCGCCGTTGTTTGTGTTTGGGGGACTGTGGCTGGGAGTGGCCAGGTGGCTCCTTAGAACACAAGATACGCAGGATGGTTCCCAGACCAGAGGTGGCACCAGTGCCAAGTTGGGCTGGTTTGATAGTCCCAAGTGTCTCCTGCAATCTGCCATCCAGAAGCGGGGCAGCTTACTTTTGTTTGCCAGAGAAATAGGCCTAGGTTTTTGTTTGGGGGCCTGTGGCTAGGAGTGGCCGGCTGGCTCCTAAGAATCCACGATACGCAGGATGTTTACCAGACCCATGGTGGCACCAGTGCCAAGTTGGGCTGGTTTGATAGTACCATTGGCTCCTGCAAACTCCATCAAAAAGTTGGCAGGCGTGTTTTGTTTTCCAGGGAACAGCGCCGTTGATTTTGTTTGGGGGCCTGTGGCTGGGAGTGGCCGGCTGGCTCCTTAGAGACCACGATACGCAGGATGGTTCCCAGACCCAAGGTGGCACCAGTGCCAAGTCGGGCTGGTTTGATAGTACCAAGTGGCTCCTGCAATCTGCCATCCAGAAGTGAGGAAGCTAAGTTTTGTTTGCCAGAAAAAAGGGCCGTGGTTTTTGTTGGGGGCCTGTGGCTGGGAGTAGCCGGCTGGCTCCTTGGAATCCACAATACGCAGGATGGTTCCCAGACCCAAGGTGGCACCAGTGCCAAGTTGGGCTGGTTTGATAGTACCAAGTGCGTCCTGCAATCTGCCATCCACAAGCGGCGCCGCTTAGTTTTGTTTGCCACGGAAACGGGCCGAGGTTTGTGTCTGGGGGCCTATGGCTGGGAGTGACCGGCTAGGTCCTGAAAATCTACGATAGGCAGGATGGTGACCAGACCCATGGTGGCACCAGTGCCAAGTTGGGCTGGTTTGATAGTACCAAGTGGCTCCGGCAATCTGCCATCAAAATTTGGCAGGCGAGTTTTGTTTTCCAGGGAAAAGCGCCGTTGTTTGTGTTTGAGGGCCTGTGGCTGGGAGTGGCCGGCTGGCTCCTTAGAATCCACGATACGCAGGATGGTTCCCAGACCTGAGGTGGCACCAGTGCCAAGTCGGGCTAGTTTGATGGTGCAAAGTGGCTCCTGCAATCTGCCATCCAGAAGCGGGGCAGCTTACTTTTGTTTTCCAGGGAAACGGGCCGAGCTTTTTGTCTGGGGTCTATGGCTGGGAGTGACCGGCTGGCTCCTGAAAAGCTACGATAGGCAGGATGGTGACCAGACCCATGGTGGCACCAGAGCCATGTTCGGCTGATTTCAAAGTACAAAGTTGCTCCTGCAATCTTCCATCAAAAAGTCAGCAGGCGAGTTTTGTTTTCCAGGGAAAAGCGCCGTTGTTTGTGTCTGCGGGCCTGTGGCTGGAGTGGCCGGCTGGCTCCTTTCAACACACGATACGCCGGATGGTTCCCAGACCTGAGGTGGCACCAGTGCCAAGTTGGGCTGGTTTGATAGTACCAAGTGGTTCCTGCAATCTGCCATCAAAATGTTGGCAGGCGAGTTTTGTTTTCCAGGGAAAAGCGCCGTTGTTTTTTTTTGGGGGCCTGTGGCTGGGAGTGGCCGGCTGGCTCCTTAGAATCCACGATACGCAGGATGGTTCCCAGACCAGAGGTGGCACCAGTACCAAGTCGGGCTGGTTTGATAATAACAAGTGGATCCTGCAATCTGCCATCCAGAAGCGGGGCAGCTTACTTTTGTTTGCCAGGGAAACGGGCCGAGCTTTGTGTCTGGGGGCCTATGGCTGGGAGTGACCGGCTGGCTCCTGAAAAGCTACGATAGGCCGGATGGTGACCAGACCCATGGTGGCACCAGTGCCAAGTTGGGCTGGTTTGATAGTACCAAGTGGCTCCTGCAATCTGCCATCAAAAAGTTGGCAGGCGAGTTTTGTTTTCCAGGGAAAAGCGTCGTTGTTTGTGTTTGGGGGCCTGTGGCTGGGAGTGGCCGTCTTGCTAATTGGAATCCACGATACGCATGATGGTTCCCAGACCTGAGGTGGCACCAGTGACAAGTCGGGCCAGTTTGATGGTGCAAAGTGGCTCCTGCAATCTGCCATCCAGAAGCGGGTCAGCTTACTTTTGTTTGCCAGGGAAACGGGCCGAGGTTTGTGTCTGGGGGCCTATGGCTGGGAGTGACCGGCTGGCTCCTGAAAAGCTACGATAATCAGGATGGTGACCAGACCCATGGTGGCACCAGTGCCAAGTTGGGCTGATTTGATAGTACCAAGTGGCTCCTGCGATCTGCCATCAAAAAGTTGGCAGGCGAGTTTTGTTTTCCAGGGAAAAGCGCTGTTGTTTGTATTTGGGGGCCTGTGGCTGGGAGTGACCGGCTGGCTCCTTAGAATCCACGATACGCAGGATGGTTCCCAGACCCAAGGTGGCACCAGTGCCAAGTTGGGCTGGTTTGATTATACCAAGTGGTTCCTGCAATCTGCCATCCAGAAGCGGGGCAGCTTACTTTTGTTTGCCAGGGAAACGGGCCGAGCTTTGTGTCTGGGGGCCTATGGCTGGGAGTGACCTGCTAGGTCCTGAAAAGCTACGATAGGCAGGATGGTGACCAGACCCATGGTGGCACCAGTGCCAAGTTGGGCTGGTTTGATAGTACCAAGTGGCTCCTGCAATCTGCCATCAAAAAGTTGGCAGGCGAGTTTTGTTTTCCAGGAAAAAGCGCCGTTGTTTGTGTTTGGGGGCCTGTGGCTGGGAGTGGCCGGCTGGCTCCTTAGAATCCACGATACGCAGCATTGTTCCCAGACCAGAGGTGGCACCAGTGCCAAGTCGGGCTAGTTTGATGGTGCAAAGTGGCTCCTGCAATCTGCCATCCAGTAGCGGGGTAGCTTACTTTTTTTTGCCAGGGAAACGGGCCGAGGTTTTTGTCTGGAGGCCTATGGCTGGGAGTGACCGGCTGGCTCCTGAAAAGCTACGATAGGCAGGATGGTGACCAGACCCATGGTGGCACCAGTGCCAAGTTGGGCTGGTTTGATAGTACCAAGTGGCTCCTGCAATCTGCCATCAAAACGTTGTCAGGCGAGTTTTGTTTTCCAGGGAAAAGCGCCGTTGTTTGTGTTTGCGGGCCTGTGGCTGGGAGTGGCCGGCTGACTCCTTAGAATCCACGATACGCAGGATGGTTCCCAGACCCAAGATGGCACCAGTGCCAAGTCGGGCTGGTTTGATAGTACCAAGTGGTTCCTGCAATCTGCCATCCAGAAGCGGGGTAGCTTACTTTTGTTTGCCAGGGAAACGGGCCGAGCTTTGTTTTTGGGGGCCTGTGGCTGGCAGTGGCCAGCTGGCTCCTGAAAATCCATGATACGCAGCATGGTTCCCAGACCCAAGATGGCACCAGTGCCAAGTGGGGCTGGTTTGACAGTGTCAAGTGCCTCATGCAATCTCCCATCCAGAAACGGGGCAGCTGAGTTCTTTTGCCTGTGAACCGGCCGTTGTTTTTGATTGGGGTCTGTGGCCGAGAATGGTCGACTGGCTACTGACAATCCACAATACGCAGGATGGTTCCCAGACTCAAGGTGGCACCAGGGCCAAGTCGGGCTCGTTTGATAGTACCAAGTGGCTCCTGCAATCTGCCATCCTGACGCGGGGCAGCGGATCTTTGTTTGCCAGAGTAAAGTTCCGTGGTTTGTTTTTGGGGGCATATGGCTGGGAGTGGCCGGCTGGCTCCTTAAGAAGCTCGATACGCAGGATGGTTCCCAGATCCATGGTGGCACCATTGCCTAGTTTGGCTGTTTTTGTAGTACCAAGTGCGTCCTGCAATTTTCCATCCAGAAGAAGGGCAGTTGAGTTTTGTTTTCCAGGGAAAAGCGCCGTTGTTTTTGTTTGGAGGCCTGTGGCTGGGAGTGGCCGGCTGGCTCCTTTCAACACACGATACGCCGGATGGTTCCCAACCCAAGGTGGCACCAGTGCCAAGTTGGGCTGGTTTGATAGTACCAAGTGGCTCCTGCAATCTGCCATCCAGAAGCGGGGCAGCTTACTTTTGTTTGCCAGGGAAACGGGCCGAGGTTTGTGACTGGGGGCCTATGGCTGGGAGTGACCGGCTGGCTCCTGAAAAGCTACGATAATCAGGATGGTGACCAGACCCATGGTGGCACCAGTGCCAAGTTGGGCTGATTTGATAGTACCAAGTGGCTCCTGCGATCTGCCATCAAAAAGTTGGCAGGCGAGTTTTGTTTTCCAGGGAAAAGCGCTGTTGTTTGTATTTGGGGGCCTGTGGCTGGGAGTGACCGGCTGGCTCCTTAGAATCCACGATACGCAGGATGGTTCCCAGACCCAAGGTGGCACCAGTGCCAAGTTGGGCTGGTTTGATTATACCAAGTGGTTCCTGCAATCTGCCATCCAGAAGCGGGGCAGCTTACTTTTGTTTGCCAGGGAAACGGGCCGAGGTTTGTGTCTGGGGGCCTATGGCTGGGAGTGACCTGCTAGGTCCTGAAAAGCTACGATAGGCAGGATGGTGACCAGACCCATGGTGGCACCAGTGCCAAGTTGGGCTGGTTTGATAGTACCAAGTGGCTCCTGCAATCTGCCATCAAAAAGTTGGCAGGCGAGTTTTGTTTTCCAGGAAAAAGCGCCGTTGTTTGTGTTTGGGGGCCTGTGGCTGGGAGTGGCCGGCTGGCTCCTTAGAATCCACGATACGCAGCATTGTTCCCAGACCAGAGGTGGCACCAGTGCCAAGTCGGGCTAGTTTGATGGTGCAAAGTGGCTCCTGCAATCTGCCATCCAGTAGCGGGGTAGCTTACTTTTTTTTGCCAGGGAAACGGGCCGAGGTTTTTGTCTGGAGGCCTATGGCTGGGAGTGACCGGCTAGGTCCTGAAAAGCTACGATAGGCAGGATGGTGACCAGACCCATGGTGGCACCAGTGCCAAGTTGGGCTGGTTTGATAGTACCAAGTGGCTCCTGCAATCTGCCATCAAAACGTTGTCAGGCGAGTTTTGTTTTCCAGGGAAAAGCGCCGTTGTTTGTGTTTGCGGGCCTGTGGCTGGGAGTGGCCGGCTGGCTCCTTAGAATCCACGATACGCAGGATGGTTCCCAGACCCAAGATGGCACCAGTGCCAAGTCGGGCTGGTTTGATAGTACCAAGTGGTTCCTGCAATCTGCCATCCAGAAGCGGGGTAGCTTACTTTTGTTTGCCAGGGAAACGGGCCGAGCTTTGTTTTTGGGGGCCTGTGGCTGGCAGTGGCCAGCTGGCTCCTGAAAATCCATGATACGCAGCATGGTTCCCAGACCCAAGATGGCACCAGTGCCAAGTGGGGCTGGTTTGACAGTGTCAAGTGCCTCATGCAATCTCCCATCCAGAAACGGGGCAGCTGAGTTCTTTTGCCTGTGAACCGGCCGTTGTTTTTGATTGGGGTCTGTGGCCGAGAATGGTCGACTGGCTACTGACAATCCACAATACGCAGGATGGTTCCCAGACTCAAGGTGGCACCAGGGCCAAGTCGGGCTCGTTTGATAGTACCAAGTGGCTCCTGCAATCTGCCATCCTGACGCGGGGCAGCGGATCTTTGTTTGCCAGAGTAAAGTTCCGTGGTTTGTTTTTGGGGGCATATGGCTGGGAGTGGCCGGCTGGCTCCTTAAGAAGCTCGATACGCAGGATGGTTCCCAGATCCATGGTGGCACCATTGCCTAGTTTGGCTGTTTTTGTAGTACCAAGTGCGTCCTGCAATTTTCCATCCAGAAGAAGGGCAGTTGAGTTTTGTTTTCCAGGGAAAAGCGCCGTTGTTTTTGTTTGGAGGCCTGTGGCTGGGAGTGGCCGGCTGGCTCCTTTCAACACACGATACGCCGGATGGTTCCCAACCCAAGGTGGCACCAGTGCCAAGTTGGGCTGGTTTGATAGTACCAAGTGGCTCCTGCAATCTGCCATCCAGAAGCGGGGCAGCTTACTTTTGTTTGCCAGGGAAACGGGCCGAGGTTTGTGACTGGGGGCCTATGGCTGGGAGTGACCGGCTGGCTCCTGAAAAGCTACGATAGGCAGGATGGTGACCAGACCCATGGTAGCACCAGTGCCAAGTTGGGCTGGTTTGATAGTACCAAGTGGCTCCTGCAATCTGCCATCAAAAACTTGGCAGGCGAGTTTTGTTTTCCAGGGAAAAGCGCCGTTGTTTGTGTTTGGGGGCCTGTGGGTGGGAGTGGCCGGCTGGCTCCTTAGAATCCACGATATGCAGGATGGTTCCCAGACCTGAGGTGGCACCAGTGCCAAGTCGGGCTGGTTTGATGGTGCAAAGTGGCTCCTGCAATCTGCCATCCAGACGCAGGGCAGCAGATTTTTGTTTCCAAGAGAAATGGTCCGTGGTTTGTTTTTGGGGGTATATGGCTGGGCGTGGCCTGCTGGCTCCTTAAAAAGCTACGATAGGCAGGATGGTTCCCTGACCCAAGGTGGCACCAGTGCCAAGTCGGGCGGTTTTCGTAGTACAAAGTGCGTCCTAAAATTTGCCATCCAGAAGAGGGGCAGTTGAGTTTTGTTTATCAGAGAAAAGGGCCGTGGTTTTTTTTTGGGGGCATATGGCTGAGAGTGGCCGTCTGGCCCCTGAAAATCCACGATAGGCAGGATGGTTCCCAGACCAGAGGTGGCACCAGTGCCAAGTCGGGCTGGTTTGATAGTACTAAATAGCACCTGCAATCTGCCATCAAAAAGTTGGCAGGCCAGTTTTCTTTTCCAGGGAAAAGCACCGTTGTTTGTGTTTGGGGGACTGTGGCTGGGAGTGGCCGGCTGGCTCCTTAGAACACACGATACGCAGGATGGTTCCCAGACCCAAGGTGGCACCAGTGCCACGTCGGGCTAGTTTGATGGTGCAAAGTGGCTCCTGCAATCTGTCATCCTGAAGCGGGGTAGCTTACTTTTGTGTGCCAGGGAAACGGGCCGAGGTTTATGACTGGGGGCCTAGGGCTAGGAGTGACAGGCTGGCTCCTGAAAAGCTACAATAGGCAGGATGGTTCCCAGACCCAAGGTGGCACCAGTGCCAAGTTGGGCTGGTTTGATGGTACCAAGTGGCTCCTGCAATCTGCCATCAAAAAGTTGGCAGGCCAGTTTTGTTTTCCAGGGAAAAGCGCCGTTGTTTGTGTTTGGGGGACTGTGGCTGGGAGTGGCCGGCTGGCTCCTTAGAACACAAGATACGCAGGATGGTTCCCAGACCAGAGGTGGCACCAGTGCCAAGTTGGGCTGGTTTGATAGTCCCAAGTGTCTCCTGCAATCTGCCATCCAGAAGCGGGGCAGCTTACTTTTGTTTGCCAGAGAAATAGGCCTAGGTTTTTGTTTGGGGGCCTGTGGCTAGGAGTGGCCGGCTGGCTCCTAAGAATCCACGATACGCAGGATGTTTACATGACCCATGGTGGCACCAGTGCCAAGTTGGGCTGGTTTGATAGTACCAAGTGGCTCCTGCAAACTCCATCAAAAAGTTGGCAGGCGTGTTTTGTTTTCCAGGGAACAGCGCCGTTGATTTTGTTTGGGGGCCTGTGGCTGGGAGTGGCCGGCTGGCTCCTTAGAATCCACGATACGCAGGATGGTTCCCAGACCCAAGGTGGCACCAGTGGCAAGTCGGGCTGGTTTGATAGTACCAAGTGGCTCCGGCAATCTGCCATCCAGAAGTGAGGCAGCTAAGTTTTGTTTGCCAGAAAAAAGGGCCGTGGTTTTTGTTGGGGGCCTGTGGCTGGGAGTAGCCGGCTGGCTCCTTAAAATCCACGATAGGCAGGATGGTTCCCAGACCCAAGGTGGCACCAGTGCCAAGTCGGGCTGGTTTGATAGTTCCAAGTGGCTCCTGCAATCTGCCATCCAGAAGCGGGGCAGCTGAGTTTTGTTTGCCAGAGAAAAAGGCTGTGGTTTGTGTTTGGGGGCCTGTGGCTGGCAGTGGCCGGCTGGCTCCTGAAAATCCACGATACGCAGCATGGTTCCCAGACCCAAGGTGGCACCAGTGCCAAGTGGGTCTCGTTTGACAGTGTAAAGTGCCTCCTGCAATCTCCCATCCAGAAGCGGGGCAGCTGAGTTTTTTTTGCCAGGGAAACGGACCTTTGTTTTTGATTGGGGTCTGTGGCCGAGAGTGGTCGGCTGTCTCCTGACAATCCACAATACCCAGGATGGTTCCCAGACCAAAGGTGGCACCAATGCCAAGTCGGGCTGGTTTGATAGTACCAAGTGTCTCCTGCAATCTGCCATCCAGAAGCGGGGCAGCTGAGTTTTGTTTGCCAGAGAAAAGGGCCGAGGTTTGTGTTTGGGGGCATATGGCTGGGAGTGTTCGGCTGGTTCCTGAATATGTACGATACGCAGGATTGTTCCCAGATCCAAGGTGGCAGCAGTGCCATGTTGTGCTGGTGTGATAGTCCCAAGTGGCTCCTGCAATCTGCCATCCAGAAGTGGGGCAGCTGATTTTTGTTTGCCAGAGAAAAGGTCCGTGGTTTGTGTTTGGGGGCATATGGCTGAGAGTGGCCGGCTGGCCCCTGAAAATCCACGATACACAGGATGGTTCCCAGATCCAAGGTGGCACCTGTGCCAAGTCGGGCTGATTTGATAGTACTAAGTAGCTCCTGTAATCTGCCATGCAGAAGCGGGGCAGCTTACTTTTGTTTTCCAGGGAAACGGGCCGAGGTTTGTGTTTGGGGGCCTATGGCTGAGAGTGACCGGCTGGCTCCTGAAAAGCTACAATAGGCAGGATGGTGACCAGACCCATGGTGGCACCAGTGCCAAGTTGGGCTGGTTTGATAGTACCAAGTGGCTCCTGCAATCTGCCATCCAGAAGCAGGGCAGCTGAGTTTTGTTTGCCAGAGAAAAGGGCCTTGGTTTGTGTTTGGGGGCATATGGCTGGGTGTGGCCAGCTGGCTCCTTAAAATGCACGATATGCAACATGGCTCCCAGACCCAAGGTGGCACAAGTGCCAAGTTGGGCTGGTTTGATAGTACCAAGTGGCTCCTGCAATCTTCCATGATCACGTGGAGAAATACTTTCTGGTTTCAGCCTCATGCTCTTTCTTCTCTCCCTCAACTTCTCTATCACCTCTCATCTGGTTCACATGCGCTGTCTTCAAGGTCCACAGGCTACTTTTCACAGAATCTTCTGGCCTGATGAAGTAAGGATGATGAATAGAACAGAGCTGGGATCTATTTTCCAGTTTGGATAAAATGCATTCTGCACACAAATCCAAGGAGAACGGGCTGCCCCGATGCCCAGAAAATCTTTCACTCCTGCTAGTGTTCTACGTCAACCGCAACTTAGTCTGAAAGAAAAGCTTTTTCTCTGAGAGCATCTGAGAGGTTTGCATGAAGCACTGATATCTGACATATGCAATTTTGAATAGGAGAGGAAAAAGAAAATGGCAAGGAGTTTTTAATTTTAGTGGTTTCAATTTTAATTTCCGTGCACTTTTTCAAAACTTGTCAGCTCAAATGCCCATCAACATCTTTTAGTCATCTGTAAGTCAGTATTCATATAAAATGTGCTTCAAATCCAAAGAATTTCAAATTTGCACTCCAAGCTTCTATGCCTAGATTTATGATTTCCTACACATATTAGATGAAAGGAAGGCCTTTTTTACTGTGGGAGTGCTGGAACACTGGAACAGGTTGCCCAGAGAAGTTGTGGGTGTCCCATCCCTGAAAGTATTCAAGGTCACCTTGGACGGGGCTTGGAGCAGCAACAAAGGAGAAGCTTGATGGTAGAGAAACAAAGTTGGACTATAGAAGAAACTCGGATTGAAGTATAGGATCAAGTTTTCTCTCAGCTCTTGGGGTAAATTCAAAGTTGTACAAAATGACATTTATCTGTGCTATTCACTACTGTAACAGAAAGTTTCATGAAAACTGTACAGAAGATAGTAAATTTTAAAAGAGATAAGAATTACAGCATAAAATCCATGGGATAGGTTACAACATGAGACACTCTCTAAGAGAAAATCTCTGTGTTTCAGCACTTCATCGGGGTAAGATTTCATGAAGTGCCAAAGAAGGCGGCAAAATATCATTCGGGACATTATTTACTGGAATTCAGCCTGGCCATTAGTAGGAACTGCCTTTGAACATATCATGTAGATATACCACACACGCTTTCCCTTCACTGAAAAATTACTGTTTACAACAAATAAGCAATTGACGATCAAAATTGATTGAAAGCATCTTAAACATGTCAAGTATTTCATTGTAGATGATCTGTGATCCAAATGCTTCTTCCACCTTCGAGAGGGACAGAAGAATTCTTCCATATCATGATGGTTTAAAATTGTATCAACCAATGTTTTCTGCTGAAAAGATATCATCTATTTTTTTCTATTTTTGGAAGAAAATATTCCTAGACATACAACAGGTGAGAACTAAGTAATTTTAAAGAAACAAATGAAATGAAAATATTCTGTAAATAGAATGAAATGAAAAGCTGTGTTTTAAATAGGAGCTAAATATTAAACAGAATTTTTGTACCAGGCATTTGAATTACTGCACCAGCTCTTTTGCCCATCAAGAGAGGCATTTAGCATTTCAGTCTTTTCCAAGGTGTTCATGATCTGCTATGCTGATCTCTGTGTGTGCCTAGGTGTGTGTGGAGGGGGGGGCATATGAAGGGGAGTGTGTATGTTTGCTTTACAATTGTTGTGGCAGATTCATGCCTCAGCTCCACATTTTGTTTTAAAAAGGTCACACCGAGTGGATATGAAGTTTACTATCAACAAGAGATCGATTCCCAAATCATCCATTTGACTCTCCCTTATAAATCATGTGCTTTGTTGCATATTTTATCAAATATACTTTCAAGCCAGATGGAGGAAGGAGGATGTGGGAATCCCTCCACCATCTTGCAACTTTTATGTAAGTAGGTTTTCAAGAAAATCATCATTTCTCTTTTAAATATGTCTGGAACAGGCATGATGGTAGTGTCAACCTGTTGGAGTTTTTGTTGCTGGAAGAAGTTGTACAAAAGGATTGGTTTTTACATTGACCAGTTACTGAATCAAGCGCAGGAATACATTGGAAATTTAGCTGGGGGTTCCTTTTCCCAGCAGACTACTTCTAGAACGAGCTTGTACACTGAAGCTGACTCTTTTGCTCTCTTTTTGTTTCTTTCCTATTTTCTTGGCTTCTTTGCCACTATCTAGACAATTTTGGAACTTTGTTCCCAACTAAAATGGTTTCAATAGTCTGATTGTGATCATACATTTTTACAAGGAATTTTTAAAATCTTTCCTCGAGTCCAGAAAGTCAAGGACTTAGATCTTTTTCTTCCCTTATCAATATTGCCATGAAATTGATAAATAAAGACCAACTCTTTATTTTTGTTTTTAACCCACGTAGATAATTCCCATCCATTAATCCATTTTGTGGACCAATAGCTGCCATTCTGATGGAAGCTGTCACTTCTTAACAATAGGCATTCTGTGACTATGTTGACAGCACTTTGGGTGAAGATCCTAACTGGTCTTAGATATACATAGGGAGAAATTTGCTCAGCCAGTGTCAGTCTTAAGCATGCGTATCAGAAGATCTTTCTAGAGCTGGGAATTTTCCCATGAAAGGGATTCAGTTAGGGAAGAGACACTTGTGCCAGAGTTTTACATTCTTCTTGAACACTGCTTAAGGAACTTAGATGCCATGTCCATTTGGATCTCTGTCTGCACAGAACTTTGTCATGCCAGTGCTTTGAAATGCATCTTGAAGAGAATTCACTAGCACAGAATGAAAGAGAGTGGAAGGGGTTGGTGGGGCTAACCAGGCCCAACCCCCCTGCCTAAACCAGGATACCTAGAGCCTCTTGCCCAGGATTCTATCTGGGTGTACTTTTAATGTCTTCAAAGATCCAGGCTCCACAATCTTTCTGGGCAGTCTGTGCCGTGGTTCAGTCACCCTGACAGTAAAGAAACATTTACTGATGTTCAAAGGCAATCTCCTGTATTTCAGTGTGTGCCCACTGCCTCTTGTCTTTTCCCTCAGCATCACTGAAAAGACACTGATTCCCTCCCCTTTGCACTATTGCTTCCATATGTATGTGTGATGCCATGTAGAGGTATGTCAAAAACCTCCCTGAAGCCCAGGCAGATAATATTCCCTTCATCTACCAGTCAAGTTGATTCATCAGAGGAGTTTAAAGTGATGTTCAGCATGAAATTCCCCTGAAAAATCATGCTAACTACATTATTTGGTCATCTGTCATGTGCCTGGCAAGGATTTCCAGGAAGAGCTGCTTCATCAACTTCCTGGGGATAAAAAAGAGGCTGGCTGGTTTGTACTATGGCGAGTCCTCTTAATTGCCTTTTTTGAAGATGGGTGTCATTTGCTAACATCCACTCTTTAGCCTCTCTTGTCGTCTACATCTTAGCAAAACGCTTTTCCACTATGTCTGGCTAGGAAAAACTGTGCCAGCACAGAAAACATCTCCCATCGTGTTCTAGAAGTTGCACGGATGTCTGCCAAGTGTTTGGCAGGAAGAAAAGAAAAGTTGTCCAAAACAGCTTCCAATCGAATGTTCCTGTGATTGGAAAAGTCAGGAGAGTGCAAAGGTACTGTTTTCTATCAGTTGGCAAGGTGCGCACACAATCCCAGTGTTGTACAGCTTGCTTCTTCACCTTCCCGAAGCTGCCGCTCTCGCCGGCTGCCGGAGCCCAAGAAGCGGCTTCTTCGCGCAAAGACGATTGTGCCGCTCACAGGGCTCTCCTTAGCGCGGCTTCTGCCGAAAGACGCCCGGCAGCGGCTCTTACCTCCGGAGAGCATCCTACCTTCGTCTTTAGCTCCTCTTCTCATCTACACCTAGGCAAAAAGCTTCTCCACTATGTCTGGCTAGGAAAAACTGTGCCAGCACAGAAAACATCTCCCATCGTGTTCTAGAAGTTGCACGGATGTCTGCCAAGTGTTTGGCAGGAAGAAAAGAAAAGTTGTCCAAAACAGCTTCCAATCGAATGTTCCTGTGATTGGAAAAGTCAGGAGAGTGCAAAGGTACTGTTTTCTATCAGTTGGCAAGGTGCGCACACAATCCCAGTGTTGTACAGCTTGCTTCTTCACCTTCCCGAAGCTGCCGCTCTCGCCGGCTGCCGGAGCCCAAGAAGCGGCTTCTTCGCGCAAAGACGATTGTGCCGCTTACAGGGCTCTCCTTAGCGCGGCTTCTGCCGAAAGACGCCCGGCAGCGGCTCTTACCTCCGGAGAGCATCCTACCTTCGTCTTTCGCGTCTTTTGTAGTCTACATCTTAGCAAAACGCTTTTCCACTATGTCTGGCTAGGAAAACCCGTGCCAGCACAGAAAACATCTCCCATCGTTTTCTAGAAGTTGCACGGATGTCTGCCAAGTGTTTGGCAGGAAGAAAAGAAAAGTTGTCCAAAACAGCTTCCAATCGAATGTTCCTGTGATTGGAAAAGTCAGGAGAGTGCAAAGGTACTGTTTTCTATCAGTTGGCAAGGTGCGCACACAATCCCAGTGTTGTACAGCTTGCTTCTTCACCTTCCCGAAGCTGCCGCTCTCGCCGGCTGCCGGAGCCCAAGAAGCGGCTTCTTCGCGCAAAGACGATTGTGCCGCTCACAGGGCTCTCCTTAGCGCGGCTTCTGCCGAAAGACGCCCGGCAGCGGCTCTTACCTCCGGAGAGCATCCTACCTTCGTCTTTCGCGTCTTTTGTAGTCTACATCTTAGCAAAACGCTTTTCCACTATGTCTGGCTAGGAAAAACTGTGCCAGCACAGAAAACATCTCCCATCGTGTTCTAGAAGTTGCACGGATGTCTGCCAAGTGTTTGGCAGGAAGAAAAGAAAAGTTGTCCAAAACAGCTTCCAATCGAATGTTCCTGTGATTGGAAAAGTCAGGAGAGTGCAAAGGTACTGTTTTCTATCAGTTGGCAAGGTGCGCACACAATCCCAGTGTTGTACAGCTTGCTTCTTCACCTTCCCGAAGCTGCCGCTCTCGCCGGCTGCCGGAGCCCAAGAAGCGGCTTCTTCGCGCAAAGACGATTGTGCCGCTCACAGTGCTCTCCTTAGCGCGGCTTCTGCCGAAAGACGCCCGGCAGCGGCTCTTACCTCCGGAGAGCATCCTACCTTCGTCTTTCGCGTTTTTTGTAGTCTACATCTTAGCAAAACGCTTTTCCACTATGTCTGGCTAGGAAAAACTGTGCCAGCACAGAAAACATCTCCCATCGTGTTCTAGAAGTTGCACGGATGTCTGCCAAGTGTTTGGCAGGAAGAAAAGAAAAGTTGTCCAAAACAGCTTCCAATCGAATGTTCCTGTGATTGGAAAAGTCAGGAGAGTGCAAAGGTACTGTTTTCTATCAGTTGGCAAGGTGCGCACACAATCCCAGTGTTGTACAGCTTGCTTCTTCACCTTCCCGAAGCTGCCGCTCTCGCCGGCTGCCGGAGCCCAAGAAGCGGCTTCTTCGCGCAAAGACGATTGTGCCGCTTACAGGGCTCTCCTTAGCGCGGCTTCTGCCGAAAGACGCCCGGCAGCGGCTCTTACCTCCGGAGAGCATCCTACCTTCGTCTTTCGCGTCTTTTGTAGTCTACATCTTAGCAAAACGCTTTTCCACTATGTCTGGCTAGGAAAAACTGTGCCAGCACAGAAAACATCTCCCATCGTGTTCTAGAAGTTGCACGGATGTCTGCCAAGTGTTTGGCAGGAAGAAAAGAAAAGTTGTCCAAAACAGCTTCCAATCGAATGTTCCTGTGATTGGAAAAGTCAGGAGAGTGCAAAGGTACTGTTTTCTATCAGTTGGCAAGGTGCGCACACAATCCCAGTGTTGTACAGCTTGCTTCTTCACCTTCCCGAAGCTGCCGCTCTCGCCGGCTGCCGGAGCCCAAGAAGCGGCTTCTTCGCGCAAAGACGATTGTGCCGCTCACAGTGCTCTCCTTAGCGCGGCTTCTGCCGAAAGACGCCCGGCAGCGGCTCTTACCTCCGGAGAGCATCCTACCTTCGTCTTTCGCGTTTTTTGTAGTCTACATCTTAGCAAAACGCTTTTCCACTATGTCTGGCTAGGAAAAACTGTGCCAGCACAGAAAACATCTCCCATCGTGTTCTAGAAGTTGCACGGATGTCTGCCAAGTGTTTGGCAGGAAGAAAAGAAAAGTTGTCCAAAACAGCTTCCAATCGAATGTTCCTGTGATTGGAAAAGTCAGGAGAGTGCAAAGGTACTGTTTTCTATCAGTTGGCAAGGTGCGCACACAATCCCAGTGTTGTACAGCTTGCTTCTTCACCTTCCCGAAGCTGCCGCTCTCGCCGGCTGCCGGAGCCCAAGAAGCGGCTTCTTCGCGCAAAGACGATTGTGCCGCTCACAGTGCTCTCCTTAGCGCGGCTTCTGCCGAAAGACGCCCGGCAGCGGCTCTTACCTCCGGAGAGCATCCTACCTTCGTCTTTCGCGTCTTTTGTAGTCTACATCTTAGCAAAACGCTTTTCCACTATGTCTGGCTAGGAAAAACTGTGCCAGCACAGAAAACATCTCCCATCGTGTTCTAGAAGTTGCACGGATGTCTGCCAAGTGTTTGGCAGGAAGAAAAGAAAAGTTGTCCAAAACAGCTTCCAATCGAATGTTCCTGTGATTGGAAAAGTCAGGAGAGTGCAAAGGTACTGTTTTCTATCAGTTGGCAAGGTGCGCACACAATCCCAGTGTTGTACAGCTTGCTTCTTCACCTTCCCGAAGCTGCCGCTCTCGCCGGCTGCCGGAGCCCAAGAAGCGGCTTCTTCGCGCAAAGACGATTGTGCCGCTTACAGGGCTCTCCTTAGCGCGGCTTCTGCCGAAAGACGCCCGGCAGCGGCTCTTACCTCCGGAGAGCATCCTACCTTCGTCTTTCGCGTCTTTTGTAGTCTACATCTTAGCAAAACGCTTTTCCACTATGTCTGGTTAGGAAAACCCGTGCCAGCACAGAAAACATCTCCCATCGTTTTCTAGAAGTTGCACGGATGTCTGCCAAGTGTTTGGCAGGAAGAAAAGAAAAGTTGTCCAAAACAGCTTCCAATCGAATGTTCCTGTGATTGGAAAAGTCAGGAGAGTGCAAAGGTACTGTTTTCTATCAGTTGGCAAGGTGCGCACACAATCCCAGTGTTGTACAGCTTGCTTCTTCACCTTCCCGAAGCTGCCGCTCTCGCCGGCTGCCGGAGCCCAAGAAGCGGCTTCTTCGCGCAAAGACGATTGTGCCGCTCACAGGGCTCTCCTTAGCGCGGCTTCTGCCGAAAGACGCCCGGCAGCGGCTCTTACCTCCGGAGAGCATCCTACCTTCGTCTTTCGCGTCTTTTGTAGTCTACATCTTAGCAAAACGCTTCTCCACTATGTCTGGCTAGGAAAAACTGTGCCAGCACAGAAAACATCTCCCATCGTGTTCTAGAAGTTGCACGGATGTCTGCCAAGTGTTTGGCAGGAAGAAAAGAAAAGTTGTCCAAAACAGCTTCCAATCGAATGTTCCTGTGATTGGAAAAGTCAGGAGAGTGCAAAGGTACTGTTTTCTATCAGTTGGCAAGGTGCGCACACAATCCCAGTGTTGTACAGCTTGCTTCTTCACCTTCCCGAAGCTGCCGCTCTCGCCGGCTGCCGGAGCCCAAGAAGCGGCTTCTTCGCGCAAAGACGATTGTGCCGCTCACAGTGCTCTCCTTAGCGCGGCTTCTGCCGAAAGACGCCCGGCAGCGGCTCTTACCTCCGGAGAGCATCCTACCTTCGTCTTTAGCTCCTCTTCTCATCTACACCTCGGCAAAAAGCTTTTCCACTATGTCTGGCTAGGAAAAACTGTGCCAGCACAGAAAACATCTCCCATCGTGTTCTAGAAGTTGCACGGATGTCTGCCAAGTGTTTGGCAGGAAGAAAAGAAAAGTTGTCCAAAACAGCTTCCAATCGAATGTTCCTGTGATTGGAAAAGTCAGGAGAGTGCAAAGATACTGTTTTCTATCAGTTGGCAAGGTGCGCACACAATCCCAGTGTTGTACAGCTTGCTTCTTCACCTTCCCGAAGCTGCCGCTCTCGCCGGCTGCCGGAGCCGAAGAAGCGGCTTCTTCGCGCAAAGACGATTGTGCCGCTCACAGTGCTCTCCTTAGCGCGGCTTCTGCCGAAAGACGCCCGGCAGCGGCTCTTACCTCCGGAGAGCATCCTACCTTCGTCTTTAGCTCCTCTTCTCATCTACACCTAGGCAAAAAGCTTCTCCACTATGTCTGGCTAGGAAAAACTGTGCCAGCACAGAAAACATCTCCCATCGTGTTCTAGAAGTTGCACGGATGTCTGCCAAGTGTTTGGCAGGAAGAAAAGAAAAGTTGTCCAAAACAGCTTCCAATCGAATGTTCATGTGATTGGAAAAGTCAGGAGAGTGCAAAGGTACTGTTTTCTATCAGTTGGCAAGGTGCGCACACAATCCCAGTGTTGTACAGCTTGCTTCTTCACCTTCCCGAAGCTGCCGCTCTCGCCGGCTGCCGGAGCCCAAGAAGCGGCTTCTTCGCGCAAAGACGATTGTGCCGCTTACAGGGCTCTCCTTAGCGCGGCTTCTGCCGAAAGACGCCCGGCAGCGGCTCTTACCTCCGGAGAGCATCCTACCTTCGTCTTTCGCGTCTTTTGTAGTCTACATCTTAGCAAAACGCTTTTCCACTATGTCTGGCTAGGAAAACCCGTGCCAGCACAGAAAACATCTCCCATCGTTTTCTAGAAGTTGCACGGATGTCTGCCAAGTGTTTGGCAGGAAGAAAAGAAAAGTTGTCCAAAACAGCTTCCAATCGAATGTTCATGTGATTGGAAAAGTCAGGAGAGTGCAAAGGTACTGTTTTCTATCAGTTGGCAAGGTGCGCACACAATCCCAGTGTTGTACAGCTTGCTTCTTCACCTTCCCGAAGCTGCCGCTCTCGCCGGCTGCCGGAGCCCAAGAAGCGGCTTCTTCGCGCAAAGACGATTGTGCCGCTCACAGGGCTCTCCTTAGCGCGGCTTCTGCCGAAAGACGCCCGGCAGCGGCTCTTACCTCCGGAGAGCATCCTACCTTCGTCTTTCGCGTCTTTTGTAGTCTACATCTTAGCAAAACGCTTTTCCACTATGTCTGGCTAGGAAAAACTGTGCCAGCACAGAAAACATCTCCCATCGTGTTCTAGAAGTTGCACGGATGTCTGCCAAGTGTTTGGCAGGAAGAAAAGAAAAGTTGTCCAAAACAGCTTCCAATCGAATGTTCCTGTGATTGGAAAAGTCAGGAGAGTGCAAAGGTACTGTTTTCTATCAGTTGGCAAGGTGCGCACACAATCCCAGTGTTGTACAGCTTGCTTCTTCACCTTCCCGAAGCTGCCGCTCTCGCCGGCTGCCGGAGCCCAAGAAGCGGCTTCTTCGCGCAAAGACGATTGTGCCGCTCACAGTGCTCTCCTTAGCGCGGCTTCTGCCGAAAGACGCCCGGCAGCGGCTCTTACCTCCGGAGAGCATCCTACCTTCGTCTTTCGCGTTTTTTGTAGTCTACATCTTAGCAAAACGCTTTTCCACTATGTCTGGCTAGGAAAAACTGTGCCAGCACAGAAAACATCTCCCATCGTGTTCTAGAAGTTGCACGGATGTCTGCCAAGTGTTTGGCAGGAAGAAAAGAAAAGTTGTCCAAAACAGCTTCCAATCGAATGTTCCTGTGATTGGAAAAGTCAGGAGAGTGCAAAGGTACTGTTTTCTATCAGTTGGCAAGGTGCGCACACAATCCCAGTGTTGTACAGCTTGCTTCTTCACCTTCCCGAAGCTGCCGCTCTCGCCGGCTGCCGGAGCCCAAGAAGCGGCTTCTTCGCGCAAAGACGATTGTGCCGCTTACAGGGCTCTCCTTAGCGCGGCTTCTGCCGAAAGACGCCCGGCAGCGGCTCTTACCTCCGGAGAGCATCCTACCTTCGTCTTTCGCGTCTTTTGTAGTCTACATCTTAGCAAAACGCTTTTCCACTATGTCTGGCTAGGAAAAACTGTGCCAGCACAGAAAACATCTCCCATCGTGTTCTAGAAGTTGCACGGATGTCTGCCAAGTGTTTGGCAGGAAGAAAAGAAAAGTTGTCCAAAACAGCTTCCAATCGAATGTTCCTGTGATTGGAAAAGTCAGGAGAGTGCAAAGGTACTGTTTTCTATCAGTTGGCAAGGTGCGCACACAATCCCAGTGTTGTACAGCTTGCTTCTTCACCTTCCCGAAGCTGCCGCTCTCGCCGGCTGCCGGAGCCCAAGAAGCGGCTTCTTCGCGCAAAGACGATTGTGCCGCTCACAGTGCTCTCCTTAGCGCGGCTTCTGCCGAAAGACGCCCGGCAGCGGCTCTTACCTCCGGAGAGCATCCTACCTTCGTCTTTCGCGTTTTTTGTAGTCTACATCTTAGCAAAACGCTTTTCCACTATGTCTGGCTAGGAAAAACTGTGCCAGCACAGAAAACATCTCCCATCGTGTTCTAGAAGTTGCACGGATGTCTGCCAAGTGTTTGGCAGGAAGAAAAGAAAAGTTGTCCAAAACAGCTTCCAATCGAATGTTCCTGTGATTGGAAAAGTCAGGAGAGTGCAAAGGTACTGTTTTCTATCAGTTGGCAAGGTGCGCACACAATCCCAGTGTTGTACAGCTTGCTTCTTCACCTTCCCGAAGCTGCCGCTCTCGCCGGCTGCCGGAGCCCAAGAAGCGGCTTCTTCGCGCAAAGACGATTGTGCCGCTCACAGTGCTCTCCTTAGCGCGGCTTCTGCCGAAAGACGCCCGGCAGCGGCTCTTACCTCCGGAGAGCATCCTACCTTCGTCTTTCGCGTCTTTTGTAGTCTACATCTTAGCAAAACGCTTTTCCACTATGTCTGGCTAGGAAAAACTGTGCCAGCACAGAAAACATCTCCCATCGTGTTCTAGAAGTTGCACGGATGTCTGCCAAGTGTTTGGCAGGAAGAAAAGAAAAGTTGTCCAAAACAGCTTCCAATCGAATGTTCCTGTGATTGGAAAAGTCAGGAGAGTGCAAAGGTACTGTTTTCTATCAGTTGGCAAGGTGCGCACACAATCCCAGTGTTGTACAGCTTGCTTCTTCACCTTCCCGAAGCTGCCGCTCTCGCCGGCTGCCGGAGCCCAAGAAGCGGCTTCTTCGCGCAAAGACGATTGTGCCGCTTACAGGGCTCTCCTTAGCGCGGCTTCTGCCGAAAGACGCCCGGCAGCGGCTCTTACCTCCGGAGAGCATCCTACCTTCGTCTTTCGCGTCTTTTGTAGTCTACATCTTAGCAAAACGCTTTTCCACTATGTCTGGCTAGGAAAACCCGTGCCAGCACAGAAAACATCTCCCATCGTTTTCTAGAAGTTGCACGGATGTCTGCCAAGTGTTTGGCAGGAAGAAAAGAAAAGTTGTCCAAAACAGCTTCCAATCGAATGTTCCTGTGATTGGAAAAGTCAGGAGAGTGCAAAGGTACTGTTTTCTATCAGTTGGCAAGGTGCGCACACAATCCCAGTGTTGTACAGCTTGCTTCTTCACCTTCCCGAAGCTGCCGCTCTCGCCGGCTGCCGGAGCCCAAGAAGCGGCTTCTTCGCGCAAAGACGATTGTGCCGCTCACAGTGCTCTCCTTAGCGCGGCTTCTGCCGAAAGACGCCCGGCAGCGGCTCTTACCTCCGGAGAGCATCCTACCTTCGTCTTTAGCTCCTCTTCTCATCTACACCTCGGCAAAAAGCTTTTCCACTATGTCTGGCTAGGAAAAACTGTGCCAGCACAGAAAACATCTCCCATCGTGTTCTAGAAGTTGCACGGATGTCTGCCAAGTGTTTGGCAGGAAGAAAAGAAAAGTTGTCCAAAACAGCTTCCAATCGAATGTTCCTGTGATTGGAAAAGTCAGGAGAGTGCAAAGGTACTGTTTTCTATCAGTTGGCAAGGTGCGCACACAATCCCAGTGTTGTACAGCTTGCTTCTTCACCTTCCCGAAGCTGCCGCTCTCGCCGGCTGCCGGAGCCCAAGAAGCGGCTTCTTCGCGCAAAGACGATTGTGCCGCTCACAGTGCTCTCCTTAGCGCGGCTTCTGCCGAAAGACGCCCGGCAGCGGCTCTTACCTCCGGAGAGCATCCTACCTTCGTCTTTAGCTCCTCTTCTCATCTACACCTCGGCAAAAAGCTTTTCCACTATGTCTGGCTAGGAAAAACTGTGCCAGCACAGAAAACATCTCCCATCGTGTTCTAGAAGTTGCACGGATGTCTGCCAAGTGTTTGGCAGGAAGAAAAGAAAAGTTGTCCAAAACAGCTTCCAATCGAATGTTCCTGTGATTGGAAAAGTCAGGAGAGTGCAAAGATACTGTTTTCTATCAGTTGGCAAGGTGCGCACACAATCCCAGTGTTGTACAGCTTGCTTCTTCACCTTCCCGAAGCTGCCGCTCTCGCCGGCTGCCGGAGCCCAAGAAGCGGCTTCTTCGCGCAAAGACGATTGTGCCGCTCACAGTGCTCTCCTTAGCGCGGCTTCTGCCGAAAGACGCCCGGCAGCGGCTCTTACCTCCGGAGAGCATCCTACCTTCGTCTTTAGCTCCTCTTCTCATCTACACCTAGGCAAAAAGCTTCTCCACTATGTCTGGCTAGGAAAAACTGTGCCAGCACAGAAAACATCTCCCATCGTGTTCTAGAAGTTGCACGGATGTCTGCCAAGTGTTTGGCAGGAAGAAAAGAAAAGTTGTCCAAAACAGCTTCCAATCGAATGTTCATGTGATTGGAAAAGTCAGGAGAGTGCAAAGGTACTGTTTTCTATCAGTTGGCAAGGTGCGCACACAATCCCAGTGTTGTACAGCTTGCTTCTTCACCTTCCCGAAGCTGCCGCTCTCGCCGGCTGCCGGAGCCCAAGAAGCGGCTTCTTCGCGCAAAGACGATTGTGCCGCTTACAGGGCTCTCCTTAGCGCGGCTTCTGCCGAAAGACGCCCGGCAGCGGCTCTTACCTCCGGAGAGCATCCTACCTTCGTCTTTCGCGTCTTTTGTAGTCTACATCTTAGCAAAACGCTTTTCCACTATGTCTGGCTAGGAAAACCCGTGCCAGCACAGAAAACATCTCCCATCGTTTTCTAGAAGTTGCACGGATGTCTGCCAAGTGTTTGGCAGGAAGAAAAGAAAAGTTGTCCAAAACAGCTTCCAATCGAATGTTCATGTGATTGGAAAAGTCAGGAGAGTGCAAAGGTACTGTTTTCTATCAGTTGGCAAGGTGCGCACACAATCCCAGTGTTGTACAGCTTGCTTCTTCACCTTCCCGAAGCTGCCGCTCTCGCCGGCTGCCGGAGCCCAAGAAGCGGCTTCTTCGCGCAAAGACGATTGTGCCGCTCACAGGGCTCTCCTTAGCGCGGCTTCTGCCGAAAGACGCCCGGCAGCGGCTCTTACCTCCGGAGAGCATCCTACCTTCGTCTTTCGCGTCTTTTGTAGTCTACATCTTAGCAAAACGCTTTTCCACTATGTCTGGCTAGGAAAAACTGTGCCAGCACAGAAAACATCTCCCATCGTGTTCTAGAAGTTGCACGGATGTCTGCCAAGTGTTTGGCAGGAAGAAAAGAAAAGTTGTCCAAAACAGCTTCCAATCGAATGTTCCTGTGATTGGAAAAGTCAGGAGAGTGCAAAGGTACTGTTTTCTATCAGTTGGCAAGGTGCGCACACAATCCCAGTGTTGTACAGCTTGCTTCTTCACCTTCCCGAAGCTGCCGCTCTCGCCGGCTGCCGGAGCCCAAGAAGCGGCTTCTTCGCGCAAAGACGATTGTGCCGCTCACAGTGCTCTCCTTAGCGCGGCTTCTGCCGAAAGACGCCCGGCAGCGGCTCTTACCTCCGGAGAGCATCCTACCTTCGTCTTTCGCGTTTTTTGTAGTCTACATCTTAGCAAAACGCTTTTCCACTATGTCTGGCTAGGAAAAACTGTGCCAGCACAGAAAACATCTCCCATCGTGTTCTAGAAGTTGCACGGATGTCTGCCAAGTGTTTGGCAGGAAGAAAAGAAAAGTTGTCCAAAACAGCTTCCAATCGAATGTTCCTGTGATTGGAAAAGTCAGGAGAGTGCAAAGGTACTGTTTTCTATCAGTTGGCAAGGTGCGCACACAATCCCAGTGTTGTACAGCTTGCTTCTTCACCTTCCCGAAGCTGCCGCTCTCGCCGGCTGCCGGAGCCCAAGAAGCGGCTTCTTCGCGCAAAGACGATTGTGCCGCTTACAGGGCTCTCCTTAGCGCGGCTTCTGCCGAAAGACGCCCGGCAGCGGCTCTTACCTCCGGAGAGCATCCTACCTTCGTCTTTCGCGTCTTTTGTAGTCTACATCTTAGCAAAACGCTTTTCCACTATGTCTGGCTAGGAAAAACTGTGCCAGCACAGAAAACATCTCCCATCGTGTTCTAGAAGTTGCACGGATGTCTGCCAAGTGTTTGGCAGGAAGAAAAGAAAAGTTGTCCAAAACAGCTTCCAATCGAATGTTCCTGTGATTGGAAAAGTCAGGAGAGTGCAAAGGTACTGTTTTCTATCAGTTGGCAAGGTGCGCACACAATCCCAGTGTTGTACAGCTTGCTTCTTCACCTTCCCGAAGCTGCCGCTCTCGCCGGCTGCCGGAGCCCAAGAAGCGGCTTCTTCGCGCAAAGACGATTGTGCCGCTCACAGTGCTCTCCTTAGCGCGGCTTCTGCCGAAAGACGCCCGGCAGCGGCTCTTACCTCCGGAGAGCATCCTACCTTCGTCTTTCGCGTCTTTTGTAGTCTACATCTTAGCAAAACGCTTTTCCACTATGTCTGGCTAGGAAAAACTGTGCCAGCACAGAAAACATCTCCCATCGTGTTCTAGAAGTTGCACGGATGTCTGCCAAGTGTTTGGCAGGAAGAAAAGAAAAGTTGTCCAAAACAGCTTCCAATCGAATGTTCCTGTGATTGGAAAAGTCAGGAGAGTGCAAAGGTACTGTTTTCTATCAGTTGGCAAGGTGCGCACACAATCCCAGTGTTGTACAGCTTGCTTCTTCACCTTCCCGAAGCTGCCGCTCTCGCCGGCTGCCGGAGCCCAAGAAGCGGCTTCTTCGCGCAAAGACGATTGTGCCGCTTACAGGGCTCTCCTTAGCGCGGCTTCTGCCGAAAGACGCCCGGCAGCGGCTCTTACCTCCGGAGAGCATCCTACCTTCGTCTTTCGCGTCTTTTGTAGTCTACATCTTAGCAAAACGCTTTTCCACTATGTCTGGCTAGGAAAACCCGTGCCAGCACAGAAAACATCTCCCATCGTTTTCTAGAAGTTGCACGGATGTCTGCCAAGTGTTTGGCAGGAAGAAAAGAAAAGTTGTCCAAAACAGCTTCCAATCGAATGTTCCTGTGATTGGAAAAGTCAGGAGAGTGCAAAGGTACTGTTTTCTATCAGTTGGCAAGGTGCGCACACAATCCCAGTGTTGTACAGCTTGCTTCTTCACCTTCCCGAAGCTGCCGCTCTCGCCGGCTGCCGGAGCCCAAGAAGCGGCTTCTTCGCGCAAAGACGATTGTGCCGCTCACAGGGCTCTCCTTAGCGCGGCTTCTGCCGAAAGACGCCCGGCAGCGGCTCTTACCTCCGGAGAGCATCCTACCTTCGTCTTTCGCGTCTTTTGTAGTCTACATCTTAGCAAAACGCTTTTCCACTATGTCTGGCTAGGAAAAACTGTGCCAGCACAGAAAACATCTCCCATCGTGTTCTAGAAGTTGCACGGATGTCTGCCAAGTGTTTGGCAGGAAGAAAAGAAAAGTTGTCCAAAACAGCTTCCAATCGAATGTTCCTGTGATTGGAAAAGTCAGGAGAGTGCAAAGGTACTGTTTTCTATCAGTTGGCAAGGTGCGCACACAATCCCAGTGTTGTACAGCTTGCTTCTTCACCTTCCCGAAGCTGCCGCTCTCGCCGGCTGCCGGAGCCCAAGAAGCGGCTTCTTCGCGCAAAGACGATTGTGCCGCTCACAGTGCTCTCCTTAGCGCGGCTTCTGCCGAAAGACGCCCGGCAGCGGCTCTTACCTCCGGAGAGCATCCTACCTTCGTCTTTAGCTCCTCTTCTCATCTACACCTCGGCAAAAAGCTTTTCCACTATGTCTGGCTAGGAAAAACTGTGCCAGCACAGAAAACATCTCCCATCGTGTTCTAGAAGTTGCACGGATGTCTGCCAAGTGTTTGGCAGGAAGAAAAGAAAAGTTGTCCAAAACAGCTTCCAATCGAATGTTCCTGTGATTGGAAAAGTCAGGAGAGTGCAAAGATACTGTTTTCTAGCAGTTGGCAAGGTGCGCACACAATCCCAGTGTTGTACAGCTTGCTTCTTCACCTTCCCGAAGCTGCCGCTCTCGCCGGCTGCCGGAGCCCAAGAAGCGGCTTCTTCGCGCAAAGACGATTGTGCCGCTCACAGTGCTCTCCTTAGCGCGGCTTCTGCCGAAAGACGCCCGGCAGCGGCTCTTACCTCCGGAGAGCATCCTACCTTCGTCTTTAGCTCCTCTTCTCATCTACACCTAGGCAAAAAGCTTCTCCACTATGTCTGGCTAGGAAAAACTGTGCCAGCACAGAAAACATCTCCCATCGTGTTCTAGAAGTTGCACGGATGTCTGCCAAGTGTTTGGCAGGAAGAAAAGAAAAGTTGTCCAAAACAGCTTCCAATCGAATGTTCCTGTGATTGGAAAAGTCAGGAGAGTGCAAAGGTACTGTTTTCTATCAGTTGGCAAGGTGCGCACACAATCCCAGTGTTGTACAGCTTGCTTCTTCACCTTCCCGAAGCTGCCGCTCTCGCCGGCTGCCGGAGCCCAAGAAGCGGCTTCTTCGCGCAAAGACGATTGTGCCGCTTACAGGGCTCTCCTTAGCGCGGCTTCTGCCGAAAGACGCCCGGCAGCGGCTCTTACCTCCGGAGAGCATCCTACCTTCGTCTTTCGCGTCTTTTGTAGTCTACATCTTAGCAAAACGCTTTTCCACTATGTCTGGCTAGGAAAACCCGTGCCAGCACAGAAAACATCTCCCATCGTTTTCTAGAAGTTGCACGGATGTCTGCCAAGTGTTTGGCAGGAAGAAAAGAAAAGTTGTCCAAAACAGCTTCCAATCGAATGTTCATGTGATTGGAAAAGTCAGGAGAGTGCAAAGGTACTGTTTTCTATCAGTTGGCAAGGTGCGCACACAATCCCAGTGTTGTACAGCTTGCTTCTTCACCTTCCCGAAGCTGCCGCTCTCGCCGGCTGCCGGAGCCCAAGAAGCGGCTTCTTCGCGCAAAGACGATTGTGCCGCTCACAGGGCTCTCCTTAGCGCGGCTTCTGCCGAAAGACGCCCGGCAGCGGCTCTTACCTCCGGAGAGCATCCTACCTTCGTCTTTCGCGTCTTTTGTAGTCTACATCTTAGCAAAACGCTTTTCCACTATGTCTGGCTAGGAAAAACTGTGCCAGCACAGAAAACATCTCCCATCGTGTTCTAGAAGTTGCACGGATGTCTGCCAAGTGTTTGGCAGGAAGAAAAGAAAAGTTGTCCAAAACAGCTTCCAATCGAATGTTCCTGTGATTGGAAAAGTCAGGAGAGTGCAAAGGTACTGTTTTCTATCAGTTGGCAAGGTGCGCACACAATCCCAGTGTTGTACAGCTTGCTTCTTCACCTTCCCGAAGCTGCCGCTCTCGCCGGCTGCCGGAGCCCAAGAAGCGGCTTCTTCGCGCAAAGACGATTGTGCCGCTTACAGGGCTCTCCTTAGCGCGGCTTCTGCCGAAAGACGCCCGGCAGCGGCTCTTACCTCCGGAGAGCATCCTACCTTCGTCTTTCGCGTCTTTTGTAGTCTACATCTTAGCAAAACGCTTTTCCACTATGTCTGGCTAGGAAAACCCGTGCCAGCACAGAAAACATCTCCCATCGTTTTCTAGAAGTTGCACGGATGTCTGCCAAGTGTTTGGCAGGAAGAAAAGAAAAGTTGTCCAAAACAGCTTCCAATCGAATGTTCCTGTGATTGGAAAAGTCAGGAGAGTGCAAAGGTACTGTTTTCTATCAGTTGGCAAGGTGCGCACACAATCCCAGTGTTGTACAGCTTGCTTCTTCACCTTCCCGAAGCTGCCGCTCTCGCCGGCTGCCGGAGCCCAAGAAGCGGCTTCTTCGCGCAAAGACGATTGTGCCGCTCACAGGGCTCTCCTTAGCGCGGCTTCTGCCGAAAGACGCCCGGCAGCGGCTCTTACCTCCGGAGAGCATCCTACCTTCGTCTTTCGCGTCTTTTGTAGTCTACATCTTAGCAAAACGCTTCTCCACTATGTCTGGCTAGGAAAAACTGTGCCAGCACAGAAAACATCTCCCATCGTGTTCTAGAAGTTGCACGGATGTCTGCCAAGTGTTTGGCAGGAAGAAAAGAAAAGTTGTCCAAAACAGCTTCCAATCGAATGTTCCTGTGATTGGAAAAGTCAGGAGAGTGCAAAGGTACTGTTTTCTATCAGTTGGCAAGGTGCGCACACAATCCCAGTGTTGTACAGCTTGCTTCTTCACCTTCCCGAAGCTGCCGCTCTCGCCGGCTGCCGGAGCCCAAGAAGCGGCTTCTTCGCGCAAAGACGATTGTGCCGCTCACAGTGCTCTCCTTAGCGCGGCTTCTGCCGAAAGACGCCCGGCAGCGGCTCTTACCTCCGGAGAGCATCCTACCTTCGTCTTTCGCGTCTTTTGTAGTCTACATCTTAGCAAAACGCTTTTCCACTATGTCTGGCTAGGAAAAACTGTGCCAGCACAGAAAACATCTCCCATCGTGTTCTAGAAGTTGCACGGATGTCTGCCAAGTGTTTGGCAGGAAGAAAAGAAAAGTTGTCCAAAACAGCTTCCAATCGAATGTTCCTGTGATTGGAAAAGTCAGGAGAGTGCAAAGGTACTGTTTTCTATCAGTTGGCAAGGTGCGCACACAATCCCAGTGTTGTACAGCTTGCTTCTTCACCTTCCCGAAGCTGCCGCTCTCGCCGGCTGCCGGAGCCCAAGAAGCGGCTTCTTCGCGCAAAGACGATTGTGCCGCTCACAGTGCTCTCCTTAGCGCGGCTTCTGCCGAAAGACGCCCGGCAGCGGCTCTTACCTCCGGAGAGCATCCTACCTTCGTCTTTCGCGTCTTTTGTAGTCTACATCTTAGCAAAACGCTTTTCCACTATGTCTGGCTAGGAAAAACTGTGCCAGCACAGAAAACATCTCCCATCGTGTTCTAGAAGTTGCACGGATGTCTGCCAAGTGTTTGGCAGGAAGAAAAGAAAAGTTGTCCAAAACAGCTTCCAATCGAATGTTCCTGTGATTGGAAAAGTCAGGAGAGTGCAAAGGTACTGTTTTCTATCAGTTGGCAAGGTGCGCACACAATCCCAGTGTTGTACAGCTTGCTTCTTCACCTTCCCGAAGCTGCCGCTCTCGCCGGCTGCCGGAGCCCAAGAAGCGGCTTCTTCGCGCAAAGACGATTGTGCCGCTCACAGTGCTCTCCTTAGCGCGGCTTCTGCCGAAAGACGCCCGGCAGCGGCTCTTACCTCCGGAGAGCATCCTACCTTCGTCTTTCGCGTCTTTTGTAGTCTACATCTTAGCAAAACGCTTTTCCACTATGTCTGGCTAGGAAAAACTGTGCCAGCACAGAAAACATCTCCCATCGTGTTCTAGAAGTTGCACGGATGTCTGCCAAGTGTTTGGCAGGAAGAAAAGAAAAGTTGTCCAAAACAGCTTCCAATCGAATGTTCCTGTGATTGGAAAAGTCAGGAGAGTGCAAAGGTACTGTTTTCTATCAGTTGGCAAGGTGCGCACACAATCCCAGTGTTGTACAGCTTGCTTCTTCACCTTCCCGAAGCTGCCGCTCTCGCCGGCTGCCGGAGCCCAAGAAGCGGCTTCTTCGCGCAAAGACGATTGTGCCGCTCACAGTGCTCTCCTTAGCGCGGCTTCTGCCGAAAGACGCCCGGCAGCGGCTCTTACCTCCGGAGAGCATCCTACCTTCGTCTTTCGCGTCTTTTGTAGTCTACATCTTAGCAAAACGCTTTTCCACTATGTCTGGCTAGGAAAACCCGTGCCAGCACAGAAAACATCTCCCATCGTGTTCTAGAAGTTGCACGGATGTCTGCCAAGTGTTTGGCAGGAAGAAAAGAAAAGTTGTCCAAAACAGCTTCCAATCGAATGTTCATGTGATTGGAAAAGTCAGGAGAGTGCAAAGGTACTGTTTTCTATCAGTTGGCAAGGTGCGCACACAATCCCAGTGTTGTACAGCTTGCTTCTTCATCTTCCCGAAGCTGCCACTCTCAGGAGGTAAGAGCCGCTGCCGGGCGTCTTTCGGCAGAAGCTGCGCTAAGGAGAGCACTGTGAGCGGCACAATCGTCTTTGCGCGAAGAAGCCGCTTCTTGGGCTCCGGCAGCCGGCGAAAGCGGCTGCTTCGGGAAGGTGAAGAAGCAAGCTGTACAACACTGGGATTGTGTGCGCACCTTGCCAACTGATAGAAAACAGTACCTTTGCACTCTCCTGACTTTTCCAATCACAGGAACATTCGATTGGAAGCTGTTTTGGACAACTTTTCTTTTCTTCCTGCCAAACACTTGGCAGACATCCGTGCAACTTCTAGAACACGATGGGAGATGTTTTCTGTGCTGGCACAGTTTTTCCTAGCCAGACATAGTGGAAAAGCGTTTTGCTAAGATGTAGACTACAAAAGACGCGAAAGACGAAGGTAGGATGCTCTCCGGAGGTAAGAGCCGCTGCCGGGCGTCTTTCGGCAGAAGCCGCGCTAAGGAGAGCACTGTGAGCGGCACAATCGTCTTTGCGCGAAGAAGCCGCTTCTTGGGCTCCGGCAGCCGGCGAGAGCGGCAGCTTCGGGAAGGTGAAGAAGCAAGCTGTACAACACTGGGATTGTGTGCGCACCTTGCCAACTGATAGAAAACAGTACCTTTGCACTCTCCTGACTTTTCCAATCACAGGAACATTCGATTGGAAGCTGTTTTGGACAACTTTTCTTTTCTTCCTGCCAAACACTTGGCAGACATCCGTGCAACTTCTAGAACACGATGGGAGATGTTTTCTGTGCTGGCACAGTTTTTCCTAGCCAGACATAGTGGAGAAGCTTTTTGCCTAGGTGTAGATGAGAAGAGGAGCTAAAGACGAAGGTAGGATGCTCTCCGGAGGTAAGAGCCGCTGCCGGGCGTCTTTCGGCAGAAGCCGCGCTAAGGAGAGCCCTGTGAGCGGCACAATCGTCTTTGCGCGAAGAAGCCGCTTCTTGGGCTCCGGCAGCCGGCGAGAGCGGCAGCTTCGGGAAGGTGAAGAAGCAAGCTGTACAACACTGGGATTGTGTGCGCACCTTGCCAACTGATAGAAAACAGTACCTTTGCACTCTCCTGACTTTTCCAATCACAGGAACATTCGATTGGAAGCTGTTTTGGACAACTTTTCTTTTCTTCCTGCCAAACACTTGGCAGACATCCGTGCAACTTCTAGAACACGATGGGAGATGTTTTCTGTGCTGGCACAGTTTTTCCTAGCCAGACATAGTGGAAAAGCGTTTTGCTAAGATGTAGACGACAAGAGAGGCTAAAGAGTGGATGTTAGCAAATGACACCCATCTTCAAAAAAGGCAATTAAGAGGACTCGCCATAGTACAAACCAGCCAGCCTCTTTTTTATCCCCAGGAAGTTGATGAAGCAGCTCTTCCTGGAAATCCTTGCCAGGCACATGACAGATGACCAAATAATGTAGTTAGCATGATTTTTCAGGGGAATTTCATGCTGAACATCACTTTAAACTCCTCTGATGAATCAACTTGACTGGTAGATGAAGGGAATATTATCTGCCTGGGCTTCAGGGAGGTTTTTGACGTACCTCTACATGGCATCACACATACATATGGAAGCAATAGTGCAAAGGGGAGGGAATCAGTGTCTTTTCAGTGATGCTGAGGGAAAAGACAAGAGGCAGTGGGCACACACTGAAATACAGGAGATTGCCTTTGAACATCAGTAAATGTTTCTTTACTGTCAGGGTGACTGAACCACGGCACAGACTGCCCAGAAAGATTGTGGAGCCTGGATCTTTGAAGACATTAAAAGTACACCCAGATAGAATCCTGGGCAAGAGGCTCTAGGTATCCTGGTTTAGGCAGGGGGGTTGGGCCTGGTTAGCCCCACCAACCCCTTCCACTCTCTTTCATTCTGTGCTAGTGAATTCTCTTCAAGATGCATTTCAAAGCACTGGCATGACAAAGTTCTGTGCAGACAGAGATCCAAATGGACATGGCATCTAAGTTCCTTAAGCAGTGTTCAAGAAGAATGTAAAACTCTGGCACAAGTGTCTCTTCCCTAACTGAATCCCTTTCATGGGAAAATTCCCAGCTCTAGAAAGATCTTCTGATACGCATGCTTAAGACTGACACTGGCTGAGCAAATTTCTCCCTATGTATATCTAAGACCAGTTAGGATCTTCACCCAAAGTGCTGTCAACATAGTCACAGAATGCCTATTGTTAAGAAGTGACAGCTTCCATCAGAATGGCAGCTATTGGTCCACAAAATGGATTAATGGATGGGAATTATCTACGTGGGTTAAAAACAAAAATAAAGAGTTGGTCTTTATTTATCAATTTCATGGCAATATTGATAAGGGAAGAAAAAGATCTAAGTCCTTGACTTTCTGGACTCGAGGAAAGATTTTAAAAATTCCTTGTAAAAATGTATGATCACAATCAGACTATTGAAACCATTTTAGTTGGGAACAAAGTTCCAAAATTGTCTAGATAGTGGCAAAGAAGCCAAGAAAATAGGAAAGAAACAAAAAGAGAGCAAAAGAGTCAGCTTCAGTGTACAAGCTCGTTCTAGAAGTAGTCTGCTGGGAAAAGGAACCCCCAGCTAAATTTCCAATGTATTCCTGCGCTTGATTCAGTAACTGGTCAATGTAAAAACCAATCCTTTTGTACAACTTCTTCCAGCAACAAAAACTCCAACAGGTTGACACTACCATCATGCCTGTTCCAGACATATTTAAAAGAGAAATGATGATTTTCTTGAAAACCTACTTACATAAAAGTTGCAAGATGGTGGAGGGATTCCCACATCCTCCTTCCTCCATCTGGCTTGAAAGTATATTTGATAAAATATGCAACAAAGCACATGATTTATAAGGGAGAGTCAAATGGATGATTTGGGAATCGATCTCTTGTTGATAGTAAACTTCATATCCACTCGGTGTGACCTTTTTAAAACAAAATGTGGAGCTGAGGCATGAATCTGCCACAACAATTGTAAAGCAAACATACACACTCCCCTTCATATGCCCCCCCCTCCACACACACCTAGGCACACACAGAGATCAGCATAGCAGATCATGAACACCTTGGAAAAGACTGAAATGCTAAATGCCTCTCTTGATGGGCAAAAGAGCTGGTGCAGTAATTCAAATGCCTGGTACAAAAATTCTGTTTAATATTTAGCTCCTATTTAAAACACAGCTTTTCATTTCATTCTATTTACAGAATATTTTCATTTCATTTGTTTCTTTAAAATTACTTAGTTCTCACCTGTTGTATGTCTAGGAATATTTTCTTCCAAAAATAGAAAAAAATAGATGATATCTTTTCAGCAGAAAACATTGGTTGATACAATTTTAAACCATCATGATATGGAAGAATTCTTCTGTCCCTCTCGAAGGTGGAAGAAGCATTTGGATCACAGATCATCTACAATGAAATACTTGACATGTTTAAGATGCTTTCAATCAATTTTGATCGTCAATTGCTTATTTGTTGTAAACAGTAATTTTTCAGTGAAGGGAAAGCGTGTGTGGTATATCTACATGATATGTTCAAAGGCAGTTCCTACTAATGGCCAGGCTGAATTCCAGTAAATAATGTCCCGAATGATATTTTGCCGCCTTCTTTGGCACTTCATGAAATCTTACCCCGATGAAGTGCTGAAACACAGAGATTTTCTCTTAGAGAGTGTCTCATGTTGTAACCTATCCCATGGATTTTATGCTGTAATTCTTATCTCTTTTAAAATTTACTATCTTCTGTACAGTTTTCATGAAACTTTCTGTTACAGTAGTGAATAGCACAGATAAATGTCATTTTGTACAACTTTGAATTTACCCCAAGAGCTGAGAGAAAACTTGATCCTATACTTCAATCCGAGTTTCTTCTATAGTCCAACTTTGTTTCTCTACCATCAAGCTTCTCCTTTGTTGCTGCTCCAAGCCCCGTCCAAGGTGACCTTGAATACTTTCAGGGATGGGACACCCACAACTTCTCTGGGCAACCTGTTCCAGTGTTCCAGCACTCCCACAGTAAAAAAGGCCTTCCTTTCATCTAATATGTGTAGGAAATCATAAATCTAGGCATAGAAGCTTGGAGTGCAAATTTGAAATTCTTTGGATTTGAAGCACATTTTATATGAATACTGACTTACAGATGACTAAAAGATGTTGATGGGCATTTGAGCTGACAAGTTTTGAAAAAGTGCACGGAAATTAAAATTGAAACCACTAAAATTAAAAACTCCTTGCCATTTTCTTTTTCCTCTCCTATTCAAAATTGCATATGTCAGATATCAGTGCTTCATGCAAACCTCTCAGATGCTCTCAGAGAAAAAGCTTTTCTTTCAGACTAAGTTGCGGTTGACGTAGAACACTAGCAGGAGTGAAAGATTTTCTGGGCATCGGGGCAGCCCGTTCTCCTTGGATTTGTGTGCAGAATGCATTTTATCCAAACTGGAAAATAGATCCCAGCTCTGTTCTATTCATCATCCTTACTTCATCAGGCCAGAAGATTCTGTGAAAAGTAGCCTGTGGACCTTGAAGACAGCGCATGTGAACCAGATGAGAGGTGATAGAGAAGTTGAGGGAGAGAAGAAAGAGCATGAGGCTGAAACCAGAAAGTATTTCTCCACGTGATCATGGAAGATTGCAGGAGCCACTTGGTACTATCAAACCAGCCCAACTTGGCACTTGTGCCACCTTGGGTCTGGGAGCCATGTTGCATATCGTGCATTTTAAGGAGCCAGCTGGCCACACCCAGCCATATGCCCCCAAACACAAACCAAGGCCCTTTTCTCTGGCAAACAAAACTCAGCTGCCCTGCTTCTGGATGGCAGATTGCAGGAGCCACTTGGTACTATCAAACCAGCCCAACTTGGCACTGGTGCCACCATGGGTCTGGTCACCATCCTGCCTATTGTAGCTTTTCAGGAGCCAGCCGGTCACTCTCAGCCATAGGCCCCCAAACACAAACCTCGGCCCGTTTCCCTGGAAAACAAAAGTAAGCTGCCCCGCTTCTGCATGGCAGATTGCAGGAGCTACTTAGTACTATCAAATCAGCCCGACTTGGCACAGGTGCCACCTTGGATCTGGGAACCATCCTGTGTATCGTGGATTTTCAGGGGCCAGCCGGCCACTCTCAGCCATATGCCCCCAAACACAAACCACGGACATTTTCTCTGGCAAACAAAAATCAGCTGCCCCACTTCTGGATGGCAGATTGCAGGAGCCACTTGGGACTATCACACCAGCACAACATGGCACTGCTGCCACCTTGGATCTGGGAACAATCCTGCGTATCGTACATATTCAGGAACCAGCCGAACACTCCCAGCCATATGCCCCCAAACACAAACCTCGGCCCTTTTCTCTGGCAAACAAAACTCAACTGCCCCTCTTCTGGATGGCAAATTGCAGGACGCACTTGGTACTACAAAAAGAGCCCGACTTGGCAGTGGTGCCACCTTGGCTCTGGGAACCATCCTGCGTATCGAGCATTTTAAGGAGCCAGCCGGCAATTCCCAGCCGTATGCCCCAAAAAGAAACCATGGACCTTTTCTCTGGCAAAAAAAACTCAGCTGTCCCGCTTCTGGATGGCAGATTGCAGGAGTCACTTTGAACCATACAACCAGCCTTACTTGGCACTGGTGCCACCTTGGATCTGGGAACCATCCTGCCTATCGTTGATTTTCAGGGGCCAGCCGGCCACTCTCAGCCATAGGCCCCCAAACACAAACCACAGCCCTTTTCTCTAGCAAACAAAATTTAGCTGCCCCGCTTCTGGATGGCAAATTGCAGAAGCCACTGGGTACTACAAAAACAGCCCGACTTGGCACTGGTGCCACCTTGCGTCTGGTTACCATGCGGCGTATCGTGCATTTTAAGGAGCCAGGTGGCCACTCCCAGCCATATGCCCCCAAACACAACCCACGGCCCTTTTCTCTGGCAAACAAAACTCAGCTGCCCCGCTTCTGGATGGCAGATTGCAGGAGACACTTGGTACTATCAAACCAGCCCGACTTGGCATTGGTGCCACCTTTGGTCTGGGAACCATCCTGCGTATTGTGGATTGTCAGGAGACAGCCGACCACTCTCGGCCACAGACCCCAATCAAAAACAAAGGTCCGTTTCCCTGGCAAAAAAAACTCAGCTGCCCCGCTTCTGGATGGGAGATTGCAGGAGGCACTTTACACTGTCAAACGAGACCCACTTGGCACTGGTGCCACCTTGGGTCTGGGAACCATGCTGCGTATCGTGGATTTTCAGGAGCCAGCCGGCCACTGCCAGCCACAGGCCCCCAAACACAAACCACAGCCTTTTTCTCTGGCAAACAAAACTCAGCTGCCCCGCTTCTGGATGGCAGATTGCAGGAGCCACTTGGTACTATCAAACCAGCCCGACTTGGCACTGGTGCCACCTTGGGTCTGGGAACCATCCTGCCTATCGTGGATTTTAAGGAGCCAGCCGGCTACTCCCAGCCACAGGCCCCCAACAAAAACCACGGCCCTTTTTTCTCGCAAACAAAACTTAGCTGCCTCACTTCTGGATGGCAGATTGCCGGAGCCACTTGGTACTATCAAACCAGCCCGACTTGCCACTGGTGCCACCTTGGGTCTGGGAACCATCCTGCGTATCGTGGATTCTAAGGAGCCAGCCGGCCACTCCCAGCCACAGGCCCCCAAACAAAATCAACGGCGCTGTTCCCTGGAAAACAAAACACGCCTGCCAACTTTTTGATGGAGTTTGCAGGAGCCACTTGGTACTATCAAACCAGCCCAACTTGGCACTGGTGCCACCATGGGTCATGTAAACATCCTGCGTATCGTGGATTCTTAGGAGCCAGCCGGCCACTCCTAGCCACAGGCCCCCAAACAAAAACCTAGGCCTATTTCTCTGGCAAACAAAAGTAAGCTGCCCCGCTTCTGGATGGCAGATTGCAGGAGACACTTGGGACTATCAAACCAGCCCAACTTGGCACTGGTGCCACCTCTGGTCTGGGAACCATCCTGCGTATCTTGTGTTCTAAGGAGCCAGCCGGCCACTCCCAGCCACAGTCCCCCAAACACAAACAACGGCGCTTTTCCCTGGAAAACAAAACTGGCCTGCCAACTTTTTGATGGCAGATTGCAGGAGCCACTTGGTACCATCAAACCAGCCCAACTTGGCACTGGTGCCACCTTGGGTCTGGGAACCATCCTGCATATTGTAGCTTTTCAGGAGCCAGCCTGTCACTCCTAGCCCTAGGCCCCCAGTCATAAACCTCGGCCCGTTTCCCTGGCACACAAAAGTAAGCTACCCCGCTTCAGGATGGCAGATTGCAGGAGCCACTTTGCACCATCAAACCAGCCCGACGTGGCACTGGTGCCACCTTGGGTCTGGGAACCATCCTGCGTATCGTGTGTTCTAAGGAGCCAGCCGGCCACTCCCAGCCACAGTCCCCCAAACACAAACAACGGTGCTTTTCCCTGGAAAAGAAAACTGGCCTGCCAACTTTTTGATGGCAGATTGCAGGTGCTATTTAGTACTATCAAACCAGCCCGACTTGGCACTGGTGCCACCTCTGGTCTGGGAACCATCCTGCCTATCGTGGATTTTCAGGGGCCAGACGGCCACTCTCAGCCATATGCCCCCAAAAAAAAACCACGGCCCTTTTCTCTGATAAACAAAACTCAACTGCCCCTCTTCTGGATGGCAAATTTTAGGACGCACTTTGTACTACGAAAACCGCCCGACTTGGCACTGGTGCCACCTTGGGTCAGGGAACCATCCTGCCTATCGTAGCTTTTTAAGGAGCCAGCAGGCCACGCCCAGCCATATACCCCCAAAAACAAACCACGGACCATTTCTCTTGGAAACAAAAATCTGCTGCCCTGCGTCTGGATGGCAGATTGCAGGAGCCACTTTGCACCATCAAACCAGCCCGACTTGGCACTGGTGCCACCTTGGATCTGGGAACCATCCTGCCTATCGTAGCTTTTCAGGAGCCAGCCGGTTAATCCCAACCATAGGCCCCCAGACACAAACCTCGGCCCGTTTCCCTGGCAAACAAAAGTAAGCTACCCCACTTCTGGATGGCAGATTGCAGGAGCCACTTGGTACTATCAAACCAGTCCGACTTGGCACTGGTGCCACCTTGGGTCTGGGAACCATCCTGCATATCGTGGATTCTAAGGAGCCAGCCGGCCACTCCCACCCACAGGCCCCCAAACACAAACAACGGCGCTTTTCCCTGGAAAACAAAACTCGCCTGCTGACTTTTTGATGGAAGATTGCAGGAGCAACTTTGTACTTTGAAATCAGCCGAACATGGCTCTGGTGCCACCATGGGTCTGGTCACCATCCTGCCTATCGTAGCTTTTCAGGAGCCAGCCGGTCACTCCCAGCCATAGGCCCCCAGTCACAAACCTCGGCCCGTTTCCCTGGCAAACAAAAGTAAGCTGCCCCGCTTCTGGATGGCAGATTGCAGGAGCCACTTTGCACCATCAAACTAGCCCGACTTGGCACTGGTGCCACCTCAGGTCTGGGAACCATCCTGCGTATCGTGTGTTGAAAGGAGCCAGCCGGCCACTCCCAGCCACAGGCCTCCAAACAAAAACAACGGCGCTTTTCCCTGGAAAACAAAACTCAACTGCCCTTCTTCTGGATGGAAAATTGCAGGACGCACTTGGTACTACAAAAACAGCCAAACTAGGCAATGGTGCCACCATGGATCTGGGAACCATCCTGCGTATCGAGCTTCTTAAGGAGCCAGCCGGCCACTCCCAGCCATATGCCCCCAAAAACAAACCACGAAACTTTACTCTGGCAAACAAAGATCCGCTGCCCCGCGTCAGGATGGCAGATTGCAGGAGCCACTTGGTACTATCAAACGAGCCCGACTTGGCCCTGGTGCCACCTTGAGTCTGGGAACCATCCTGCGTATTGTGGATTGTCAGTAGCCAGTCGACCATTCTCGGCCACAGACCCCAATCAAAAACAACGGCCGGTTCACAGGCAAAAGAACTCAGCTGCCCCGTTTCTGGATGGGAGATTGCATGAGGCACTTGACACTGTCAAACCAGCCCCACTTGGCACTGGTGCCATCTTGGGTCTGGGAACCATGCTGCGTATCATGGATTTTCAGGAGCCAGCTGGCCACTGCCAGCCACAGGCCCCCAAAAACAAAGCTCGGCCCGTTTCCCTGGCAAACAAAAGTAAGCTACCCCGCTTCTGGATGGCAGATTGCAGGAACCACTTGGTACTATCAAACCAGCCCGACTTGGCACTGGTGCCATCTTGGGTCTGGGAACCATCCTGCGTATCGTGGATTCTAAGGAGCCAGCCGGCCACTCCCAGCCACAGGCCCGCAAACACAAACAACGGCGCTTTTCCCTGGAAAACAAAACTCGCCTGACAACGTTTTGATGGCAGATTGCAGGAGCCACTTGGTACTATCAAACCAGCCCAACTTGGCACTGGTGCCACCATGGGTCTGGTCACCATCCTGCCTATCGTAGCTTTTCAGGACCTAGCCGGTCACTCCCAGCCATAGGCCTCCAGACAAAAACCTCGGCCCGTTTCCCTGGCAAAAAAAAGTAAGCTACCCCGCTACTGGATGGCAGATTGCAGGAGCCACTTTGCACCATCAAACTAGCCCGACTTGGCACTGGTGCCACCTCTGGTCTGGGAACAATGCTGCGTATCGTGGATTCTAAGGAGCCAGCCGGCCACTCCCAGCCACAGGCCCCCAAACACAAACAACGGCGCTTTTTCCTGGAAAACAAAACTCGCCTGCCAACTTTTTGATGGCAGATTGCAGGAGCCACTTGGTACTATCAAACCAGCCCAACTTGGCACTGGTGCCACCATGGGTCTGGTCACCATCCTGCCTATCGTAGCTTTTCAGGACCTAGCAGGTCACTCCCAGCCATAGGCCCCCAGACACAAAGCTCGGCCCGTTTCCCTGGCAAACAAAAGTAAGCTGCCCCGCTTCTGGATGGCAGATTGCAGGAACCACTTGGTATAATCAAACCAGCCCAACTTGGCACTGGTGCCACCTTGGGTCTGGGAACCATCCTGCGTATCGTGGATTCTAAGGAGCCAGCCGGTCACTCCCAGCCACAGGCCCCCAAATACAAACAACAGCGCTTTTCCCTGGAAAACAAAACTCGCCTGCCAACTTTTTGATGGCAGATCGCAGGAGCCACTTGGTACTATCAAATCAGCCCAACTTGGCACTGGTGCCACCATGGGTCTGGTCACCATCCTGATTATCGTAGCTTTTCAGGAGCCAGCCGGTCACTCCCAGCCATAGGCCCCCAGTCACAAACCTCGGCCCGTTTCCCTGGCAAACAAAAGTAAGCTGCCCCGCTTCTGGATGGCAGATTGCAGGAGCCACTTGGTACTATCAAACCAGCCCAACTTGGCACTGGTGCCACCTTGGGTTGGGAACCATCCGGCGTATCGTGTGTTGAAAGGAGCCAGCCGGCCACTCCCAGCCACAGGCCTCCAAACAAAAACAACGGCGCTTTTCCCTGGAAAACAAAACTCAACTGCCCCTCTTCTGGATGGCAAATTGCAGGACGCACTTGGTACTACAAAAAGAGCCCGACTTGGCAGTGGTGCCACCTTGGCTCTGGGAACCATCCTGCGTATCGAGCATTTTAAGGAGCCAGCCGGCAATTCCCAGCCGTATGCCCCAAAAAGAAACCATGGACCTTTTCTCTGGCAAAAAAAACTCAGCTGTCCCGCTTCTGGATGGCAGATTGCAGGAGTCACTTTGAACCATACAACCAGCCTTACTTGGCACTGGTGCCACCTTGGATCTGGGAACCATCCTGCCTATCGTTGATTTTCAGGGGCCAGCCGGCCACTCTCAGCCATAGGCCCCCAAACACAAACCACAGCCCTTTTCTCTAGCAAACAAAATTTAGCTGCCCCGCTTCTGGATGGCAAATTGCAGAAGCCACTGGGTACTACAAAAACAGCCCGACTTGGCACTGGTGCCACCTTGCGTCTGGTTACCATGCGGCGTATCGTGCATTTTAAGGAGCCAGGTGGCCACTCCCAGCCATATGCCCCCAAACACAACCCACGGCCCTTTTCTCTGGCAAACAAAACTCAGCTGCCCCGCTTCTGGATGGCAGATTGCAGGAGACACTTGGTACTATCAAACCAGCCCGACTTGGCATTGGTGCCACCTTTGGTCTGGGAACCATCCTGCGTATTGTGGATTGTCAGGAGACAGCCGACCACTCTCGGCCACAGAGCCCAATCAAAAACAAAGGTCCGTTTCCCTGGCAAAAAAAACTCAGCTGCCCCGCTTCTGGATGGGAGATTGCAGGAGGCACTTTACACTGTCAAACGAGACCCACTTGGCACTGGTGCCACCTTGGGTCTGGGAACCATGCTGCGTATCGTGGATTTTCAGGAGCCAGCCGGCCACTGCCAGCCACAGGCCCCCAAACACAAACCACAGCCTTTTTCTCTGGCAAACAAAACTCAGCTGCCCCGCTTCTGGATGGCACATTGCAGGAGCCACTTGGTACTATCAAACCAGCCCGACTTGGCACTGGTGCCACCTTGGGTCTGGGAACCATCCTGCCTATCGTGGATTTTAAGGAGCCAGCCGGCTACTCCCAGCCACAGGCCCCCAACAAAAACCACGGCCCTTTTTTCTCGCAAACAAAACTTAGCTGCCTCACTTCTGGATGGCAGATTGCCGGAGCCACTTGGTACTATCAAACCAGCCCGACTTGCCACTGGTGCCACCTTGGGTCTGGGAACCATCCTGCGTATCGTGGATTCTAAGGAGCCAGCCGGCCACTCCCAGCCACAGGCCCCCAAACAAAATCAACGGCGCTGTTCCCTGGAAAACAAAACACGCCTGCCAACTTTTTGATGGAGTTTGCAGGAGCCACTTGGTACTATCAAACCAGCCCAACTTGGCACTGGTGCCACCATGGGTCATGTAAACATCCTGCGTATCGTGGATTCTTAGGAGCCAGCCGGCCACTCCTAGCCACAGGCCCCCAAACAAAAACCTAGGCCTATTTCTCTGGCAAACAAAAGTAAGCTGCCCCGCTTCTGGATGGCAGATTGCAGGAGACACTTGGGACTATCAAACCAGCCCAACTTGGCACTGGTGCCACCTCTGGTCTGGGAACCATCCTGCGTATCTTGTGTTCTAAGGAGCCAGCCGGCCACTCCCAGCCACAGTCCCCCAAACACAAACAACGGCGCTTTTCCCTGGAAAACAAAACTGGCCTGCCAACTTTTTGATGGCAGATTGCAGGAGCCACTTGGTACCATCAAACCAGCCCAACTTGGCACTGGTGCCACCTTGGGTCTGGGAACCATCCTGCATATTGTAGCTTTTCAGGAGCCAGCCTGTCACTCCTAGCCCTAGGCCCCCAGTCATAAACCTCGGCCCGTTTCCCTGGCACACAAAAGTAAGCTACCCCGCTTCAGGATGGCAGATTGCAGGAGCCACTTTGCACCATCAAACCAGCCCGACGTGGCACTGGTGCCACCTTGGGTCTGGGAACCATCCTGCGTATCGTGTGTTCTAAGGAGCCAGCCGGCCACTCCCAGCCACAGTCCCCCAAACACAAACAACGGTGCTTTTCCCTGGAAAAGAAAACTGGCCTGCCAACTTTTTGATGGCAGATTGCAGGTGCTATTTAGTACTATCAAACCAGCCCGACTTGGCACTGGTGCCACCTCTGGTCTGGGAACCATCCTGCCTATCGTGGATTTTCAGGGGCCAGACGGCCACTCTCAGCCATATGCCCCCAAAAAAAAACCACGGCCCTTTTCTCTGATAAACAAAACTCAACTGCCCCTCTTCTGGATGGCAAATTTTAGGACGCACTTTGTACTACGAAAACCGCCCGACTTGGCACTGGTGCCACCTTGGGTCAGGGAACCATCCTGCCTATCGTAGCTTTTTAAGGAGCCAGCAGGCCACGCCCAGCCATATACCCCCAAAAACAAACCACGGACCATTTCTCTTGGAAACAAAAATCTGCTGCCCTGCGTCTGGATGGCAGATTGCAGGAGCCACTTTGCACCATCAAACCAGCCCGACTTGGCACTGGTGCCACCTTGGATCTGGGAACCATCCTGCCTATCGTAGCTTTTCAGGAGCCAGCCGGTTAATCCCAACCATAGGCCCCCAGACACAAACCTCGGCCCGTTTCCCTGGCAAACAAAAGTAAGCTACCCCACTTCTGGATGGCAGATTGCAGGAGCCACTTGGTACTATCAAACCAGTCCGACTTGGCACTGGTGCCACCTTGGGTCTGGGAACCATCCTGCATATCGTGGATTCTAAGGAGCCAGCCGGCCACTCCCACCCACAGGCCCCCAAACACAAACAACGGCGCTTTTCCCTGGAAAACAAAACTCGCCTGCTGACTTTTTGATGGAAGATTGCAGGAGCAACTTTGTACTTTGAAATCAGCCGAACATGGCTCTGGTGCCACCATGGGTCTGGTCACCATCCTGCCTATCGTAGCTTTTCAGGAGCCAGCCGGTCACTCCCAGCCATAGGCCCCCAGTCACAAACCTCGGCCCGTTTCCCTGGCAAACAAAAGTAAGCTGCCCCGCTTCTGGATGGCAGATTGCAGGAGCCACTTTGCACCATCAAACTAGCCCGACTTGGCACTGGTGCCACCTCAGGTCTGGGAACCATCCTGCGTATCGTGTGTTGAAAGGAGCCAGCCGGCCACTCCCAGCCACAGGCCTCCAAACAAAAACAACGGCGCTTTTCCCTGGAAAACAAAACTCAACTGCCCTTCTTCTGGATGGAAAATTGCAGGACGCACTTGGTACTACAAAAACAGCCAAACTAGGCAATGGTGCCACCATGGATCTGGGAACCATCCTGCGTATCGAGCTTCTTAAGGAGCCAGCCGGCCACTCCCAGCCATATGCCCCCAAAAACAAACCACGAAACTTTACTCTGGCAAACAAAGATCCGCTGCCCCGCGTCAGGATGGCAGATTGCAGGAGCCACTTGGTACTATCAAACGAGCCCGACTTGGCCCTGGTGCCACCTTGAGTCTGGGAACCATCCTGCGTATTGTGGATTGTCAGTAGCCAGTCGACCATTCTCGGCCACAGACCCCAATCAAAAACAACGGCCGGTTCACAGGCAAAAGAACTCAGCTGCCCCGTTTCTGGATGGGAGATTGCATGAGGCACTTGACACTGTCAAACCAGCCCCACTTGGCACTGGTGCCATCTTGGGTCTGGGAACCATGCTGCGTATCATGGATTTTCAGGAGCCAGCTGGCCACTGCCAGCCACAGGCCCCCAAAAACAAAGCTCGGCCCGTTTCCCTGGCAAACAAAAGTAAGCTACCCCGCTTCTGGATGGCAGATTGCAGGAACCACTTGGTACTATCAAACCAGCCCGACTTGGCACTGGTGCCATCTTGGGTCTGGGAACCATCCTGCGTATCGTGGATTCTAAGGAGCCAGCCGGCCACTCCCAGCCACAGGCCCGCAAACACAAACAACGGCGCTTTTCCCTGGAAAACAAAACTCGCCTGACAACGTTTTGATGGCAGATTGCAGGAGCCACTTGGTACTATCAAACCAGCCCAACTTGGCACTGGTGCCACCATGGGTCTGGTCACCATCCTGCCTATCGTAGCTTTTCAGGACCTAGCAGGTCACTCCCAGCCATAGGCCCCCAGACACAAAGCTCGGCCCGTTTCCCTGGCAAACAAAAGTAAGCTGCCCCGCTTCTGGATGGCAGATTGCAGGAACCACTTGGTATAATCAAACCAGCCCAACTTGGCACTGGTGCCACCTTGGGTCTGGGAACCATCCTGCGTATCGTGGATTCTAAGGAGCCAGCCGGTCACTCCCAGCCACAGGCCCCCAAATACAAACAACAGCGCTTTTCCCTGGAAAACAAAACTCGCCTGCCAACTTTTTGATGGCAGATCGCAGGAGCCACTTGGTACTATCAAATCAGCCCAACTTGGCACTGGTGCCACCATGGGTCTGGTCACCATCCTGATTATCGTAGCTTTTCAGGAGCCAGCCGGTCACTCCCAGCCATAGGCCCCCAGTCACAAACCTCGGCCCGTTTCCCTGGCAAACAAAAGTAAGCTGCCCCGCTTCTGGATGGCAGATTGCAGGAGCCACTTGGTACTATCAAACCAGCCCAACTTGGCACTGGTGCCACCTTGGGTTGGGAACCATCCGGCGTATCGTGTGTTGAAAGGAGCCAGCCGGCCACTCCCAGCCACAGGCCTCCAAACCAAAACAACGGCGCTTTTCCCTGGAAAACAAAACTCAACTGCCCTTCTTCTGGATGGAAAATTGCAGGACGCACTTGGTACTACAAAAACAGCCAAACTAGGCAATGGTGCCACCATGGATCTGGGAACCATCCTGCGTATCGAGCTTCTTAAGGAGCCAGCCGGCCACTCCCAGCCATATGCCCCCAAAAACAAACCACGGAACTTTACTCTGGCAAACAAAGATCCGCTGCCCCGCGTCAGGATGGCAGATTGCAGGAGCCACTTGGTACTATCAAACGAGCCCGACTTGGCCCTGGTGCCACCTTGAGTCTGGGAACCATCCTGCGTATTGTGGATTGTCAGTAGCCAGTCGACCATTCTCGGCCACAGACCCCAATCAAAAACAACGGCCGGTTCACAGGCAAAAGAACTCAGCTGCCCCGTTTCTGGATGGGAGATTGCATGAGGCACTTGACACTGTCAAACCAGCCCCACTTGGCACTGGTGCCATCTTGGGTCTGGGAACCATGCTGCGTATCATGGATTTTCAGGAGCCAGCTGGCCACTGCCAGCCACAGGCCCCCAAAAACAAAGCTCGGCCCGTTTCCCTGGCAAACAAAAGTAAGCTACCCCGCTTCTGGATGGCAGATTGCAGGAACCACTTGGTACTATCAAACCAGCCCGACTTGGCACTGGTGCCATCTTGGGTCTGGGAACCATCCTGCGTATCGTGGATTCTAAGGAGCCAGCCGGCCACTCCCAGCCACAGGCCCGCAAACACAAACAACGGCGCTTTTCCCTGGAAAACAAAACTCGCCTGACAACGTTTTGATGGCAGATTGCAGGAGCCACTTGGTACTATCAAACCAGCCCAACTTGGCACTGGTGCCACCATGGGTCTGGTCACCATCCTGCCTATCGTAGCTTTTCAGGACCTAGCCGGTCACTCCCAGCCATAGGCCTCCAGACAAAAACCTCGGCCCGTTTCCCTGGCAAAAAAAAGTAAGCTACCCCGCTACTGGATGGCAGATTGCAGGAGCCACTTTGCACCATCAAACTAGCCCGACTTGGCACTGGTGCCACCTCTGGTCTGGGAACAATGCTGCGTATCGTGGATTCTAAGGAGCCAGCCGGCCACTCCCAGCCACAGGCCCCCAAACACAAACAACGGCGCTTTTTCCTGGAAAACAAAACTCGCCTGCCAACTTTTTGATGGCAGATTGCAGGAGCCACTTGGTACTATCAAACCAGCCCAACTTGGCACTGGTGCCACCATGGGTCTGGTCACCATCCTGCCTATCGTAGCTTTTCAGGACCTAGCAGGTCACTCCCAGCCATAGGCCCCCAGACACAAAGCTCGGCCCGTTTCCCTGGCAAACAAAAGTAAGCTGCCCCGCTTCTGGATGGCAGATTGCAGGAACCACTTGGTACTATCAAACCAGCCCAACTTGGCACTGGTGCCACCTTGGGTCTGGGAACCATCCTGCGTATCGTGGATTCTAAGGAGCCAGCCGGTCACTCCCAGCCACAGGCCCCCAAATACAAACAACAGCGCTTTTCCCTGGAAAACAAAACTCGCCTGCCAACTTTTTGATGGCAGATCGCAGGAGCCACTTGGTACTATCAAATCAGCCCAACTTGGCACTGGTGCCACCATGGGTCTGGTCACCATCCTGATTATCGTAGCTTTTCAGGAGCCAGCCGGTCACTCCCAGCCATAGGCCCCCAGACACAAACCTCGGCCCGTTTCCCTGGCAAACAAAATTAAGCTGCCCCGCTTCTGGATGGCAGATTGCAGGAGCCACTTTGCACCATCAAACTGGCCCGACTTGTCACTGGTGCCACCTCAGGTCTGGGAACCATCATGTGTATCGTGGATTCCAATTAGCAAGACGGCCACTCCCAGCCACAGGCCCCCAAACACAAACAACGACGCTTTTCCCTGGAAAACAAAACTCGCCTGCCAACTTTTTGATGGCAGATTGCAGGAGCCACTTGGTACTATCAAACCAGCCCAACTTGGCACTGGTGCCACCATGGGTCTGGTCACCATCCTGCCTATCGTAGCTTTTCAGGAGCCAGCCGGTCACTCCCAGCCATAGGCCCCCAGACACAAAGCTCGGCCCGTTTCCCTGGCAAACAAAAGTAAGCTGCCCCGCTTCTGGATGGCAGATTGCAGGATCCACTTGTTATTATCAAACCAGCCCGACTTGGTACTGGTGCCACCTCTGGTCTGGGAACCATCCTGCGTATCGTGGATTCTAAGGAGCCAGCCGGCCACTCCCAGCCACAGGCCCCCAAAAAAAAACAACGGCGCTTTTCCCTGGAAAACAAAACTCGCCTGCCAACATTTTGATGGCAGATTGCAGGAACCACTTGGTACTATCAAACCAGCCCAACTTGGCACTGGTGCCACCTCAGGTCTGGGAACCATCCGGCGTATCGTGTGTTGAAAGGAGCCAGCCGGCCACTCCCACCCACAGGCCCCCAAACACAAACAACGGCGCTTTTCCCTGGAAAACAAAACTCGCCTGCTGACATTTTGATGGAAGATTGCAGGAGCAACTTTGTACTTTGAAATCAGCCGAACATGGCTCTGGTGCCACCATGGGTCTGGTCACCATCCTGCCTATCGTAGCTTTTCAGGAGCCAGCCGGTCACTCCCAGCCATAGACCCCAGACAAAAAGCTCGGCCCGTTTCCCTGGAAAACAAAAGTAAGCTGCCCCGCTTCTGGATGGCAGATTGCAGGAGCCACTTTGCACCATCAAACTAGCCCGACTTGGCACTGGTGCCACCTCAGGTCTGGGAACCATCCTGCGTATCGTGGATTCTAAGGAGCCAGCCGGCCACTCCCAGCCACAGGCCCTCAAACACAAACAACGGCGCTTTTCCCTGGAAAACAAAACTCGCCTGCCAAATTTTGATGGCAGATTGCCGGAGCCACTTGGTACTATCAAACCAGCCCAACTTGGCACTGGTGCCACCATGGGTCTGGTCACCATCCTGCCTATCGTAGATTTTCAGGACCTAGCCGGTCACTCCCAGCCATAGGCCCCCAGACACAAACCTCGGCCCGTTTCCGTGGCAAACAAAACTAAGCGGCGCCGCTTGTGGATGGCAGATTGCAGGACGCACTTGGTACTATCAAACCAGCCCAACTTGGCACTGGTGCCACCTTGGGTCTGGGAACCATCCTGCGTATCGTGGATTCTAAGGAGCCAGCCGGCTACTCCCAGCCACAGGCCCCCAAAAAAAACCACGGCCCTTTTTTCTGGCAAACAAAACTTAGCTTCCTCACTTCTGGATGGCAGATTGCAGGAGCCACTTGGTACTATCAAACCAGCCCGACTTGGCACTGGTGCCACCTTGGGTCTGGGAACCATCCTGCGTATCGTGGTCTCTAAGGAGCCAGCCGGCCACTCCCAGCCACAGGCCCCCAAACAAAATCAACGGCGCTGTTCCCTGGAAAACAAAACACGCCTGCCAACTTTTTGATGGAGTTTGCAGGAACCAATGGTACTATCAAACCAGCCCAACTTGGCACTGGTGCCACCATGGGTCTGGTAAACATCCTGCGTATCGTGGATTCTTAGGAGCCAGCCGGCCACTCCTAGCCACAGGCCCCCAAACAAAAACCTAGGCCTATTTCTCTGGCAAACAAAAGTAAGCTGCCCCGCTTCTGGATGGCAGATTGCAGGAGACACTTGGGACTATCAAACCAGCCCAACTTGGCACTGGTGCCACCTCTGGTCTGGGAACCATCCTGCGTATCTTGTGTTCTAAGGAGCCACCTGGCCACTCCCAGCCACAGTCCCCCAAACACAAACAACGGCGCTTTTCCCTGGAAAACAAAACTGGCCTGCCAACTTTTTGATGGCAGATTGCAGGAGCCACTTGGTACCATCAAACCAGCCCAACTTGGCACTGGTGCCACCTTGGGTCTGGGAACCATCCTGCCTATTGTAGCTTTTCAGGAGCCAGCCTGTCACTCATAGCCCTAGGCCCCCAGTCATAAACCTCGGCCCGTTTCCCTGGCACACAAAAGTAAGCTACCCCGCTTCAGGATGGCAGATTGCAGGAGCCACTTTTCACCATCAAACCAGCCCGACGTGGCACTGGTGCCACCTTGGGTCTGGGAACCATCCTGCGTATCGTGTGTTCTAAGGAGCCAGCCGGCCACTCCCAGCCACAGTCCCCCAAACACAAACAACGGTGCTTTTCCTTGGAAAACAAAACTGGCCTGCCAACTTTTTGATGGCAGATTGCAGGTGCTATTTAGTACTATCAAACCAGCCCGACTTGGCACTGGTGCCACCTCTGGTCTGGGAACCATCCTGCCTATCGTGGATTTTCAGGGGCCAGACGGCCACTCTCAGCCATATGCCCCCAGACACAAAGCTCTGCCCGTTTCCCTGGCAAACAAAAGTAAGCTACCCCGCTTCTGGATGGCAGATTGCAGGAGCCACTTGGTACTATCAAACCAGCCCAACTTGGCACTGGTGCCACCATGGGTCTGGTCACCATCCTGCCTATCGCAGCTTTTCAGGACCTAGCAGGTCACTCCCAGCCATAGGCCCCCAGACACAAACCTCGGCCCGTTTCCCTGGCAAACAAAAGTAAGCTGCCCCGCTTCTGGATGGCAGATTGCAGGACGCACTTGGTACTATCAAACCAGCCCAACTTGGCAAAGGTGCCACCTCTGGTCTGGGAACCATCCTGCGTATCGTGGATTCTAAGGAGCCAGCCGGCCACTCCCAGCCACAGGCCCTCAAACACAAACAACGGCGCTTTTCCCTGGAAAACAAAACTCGCCTGCCAACTTTTTGATGGCAGATTGCAGGAACCACTTGGTACTATCAAACCAGCCCAACTTGGCACTGGTGCCACCATGGGTCTGGTCACCATCCTGCCTATCGTAGCTTTTCAGGAGCCAGCCGGTCACTCCCAGCCATAGGTCCCCAGTCACAAACCTCGGCCCGTTTCCCTGGCAAACAAAAGTAAGCTGCCCCGCTTCTGGATGGCAGATTGCAGGAGCCCCTTGGTACTATCAAACCAGCCCGACTTGGAACTGGTGCCACCTCTGGTCTGGGAACCATGCTGCGTAACACAGATTCTAAGGCGCCAGTCGGCCACTCCCAGCCACAAGCCCCCAAACACAAACAACGGCGCTATTCTCTGGCAAACAAAACTCCACTGCCCCTCTTCTGGATGGCAAATTGCAGGACGCACTTGGTACTATAAAAACAGCCCGACTTGGCACTGGTGCCACCTTGGGTCTCGGAACCATCCTGCGTATCGATCTTTTTAATGAGACAGCCGGCCACTCCCAGCCATATGCCCCCAAACACAACCCACGGCCCTTTTCTCTGGCAAACAAAACTCAACTGCACCGGTTCTGGATGGCAGATTGCAGGAGCCACTTGGTACTATCAAACCAGCCCGACTTGGCACTGGTGCCACCTTGGGTCTGGGAACCATCCTGCGTATTGTGGGTTGTCAGGAGCCAGCCGAACACTCTCGGCCACAGACCCCAATCAAAAACAACGGCCCGTTTCACAGGCAAACAAAACTCAACTGCCCCTCTTCTGGATGGCAAATTTTAGGACGCACTTTGTACTACGAAAACCGCCCGACGTGGCACTGGTCCCACCTTGTGTCAGGGAACCATCCTGCATATCGAGCTTTTTAAGGAGCCAGCCGGCCACGCCGAGCCATATACCCCCAAAAACAAACCACGGACCATTTCTCATGGAAACAAAAATCCGCTGCCCCGCGTCTGGATGGCAGATTGCAGGAGCCACTTTGCACCATCAAACCAGCCCGACTTGGCACTGGTGCCACCTTGGGTCTGGGAACAATCCTGCATATCGTGGATTCTAAGGAGCCAGCCGGCCACTCCCAGCCACAGGCCCCCAAACACAAACAACGGCGCTTTTCCCTGGAAAACAAAACTCGCCTGCCAGCTTTTTGATGGCAGATTGCAGGAGCCACTTGGTACTATCAAATCATCCCAACTTGGTACTGGTGCCACTATGGGTCTGGGAACCATCCTGCCTATTGTAGCATTTCAGGAGCCAGCCGGTCACTCCCAGCCATAGGCCCCCAGACACAAACCTCGGACCGTTTCCCTGGCAAACAAAATTAAGCTGCCCCGATTCTGGATGGCAGATTGCAGGAGCCACTTGGTAGTGTCAAACCAGCCCGACTTGGCACTGGTGCCACCTTGGGTCTGGGAACCATCCTGCGTATCGTGGATTCTAAGCAGCCACCCGGCCACTCTGAGCCACAGGCGCCCAAACACAAAATACGGCGCTTTTCCCTGGAAAACAAAACTCGCCTGCCAACATTTTGATGGCAGATTGCAGGAGGCACATGGTACTATCAGACCAGGCAAACATGGCACTGGTGCCACCTTGGCTCTGGGAACCATCCTGCCTATCGTGGATTTTCAGGGGCCAGCCGGCCAATCTCAGCCATATGGATCCAAACACATACCACGGCCCTTTTCTCTGACAAACAAAACTCAACTGCCCCTCTTCTGGATGGCAAATTGCAGGACGCACTTGGTACTACGAAAACAGCCCGACTTGGCACTGATGCTACCTTGGGTCAGGGAACAATCCTGCGTATCGATCTTTTTATGGAGCCAGCCGGCCACGTCCAGCCATATACCCCCAAAAAAAAACCACGGAACTTTTCTCCAGCAAACAAAAATCCGCTGCCCCGCGTCTGAATGGCAGATTTCAGGAGCTATTTAGTATTATCAAACCAGCCCGACTTGGCACTGGTGCCACCATGAGTCTGGTAACCATCCTGCCTATCGTAGCTTTTCAGTAGCCAGCCGGTCACTCCCAGCCATAGGCCCCCAGACAAATACCTCGGCCCGTTTCCCTGGGAAACAAAAGTAAGCTGTCCCGCTTCTGGATGGCAGATTGCAGGAGCCACTTGGTACTATCAAACCAGCCCAACTTGGCACTGGTGCCACCTTGGCTCTGGGAAACATCCTGCGTATCCTGGGTTCAAAGGAGGCAGCCGGCCACTCCCAGCCACAGGCCTCTAAACAAGAACAACGGCGCTTTTCCCTGGAAAACAAAACTCGCCTGACAACTTTTGGATGGCAGATTGCAGGAGCCACTTGGTACTATCAAACCAGCCCAACTTGGCACTGGTGCCACCATGGGTCTGGTCACCATCCTGCCTATCGTAGCTTTTCAGGAGCCAGCCGGTCACTCCCAGCCATAGGCCCCCAGACAAATATCTCGGCCCGTTTCCCTGGCAAGCAAAAGTAAGCTGCCCCGCTTCTGGATGGCAGATTGCAGGAGCCACATGGTACTATCAAACCAGGCCAACATGGCACTGGTGCCACCTTGGTTCTGGGAACCATCCTGCCTATCGTGGATTTTCAGGGGCCAGCCGGCCACTCTCAGCCATATGCCCCCAAACATATACCACGGTCCTTTTCTCTGGCAAACAAAACTCAACTGCCCCTCTTCTGGATGGCAAATTGCAGGACGCACTTGGTACTACGAAAACAGCCCGACTTGGCACTCATGCCACCTTGGGTCAGGGAACAATCCTGCGTATCGAGATTTTTAAGGAGCCAGCCGGCCACGTCCAGCCATATACCCCCAAAAAAAACCACGGAACTTTTCTCCAGGAAACAGAAATCCGCTGCCCCGCGTCTGGATGGCAGATTTCAGGAGTTATTTAGTATTATCAAACCAGCCCGACTTGGCAGTGGGGCCACCATGAGCCTGGTAACCATCCTGCCTATCGTAGCTTTTCAGTAGCCAGCCAGTCACGCCCAGCCATAGGCCCCCAGACAAATACCTCGGCCCGTTTCCCTGGGAAACAAAATTAAGCTGTCCCGCTTCTGGATGGCAGTTTGCAGGATCAACTTGGTACTATCAAACCAGCCGAACTTGGCACTGGCGTAACCTTGGCTCTGGGAACCATCCTGCGTATCCTGGGTTCAAAGGAGGCAGCCGGCCACTCCCAGCCACAGGCCCCCAAACAGAAACAACGGCGCTTTTCCCTGGAAAACAAAACTGGCCTGCCAAGTTTTTGATGGCAGATTGCAGGAGCCACTTGGTACTATCAAACCAGCCCAACTTGGCACTGGTGCCACCATGGGTCTGGTCACCATCCTGCCTATCGTAGCTTTTCAGGCGCCAGCCGGTCACTCCCAGCCATAGGCCCCCAGTCACAAACCTCGGCCCGTTTCCCTGGCAAACAAAAGTAAGCTACCCCGCTTCTGGATGGCAGATTGCAGGACGCACTTGGTACTATCAAACCAGCCCAACTTGGCACTGGTGCCACCTCAGGTCTGGGAACCATCCTGCGTCTCGTGGATTCTAAGGAGCCAGCCGGCCACTCCCACCCATAGGCCCCCAAACAAAAACAACGGCGCTTTTCCCTGGAAAACAAAACTCGCCTGCCAACTTTTTGATGGCCGATTGCAGGAACCACTTGGTATAATCAAGCCAGCCCGACTTGGCACTGGTGCCACCTTGGGTCTGGGAACCATGCTGCGTATCGTGGATTCTAAGGAGCCAGCCGGCCACTCCCTGCCACAGGCCCCCAAACACAAACAACGGCGCTTTTCCCTGGAAATCAACACTCGCTTGCCGACTTTTTGATGGCAGATTGCAGGAGCCACTTGGTACTATCAAACCAGCCCAACTTGGCACTGGTGCCACCATGGGTCTGGTCACCATCATGCCTCTCGTAGCTTTTAAGGACCTAGCGGGTCACTCACAGCCATAGGCCCCCAGACACAAACCTTGGCCCGTTTCCCTGGCAAACAAAATTAAGCTGCCCCGTTTCTGGATGGCAGATTTCAGTAGCAACTTTGCACCATCAAACTGGCCCGACTTGTCACTGGTGCCACTTTAGGTCTGGGAACCATCCTGCGTATCGTGGATTCTAATTAGCCATCCGGCCACTCCCACCCACAGGCCCCCAAACACAAACAACGGCGCTTTTCCCTGGAAAACAAAACTCGCCTACCAACATTTTGATGGCAGATTGCAGGAGCCACTTGGTACTATCAAATCAGCCCAACTTGGCACTGGTGCCACCATGGGTCTGGTAACCATCCTGCCTATCGTACCTTTTCAGGAGCCAGCTGGTCACTCCCAGCCATAGGCCCCCAGACAAAAACCTCGGCTCCTTTCCCTGGCAAACAAAAGTAAGCAGACCTGCTTCTGGATGGCAGATTGCAGGAGCCACTTTGCACCATCAAACCAGCCCGACTTGTCACTGTTGCCACCTCTGGTCTGGGAACCATCCTGCGTATCGTGGGTTCTAATTAGCCAGCCGGCCACTCCAAGCCACAGGCCCCCAAACACAAACAACGGCGCTTTTCCCTGGAAAACAAAACTCGCCTGCCAACTTTTTGATGGCAGATTGCAGGAGCCACTTGGTACTATCAAACCAGCCCAACTTGGCACTGGTGCCACCATGGGTCTGGTCACCATCCTGCCTATCGTAGCTTTTCAGGAGCCAGCCGGTCACTCCCAGCCATAGGCCCCCAGACACAAAGCTCGGCCCGTTTCCCTGGCAAACAAAAGTAAGCTGCCCCGCTTCTGGATGGCTGATTGCAGGAGCCACTTGGTACTATCAAACCAGCCCGACTTGGCACTGGTGCCACCTCTGGTCTGGGAACCATCCTGCGTATCGTGGATTCTAAGGAGCCAGCCGGCCACTCCCAGCCACAGGCCCCCAAACACAAACAACGGCGCTTTTCCCTGGAAAACAAAACTCGCCTGCCAACTTTTTGATGGCAGATTGCAGGAGCAACTTGGTACTATCAAACCAGCCCAACTTGGCACTGGTGCCACCTTGGGTCTGGTCACCATCCTGCCTATCGTAACTTTTTAGGAGCCAGCCGGTCACTCTCAGCCATAGGCCCCCAAACAAAACCCACGGCCCGTTTCCCTGGCAAACAAAAGTAAGCTGCCCCGCTTCTGGATGGCAGATTCCCGGACGCACTTGGTACTATCAAACCAGCCCAACTTGGCACTGGTGCCACCTCTGATCTGGGAACCATGCTGAGTATCGTGGATTCTAAGGAGCCAGCCGGCCACTCCCAGCCACAGGCCCCCAAACACAAACAACGGCGCTTTTCCCTGGAAAACAAAACTCGCCCGCCAAGTTTGTGATGGCAGATTGCAGGAGCCACTTAGTACTATCAAACCAGCCCAACTTGGCACTGGTGCCGTCATGGGTCTGGTCACCATCCTGCCTATCGTAGCTTTTCACGAGCCAGCCGGTCACTCCCAGCCATAGGCCCCCAGACAAAAACCTCGGCCTGTTTCCCTGGAAAACAAAAGTAAGCTGCCCCGCTTCTGGATGGCAGATTGCAGGAACCACTTGGTACTATCAAACCAGCCCAACTTGGCACTGGTGCCGCCATGGGTCTGGGAACCATCCTTTGTATCGTGGATTCTAATTAGCCATCCGTCCACTCCAGGCCATAGGGCCCCAGGCACAAACAACAGCGCTTTTCCCTGGAAAACAAAACTCGCCTGCCAACTTTTTGATGGCCGATTGCAGGAACCACTTGGTATTATCTAGCCAGCCCAACTTGGCACTGGTGCCACCATGGGTCTGGTCACCATCCTGCCTATCGTAGCTTTTCAGGAGCCAGCCGGTCACTCCCAGCCATAGGCCCCCAGACACAAACCTCGGACCGTTTCCCTGGCAAACAAAAGTAAGCTGCCCCGCTTCTGGATGGCAGATTGCAGGAACCACTTGTTACTATCAAACCAAACCAACTTGGCACTGGTGCCACCATGGGTCTGGGAACCATCCTGTGTATCGTGGATTCTAATTAGCCATCCGTCCACTCCAGGCCATAGGGCCCCAGGCACAAACAACGGCGCTTTTCCCTGGAAAACAAAACTCGCCTGCCAACTTTTTGATGGCCGATTGCAGGAACCACTTGGTATTATCAAGCCAGCCCGACTTGGCACTGGTGCCACCTTGGGTCTGGGAACCATGCTGCGTATCGTGGATTCTAAGGAGCCAGCCGGCCACTCCCTGCCACAGGCCCCCAAACACAAACAACGGCGCTTTTCCCTGGAAAACAAAACTCGCCTGCCAAGTTTTTGATGGCAGATTGCAGGAGCCACTTGGTACTATCAAACCAGCCCAACTTGGCACTGGTGCCACCATGGGTCTGGTCACCATCCTGCCTATCGTAGCTTTTCAGGAGCCAGCCAGCCACCCCCAGCCAGAGGCCCCCAGACAAATATTTCGGCCCGTTTCCCTGGCAAACAAAAGTAAGCTGCCCCGCTTCTGCATGGCAGATTGCAGGAGCCACTTTGCACCGTCAAACCAGCCCAACTTGGCACTGGTGCCACCTCAGGTCTGGGAACCATCCTGCGTATCGTGGATTCTAATTAGCCATCCGTCCACTCCAGGCCATAGGGCCCCAGGCACAAACAACGGCGCTTTTCCCTGGAAAACAAAACTCGCCTGCCAACATTTTGATGGCCGATTGCAGGAACCACTTGGTATTATCAAGCCAGCCCAACTTGGCACTGGTGCCACCATGGGTCTGGTCACCATCCTGCCTATCGTAGCTTTTCAGGAGCCAGCCGGTCACTCCCAGCCATAGGCCCCCAGACACAAACCTCGGACCGTTTCCCTGGCAAACAAAAGTAAGCTGCCCCGCTTCTGGATGGCAGATTGCAGGAACCACTTGGTACTATCAAACCAGCCCAACTTGGCACTGGTGCCACCATGGGTCTGGGAACCATCCTGTGTATCGTGGATTCTAATTAGCCATCCGTCCACTCCAGGCCATAGGGCCCCAGGCACAAACAACGGCGCTTTTCCCTGGAAAACAAAACTCGCCTGCGAACATTTTGATGGCCGATTGCAGGAACCACTTGGTATTATCAAGCCAGCCCGACTTGGCACTGGTGCCACCTTGGGTCTGGGAACCATGCTGCGTATCGTGGATTCTAAGGAGCCAGCCGGCCACTCCCAGCCACAGGCCCCCAAACACAAACAACGACGCTTTTCCCTGGAAATCAACACTCGCTTGCCGACTTTTTGATGGCAGATTGCAGGAGCCACTTGGTACTATCAAACCAGCCCAACTTGGCACTGGTGCCACCATGGGTCTGGTCACCATCCTGCCTATCGTAGCTTTTCATGAGCCAGCCGGCCACTCCCAGCCATAGGCCCCCAGACACAAACCTCGGCCCGTTTCCCTGGCAAACAAAAGTAAGCTGCCCCGCTTCTGGATGGCAGATTCCCGGACGCACTTGTTACAATCAAACCAGCCCAACTTGGCACTGGTGCCACCTCTGGTCTGGGAACCATGCTGAGTATCGTGGATTCTAAGGAGCCAGCCGGCCACTCCCAGCCACAGGCCCCCAAACACAAACAACGGCGCTTTTCCCTGGAAAACAAAACTCGCCTGCCAAGTTTTTGATGGCAGATTGCAGGAGCCACTTGGTACTATCAAACCAGCCCAACTTGGCACTGGTGCCGTCATGGGTCTGGTCACCATCCTGCCTATCGTAGCTTTTCACGAGCCAGCCGGTCACTTCCAGGCTTAGGCCCCCAGACACAATCCTCGGACCGTTTCCCTGGCAAACAAAAGTAAGCTGCCCCGCTTCTGGATGGCAGATTGCAGGAACCACTTGGTACTATCAAACCAGCCCAAGTTGGCACTGGTGCCACCATGGGTCTGGGAACCATCCTGTGTATCGTGGATTCTAATTAGCCATCCGTCCACTCCAGGCCATAGGGCCCCAGGCACAAACAACGGCGCTTTTCCCTGGATAACAAACTCGCCTGCCAAATTTTTGATGGCAGATTGCAGGAGCCACTTGGTATTATCAAACCAGCCCAACTTGGCACTGGTGCCACCATGGGTCTGGTCACCATCCTGCCTATCGTAGCTTTTCAGGAGCCAGCCGGTCACTCCCAGCCATAGGCCCCGAGACACAAACCTCGGCCCGTTTCCCTGGCAAACAAAAGTAAGCTGCCCCGCTTCTGGATGGCAGATTGCAGGAGCCACTTGGTACTATCAAACCAGCCCGACTTGGCACTGGTGCCACCACTGGTCTGGGAACCATCCTGCGTATCGTGGATTCTAAGGAGCCAGCCGGCCACTCCCACCCATAGGCCCCCAAACAAAAACAACGGCGCTTTTCCCTGGAAATCAACCCTCGCTTCCCGACTTTTTGATGGCAGATTGCAGGAGCCACTTGGTACTATCAAACCAGCCCAACTTGGCACTGGTGCCACCATGGGTCTGGTCACCATCATGCCTCTCGTAGCTTTTCAGGACCTAGCCGGTCACGCACAGCCATAGGCCCCCAGACACAAACCTTGGCCCGTTTCCCTGGCAAACAAAAGTAAGCTGCCCCGTTTCTGGATGGCAGATTTCAGTAGCAACTTTGCACCATCAAACTGGCCCGACTTGTCACTGGTGCCACTTTAGGTCTGGGAACCATCCTGCGTATCGTGGATTCTAATTAGCCATCCGGCCACTCCCACCCACAGGCCCCCAAACACAAACAACGGCGCTTTTCTCTGGAAAACAAAATTCGCCTACCAACATTTTGATGGCAGATTGCAGGAGCCACTTGGTACTATCAAATCAGCCGAACTTGGCACTGGTGCCACCATGGGTCTGGTAACCATCCTGCCTATCGTACCTTTTCAGGAGCCAGCTGGTCACTCCCAGCCATAGGCCCCCAGACACAAACCTCGGCTCCTTTCCCTGGCAAACAAAAGTAAGCAGCCCTGCTTCTGGATGGCAGATTGCAGGAGCCACTTTGCACCATCAAACTGGCCCGACTTGTCACTGTTGCCACCTCTGGTCTGGGAACCATCCTGCGTATCGTGGATTCTAAGGAGCCAGTCGGCCACTCCCAGCCACAGGCCCCCAAACACAAACAACGGCGCTTTTCCCTGGAAAACAAAACTCGCCTGACAACTTTTTGATGGCAGATTGCAGGAGCCACTTGGTACTATCAAACCAGGCCAACTTGGCACTGGTGCCACCATGGGTCTGGGAACCATCCTGCCTATCGTAGCTTTTCAGGAGCCAGCCGGTCACTCCCAGCCATAGGCCCCCAGACACAAAGCTCGGCCCGTTTCCCTGGCAAACAAAAGTAAGCTGCCCCGCTTCTGGATGGCAGATAGTAGGACGCACTTGTTACTATCAAACCAGCCCGACTTGGCACTGGTGCCACCACTGGTCTGGGAACCATCCTGCGTATCGTGGATTCTAAGGAGCCAGCCGGCCACTCCCAGCCACAGGCACCCAAACACAAACAACGGCGCTTTTCCCTGGAAAACAAAACTCGCCTGACAACTTTTTGATGGCAGATTGCAGGAGCCACTTGGTACTATCAAACCAGCCCAACTTGGCACTGGTGCCACCATGGGTCTGGTCACCATCCTGCCTATCGTAGCTTTTCAGGAGCCAGCCGGTCACTCCCAGCCATAGGCCCCCAGACAAAAACCTGGGCCCGTTTCCCTGGAAAACAAAAGTAAGCTGCCCCGCTTCTGGATGGCAGATTGCAGGAGCCACTTGGTACTATCAAACCAGCCCGACTTGGCACTGGTGCCACGTCAAGTCTGGGAACCATCCTGCGTATCGTGGATTCTAAGGAGCCAGCCGGCCACTCCCAGCCACAGGCCCCCAAACACAAACAACGGCGCTTTTCCCTGGAAAACAAAACTCGCCTGCCAACATTTTGATGGCAGATTGCAGGAGCCACTTGGTACTATCAAACCAGCCCAACTTGGCACTGGTGCCACCATGGGTCTGGTCACCATCCTGCCTATCGTAGCTTTTCAGGAGCCAGCGGGTCACTCCCAGCCATAGGCCCCCAGACAAATACCTCGGCCCGTTTCCCTGGCAAACAAAAGTAAGCTGCCCCGCTTCTGGATGGCAGATTCCCGGACGCACTTGGTACTATCAAACCAGCCCAACTTGGCACTGGTGCCACCTCTGATCTGGGAACCATGCTGAGTATCGTGGATTCTAAGGAGCCAGCCGGCCACTCCCAGCCACAGGCCCCCAAACACAAACAACGGCGCTTTTCCCTGGAAAACAAAACTCGCCTGCCAACTTTTTGATGGCAGATTGCAGGAGCCACTTGGTACTATCAAACCAGCCCAACTTGGCACTGGTGCCGTCATGGGTCTGGTCACCATCCTGCCTATCGTAGCTTTTCAGGAGCCAGCCGGTCACTCCCAGCCATAGGCCCCCAGACAAAAACCTCGGCCCGTTTCCCTGGAAAACAAAAGTAAGCTGCCCCGCTTCTGGATGGCAGATTGCAGGAACCACTTGGTACTATCAAACCAGCCCAACTTGGCACTGGTGCCACCATGGGTCTGGGAACCATCCTGTGTATCGTGGATTCTAATTAGCCATCCGTCCACTCCAGGCCTTAGGGCCCCAGGCACAAACAACGGCGCTTTTCCCTGGAAAACAAAACTCGCCTGCCAACTTTTTGATGGCCGATTGCAGGAACCACTTGGTATTATCTAGCCAGCCCAACTTGGCACTGGTGCCACCATGGGTCTGGTCACCATCCTGCCTATCGTAGCTTTTCAGGAGCCAGCCGGTCACTCCCAGCCATAGGCCCCCAGACACAAACCTCGGACCGTTTGCCTGGCAAACAAAAGTAAGCTGCCCCGCTTCTGGATGGCAGATTGCAGGAACCACTTGTTACTATCAAACCAGCCCAACTTGGCACTGGTGCCACCATGGGTCTGGGAACCATCCTGTGTATCGTGGATTCTAATTAGCCATCCGTCCACTCAAGCCATAGGGCCCCAGGCACAAACAAAGGCGCTTTTCCCTGGAAAACAAAACTCGCCTGCGAACATTTTGATGGCCGATTGCAGGAACCACTTGGTATTATCAAGCCAGCCCGACTTGGCACTGGTGCCACCTTGGGTCTGGGAACCATGCTGCGTATCGTGGATTCTAAGGAGCCAGCCGGCCACTCCCAGCCACAGGCCCCCAAACACAAACAACGGCGCTTTTCCCTGGAAAACAAAACTCGCCTGCCAAGTTTTTGATGGCAGATTGCAGGAGCCACTTGGTACTATCAAACCAGCCCAACTTGGCACTGGTGCCACCATGGGTCTGGTCACCATCCTGCCTATCGTAGCTTTTCAGGAGCCAGCCAGCCACCCCCAGCCAGAGGCCCCCAGACAAATATTTCGGCCCGTTTCCCTGGCAAACAAAAGTAAGCTGCCCCGCTTCTGCATGGCAGATTGCAGGAGCCACTTTGCACCGTCAAACCAGCCCAACTTGGCACTGGTGCCACCTCAGGTCTGGGAACCATCCTGCGTATCGTGGGTTCTAATTAGGCATCCGTCCACTCCAGGCCATAGGGCCGCAGGCACAAACAACGGCGCTTTTCCCTGGAAAACAAAACTCGCCTGCCAACTTTTTGATGGCCGATTGCAGGAACCACTTGGTATTATCAAGCCAGCCCAACTTGGCACTGGTGCCACCATGGGTCTGGTCACCATCCTGCCTATCGTAGCTTTTCAGGAGCCAGCCGGTCACTCCCAGCCATAGGCCCCCAGACACAAACCTCGGACCGTTTCCCTGGAAAACAAAAGTAAGCTGCCCCGCTTCTGGATGGCAGATTGCAGGAACCACTTGGTACTATCAAACCAGCCCAACTTGGCACTGGTGCCACCATGGGTCTGGGAACCATCCTGTGTATCGTGGATTCTAATTAGCCATCCGTCCACTCCAGGCCATAGGGCCCCAGGCACAAACAACGGCGCTTTTCCCTGGATAACAAAACTCGCCTGCGAACATTTTGATGGCCGATTGCAGGAACCACTTGGTATTATCAAGCCAGCCCGACTTGGCACTGGTGCCACCTTGGGTCTGGGAACCATGCTGCGTATCGTGGATTCTAAGGAGCCAGCCGGCCACTCCCAGCCACAGGCCCCCATACACAAACAACGACGCTTTTCCCTGGAAATCAACACTCGCTTGCCGATTTTTGATGGCAGATTGCAGGAGCCACTTGGTACTATCAAACCAGCCCAACTTGGCACTGGTGCCACCATGGGTCTGGTCACCATCATGCCTCTCGTAGCTTTTCGGGACCTAGCCGGTCACTCACAGCCATAGGCCCCCAGACACAAACCTTGGCCCGTTTCCCTGGCAAACAAAATTAAACTGCCCCGCTTCTGGATGGCAGATTGCAGGAGCCACTTGGTATTATCAAACCAGCTCAACTTGGCACTGGTGCCACCTCTGGTCTGGGAACCATCCTGCGTATCGTGGCTTCTAAGGAGCCAGTCGGCCACTCCCAGCCACAGGCCCCCAAACACAAACAACGGCCCGTTTCCGTGGCAAACAAAAGTAAGCTGCCCCGCTTCTGGATGGCAGATTGCAGGAACCACTTGGTACTATCAAACCAGCCCAACTTGGCACTGGTGGCACCTCTTGTCTGGGAACCATGCTGCGTATCGTGGTTTCTAAGGAGCCAGCCGGCCACTCCCAGCCACAGGCCCCCAAACACAAACAACGACGCTTTTCCCTGGAAAACAAAACTCGCCTGACAACATTTTGATGGCAGATTGCAGGAGCCACTTGGTACTATCAAACCAGCCCAACTTGGCACTGGTGCCACCATGGGTCTGGTCACCATCCTGCCTATCGAAGCTTTTCAGGAGCCAGCCGGTCACTCACAGCCATAGGCCCCGAGACACAAAGCTCGGCCCGTTTCCCTGGTAAACAAAAGTAAGCTGCCCCGCTTCTGGATGGCAGATTGCAGAAGCCACTTGGTACTATCAAACCAGCCCAACTTGGCACTGGTGCCACCTCTGGTCTGGGAACCATCCTGCGTATCGTAGATTTTAAGGAGCCAGCCGGTTGTCCCAGCCATAGGCCCCCAAACACAAACAACGGTCCGTTTCCCTGGCAAACAAAAGTAAGCTGCCCCGCTTCTGGATGGCAGATTGCAGGAACCACTTGGTAGTATCAAACCAGCCCAACTTGGCACTGGTGGCACCTCTTGTCTGGGAACCATGCTGCGTATCGTGGTTTCTAAGGAGCCAGCCGGCCACTCCCAACCATAGACCCCCAGACACAAAGCTCGGCCCGTTTCCCTGGAAAACAAAAGTAAGCTACCCCGATTCTGGATGGCAGATTGCAGGAGCCACTTGGCACTATCAAATCAGCCCAACTTGGCACTGGTGCCACCATGGGTCTGGTAAACATCCTGCCTATCGTAGCTTTTCAGGAGCCAGCCGGCCACTCTCAGCCATATGCCCCCAAAAACAAACCACGGCCCTTTTCTCTGGCAAACAAAACTCAACTGCCCCTCTTCTGGATGGCAAATTTTAGGACGCACTTTGTACTACGAAAACCGCCCGACGTGGCACTGGTGCCACCTTGTGTCAGGGAACCATCCTGCATATCGAGCTTTTTAAGGAGCCAGCCGGCCACGCCCAGCCATAAACCCCCAAAAACAAACCACGGACCATTTCTCTTGGAAACAAAAATCCGCTGCCCCGCGTCTGGATGGCAGATTGCAGGAGCCACTTTGCACCATCAAACCAGCCCGACTTGGCACTGGTGCCACCTTGGGTCTGGGAACAATCCTGCATATCGTGGATTCTAAGGAGCCAGCCGGCCACTCCCAGCCACAGGCCCCCAAACAAAAACAACGGCGCTTTTCCCTGGAAAACAAAATTCGCCTGCCAACTTTTTGATGGCAGATTGCAGGAGCCACTTGGTACTATCAAACCAGCCCAACTTGGCACTGGTGCCACCTCTGGTCTGTGAACCATCCTGCCTATCGTAGCTTTTCGGGAGCCAGCCGGTCACTCCCAGCCATAGACCCCCAGACACAAACCTCGGCCCGTTTCCCTGGAAAACAAAAGTAAGCTACCCCGATTCTGGATCGCAGATTGCAGGAGCCACTTGGTACTATCAAATCAGCCCAACTTGGCACTGGTGCCACCATGGGTCTGGTAAACATCCTGCCTATCATTGCTTTTGAGGAGCCAGCCGGTCACTCCCTGCCATAGGCCCCCAGACACAAACCTCGGCCCGTTTTCCTGGCAAACAAAAGTAAGCTGCCCCGCTTTTGGATGGCAGATTGCAGGAGCCACGTTGCACCATCAAACCAGCCCGACTTGGCACTGGTGCCACCTTGGGTCTGGGAACAAGTTGGGCTGGTTTGAGAGTACCAAGTGGCTCCTGCAATCTTCCATCCAGAAGCGGGACAGCTTACTTTTGTTTCCCAGGGAAATGGGCCGAGGTATTTGTCTGGGGGCCTATGGCTGGGAGTGACCGGCTGGCTACTGAAAAGCTACGATAGGCAGGATGGTTACCAGACTCATGGTGCCACCAGTGCCAAGTCGGGCTGGTTTGATAATACTAAATAGCTCCTGCAATCTGCCATCCAGACGCGGGGCAGCGGATTTTTGTTTGCTGGAGAAATGTTCCGTGGTTTTTTTTGGGGGTATATGACAGGACGTGGCCGGCTGGCTCCTTAAAAACTCTATACGCAGGATTGTTCCCTGACCCAAGGTGGCATCAGTGCCAAGTCGGGCTGTTTTCGTAGTACCAAGTGCGTCCTGCAATTTGCCATCCAGAAGCGGGGCAGCCTACTTTTGTTTGCCAGGGAAACGTGCCGAGGTATTTGTCTGGAGGCCTATGGCTGGGAGTGAGCTGCTGGCTCCTAAAAAGCTACGATAGGCAGGATGGTGACCAGACCCATGGTGGCACCAGTGCCAAGTTGGGCTGGTTTGATAGTACCAAGTGGCTCCTGCAATCTGCCATCAAGAAGTTGGCAGGCGAGTTTTGTTTTCCAGGGAAAAGCGCCGTTGTTTTTGTTTAGAGGCCTGTGGCTGGGAGTGGCCGCCTGTCCTCGTAGAATCTACGTTACGCAGCATGGTTCCCAGAGCCAAGGTGGCACCAGGGCCAAGTCGGGCTGGTTTGTAAGTACCAAGTGCATCCTGCAATCTGCCATCCAAAAGCGGGGCAGCTTACTTTTGTTTGCCAGGGAAACGGGCCGAGGTTTGTGTCCAGGGGCCTATGGCAGGGAGTGACCGGCTGGCTCCTGAAAAGCTACGATAGGCAGGATGTTTACCAGACCCATGGTGGCACCAGTGCCAAGTTGGGCTGATTTGATAGTACCAAGTGGCTCCTGCAATCTGCCATCCAGAATTGGGGTAGCTTACTTTTGTTTTCCAGGGAAACGGGCCGAGGTTTGTGTCTGGGGGTCTATGGCTGGGAGTGACCGGCTGGCTCCTGAAAAGCTACGATAGGCAGGATGGTTCCCAGACCAGAGGTGGCACCAGTGCCAAGTTGGGCTGGTTTGATAGTACCAAGTGGCTCCTGCAATCTGCCATCAAAAAGTTGGCAGGCGAATTTTGTTTTCCAGGGAAAAGCGCCGTTGTTTGTGTTTGGGGGCCTGTGGCTGGGAGTGGCCGGCTGGCTCCTTAGAATCCACGATATGCAGGATTGTTCCCAGACCCAAGGTGGCACCAGTGCCAAGTCGGGCTGGTTTGATGGTGCAAAGTGGCTCCTGCAATCTGCCATCCAGACGCGGGGCAGCGGATTTTTGTTTCCAAGAGAAATAGTCCGTGGTTTGTTTTTGGGGGTTTATGGCTGGGCGTGGCCGTCTGGCTCCTTAAAAAGCTCGATATGCAGGATGGTTCCCTGACACAAGGTGGCACCAGGGCCACGTCGGGCGGTGTTCGTAGTACTAAGGGCGTCCTAAAATTTGCCATCCAGAAGAGGGGCAGTTGAGTTTTGTTTGCCAGAGAAAAGGGCCGTGGTTTGTTTTTGGGGGCATATGGCTGAGAGTGGCCGGCTGGCCCCTGAAAATCCACGATAGGCAGGATGGTTCCCAGACCTGAGGTGGCACCAGTGCCAAGTCGGGCTGGTTTGATAGTACTAAGCAGCTCCTGCAATCTGCCATGCAGAAGCGGGGCAGCTTACTTTTGTTTGCCAGGGAAACGGGCCGAGGTTTGTGTCTAGGGGCCTCTGGCTGGGGGTGGCTGGCTGGCTCCTGAAAAGCTACGATAGGCAGGATGGTGACCAGACCCATGGTGGCACCAGTGCCAAGTTGGGCTGGTTTGATAGTACCAAGTGGCTCCTGCAATCTGCCATCAAAAAGTTGGCAGGCGAGTTGTGTTTTCCAGGGAAAAGCGCCGTTGTTTGTGTTTGGGGGCCTGTGGCTGGGAGTGGCCGGCTGGCTCCTTAGAACCCACGATACGCAGGATGGTTCCCAGACCTGAGGTGGCACCAGTGCCAAGTTGGGCTGGTTTGATGGTGCAAAGTGGCTCCTGCAATCTGCCATGCAGAAGCGGGGCAGCTTACTTTTGTTTGCCAGGGAAACGGGCCGAAATATTTGTCTGGGGGCCTCTGGATTGGGGTGGCTGGCTGGCTCCTGAAAAGCTACGATAGGCAGGATGGTGACCAGACCCATGGTGGCACCAGTGCCAAGTTGGGCTGGTTTGATAGTACCAAGTGGCTCCTGCAATCTGCCATCAAAAGTTTGGCAGGCGAGTTTTGTTTTCCAGGGAAAAGCACCGTTGTGCGTGTTTTGGGGCCTGTGGCTGGGAGTGGCCAGCTGGCTCCTTAGAATCCACGATACGCAGGATGGTTCCCAGACCCAAGGTGGCACCAGTGCCAAGTCGGGCTGGTTTGTTAGTACCAAGTGGTTCCTGCAATCTGCCATCCAGAAGCGGGGCAGCTGAATTTTGTTTGCCAGAGAAAAAGGCTGTTGTTTGTGTTTCGGGGCCTGTGGCTGGCAGTGGCCGGCTGGCTCCTGAAAATCCATGATACGCAGGATGGTTCCCAGACCCAAGGTGGCATCAGTGCCAAGTAGGGCTGGTTTCATAGTACCCAGTGGCTCCTGCAATCTGCCATCCAGAAGAGGGGCAGTTGAGTTTTGTTTTCCAGAGAAAAGGGCCGTGGTTTGTGTTTGGGGCCTATGGCTGAGAGTGACCGGCTGGCCCCTGAAAATCCACGATAGGAAGGATGGTTCCCAGATCCAAGGTGGCAGCAGTGCCATGTTGTTCTGGTGTGATAGTCCCAAGTGGCTCCTGCAATCTGCCATCCAGAAGCGGGGCAGCTGAGTTTTGTTTGCCAGAGAAAAAGGCTTTGGTTTGTATTTGGGGGCCTGTGGCTGGGAGTGTTCGGCTGGCTCCTGACAACCCACAATACGCAGGATGGTTCCCAGACCCAAGGTGGCACCAGTGCCAAGTCGGGCTGTTTTTATAGTACCAAGTGCGTCCTGCAATTTGCCATCCAGAAGAGGGGCAGTTGAGTTTTGTTTGCCAGAGAATAGCGCCGTTGTTTGTGTTTGGGGGCTTGTGGCTGGTACTGGCCGACTGGCTCCTTAGAATCTGTGTTACGCAGCATGGTTCCCAGACCCAAGGTGGCACCAGTGCCAAGTTGGGCTGGTTTGATAGTACCAAGTGGCTCCTGCAATCTGCCATCCAGAAGCGGGGCAGCTTACTTTTGTTTGCCAGGGAAACGGGCCGTGGGTTTTGATTGTGGGCATATAGCTGAGAGTGGCCGGCTGGCTCCTGAAAATCCACGCTAGGCAGCATGGTTCCCAGATGCAAGGTGGCACCAGTGCCAAGTCGGGCTGGTTTGATGGTGCAAAGTGGCTCCTGCAATCTGCCATCCAGAAGCGGGGCAGCTGATTTTTGTTTGCCAGAGAAAAATTCCGTGGATTGTTTTTGGGGGCATATTGCTGGGAGTGGCCGGCTGGCTCCTTAAAATGCTCGATACGCATGATGGTTCCCAGGCCCAAGGTGTCACCACTACCAAGTCGGCCTGCGGTTTTAGTATCAAGTTCATCCTGCAATTTGCCATCCAGAAGAGGGGCAGTTGAGTTTTGTTTGCCAGAGAAACGGGCCGAGGTTTCTGTTTGGGGACATATGGCTGAGAGTGGCCGGCTGGCCCCTGAATATCCACGATACAGAGCATGGTTCCCAGATCCAAGGTGGCACCAGTGCCAAGTCGGGCTGGTTTGATAGTACCAAGTGTCTCCTGCAATCTGCCATCCAGAAGCAGGGCAGCTTACTTTTGTTTGCCAGAGAAATAGGCCTAGGTTTTTGTTTGGGGGCCTGTGGCTAGGAGTGGCCGGCTGGCTCCTAAGAATCCACGATACGCAGGATGGTTCCCAGACCCAAGGTGGCACCAGTGCCAAGTCGGGCTGGTTTGATAGTACCAAGTGGCTCCTGCAAACTCCATCAAAAAGTTGGCAGGCGTGTTTTGTTTTCCAGGGAACAGCGCCGTTGATTTTGTTTGGGGGCCTGTGGCTGGGAGTGGCCGGCTGGCTCCTTAGAATCCACGATACGCAGGATGGTTCCCAGACCCAAGGTGGCACCAGTGCCAAGTCGGGCTGGTTTGATTACACCAAGTGGCTCCTGCAATCTGCCATCCAGAAGTGAGGCAGCTAAGTTTTGTTTGCGAGAAAAAAGGGCCGTGGTTTTTGTTGGGGGCCTGTGGCTGGGAGTAGCCGGCTGGCTCCTTAAAATCCACGATAGGCAGGATGGTTCCCAGACCCAAGGTGGCACCAGTGCCAAGTCGGGCTGGTTTGATAGTACCAAGTGGCTCCTGCAATGTGCCATCCAGAAGCGGGGCAGCTGAGTTTTGTTTGCCAGAGAAAAAGGCTGTGGTTTGTGTTTGGGGGCCTGTGGCTGGCAGTGGCCGGCTGGCTCCTGAAAATCCACGATACGCAGCATGGTTCCCAGACCCAAGGTGGCACCAGTGCCAAGTGGGGCTCGTTTGACAGTGTCAAGTGCCTCCTGCAATCTCCCATCCAGAAGCAGGGCGGCTGAGTTTTTTTTGCCTGTGAATCGGGCCGTTGTTTTTGATTGGGCTCTGTGGCCGAGAGTGGTCGGCTGTCTCCTGACAATCCACAATACGCAGGATGGTTCCCAGACCCAAGGTGGCACCAGTGCCAAGTCGGGCTGGTTTGATAGTACCAAGTGTCTCCTGCAATCTGCCATCCAGAAGCGGGGCAGCTGAGTTTTGTTTGCCAGAGAAAAGGGCCGTGGGTTGTGTTTGGGGGCATATGGCTGGGAGTGGCCACCTGGCTCCTTAAAATGCACGATACGCCGCATGGTAACCAGACGCAAGGTGGCACCAGTGCCAAGTCAGGCTGTTTTTGTAGTACCCAGTGGCTCCTGCAATTTGCCATCCAGAAGCGGGGCAGTTGAATTTTGTTTGCTAGAGAAAAGGGCTGTGGTTTGTGTTTGGGGGCCTATGGCTGAGAGTGGCCGGCTGGCCCCTGAAAATCAACGATAGGCAGGATGGTTCCCAGATCCAAGGTGGCACCAGTGCCAAGTAAGGCTGGTTGTATGGTTCAAAGTGACTCCTGCAATCTGCCATCCAGAAGCGGGACAGCTGAGTTTTTTTTGCCAGAGAAAAGGTCCATGGTTTCTTTTTGGGGCATACGGCATGGAATTGCCGGCTGGCTCCTTAAAATGCTCGATACGCAGGATGGTTCCCAGAGCCAAGGTGGCACCACTGCCAAGTCGGGCTCTTTTTGTAGTACCAAGTGCGTCCTGCAATTTGCCATCCAGAAGAGGGGCAGTTGAGTTTTGTTTGCCAGAGAAAAGGGCCGAGGTTTGTGTTTGGGGGCATATGGCTGGGAATGACCGGCTGGCCCCTGAAAATCCACGATACGCCGGATGGTTCCCAGATCCAAGGTGGTACCATTACCAAGTCGGGCTGGTTTGATAGTCCCAAGTGGCTCCTGCAAACTGCCATCCAGAAGCGGGGCAGCTTACTTTTGTTTGCCAGGGAAATGGGCCGTTGTTTGTGTTTGGGGGCCTGTGGCTGGGAGTGTTCGGCTGGTTCCTGAATATGTACGATACGCAGGATTGTTCCCAGATCCAAGGTGGCAGCAGTGCCATGTTGTGCTGGTGTGATAGTCCCAAGTGGCTCCTGCAATCTGCCATCCAGAAGTGGGGCAGCTGATTTTTGTTTGCCAGAGAAAAGGTCCGTGGTTTGTTTTTGGGGGCATATGGCTGAGAGTGGCCGGCTGGCCCCTGAAAATCCACGATACACAGGATGGTTCCCAGATCCAAGGTGGCACCTGTGCCAAGTCGGGCTGATTTGATAGTACTAAGTAGCTCCTGCAATCTGCCATGCAGAAGCGGGGCAGCTTACTTTTGTTTGCCAGGGAAACGGGCCGAGGTTTGTGTTTGGGGGCCTATGGCTGAGAGTGACCGGCTGGCTCCTGAAAATCCATGATACGCAGCATGGTTCCCAGACCCAAGGTGGCACCAGTGCCAAGTGGGGCTGGTTTCACAGTGTCAAGTGCCTCCTGCAATCTCCCATCCAGAAGCGGGGCAGCTGAGTTTTGTTTGCCTGTGAAACGGGCCGTTGTTTTTAATTGGGGTCTGTGGCCGAGAGTGTTCGGCTGGCTCCTGACAACCCACAATACGCAGGATGGTTCCCAGACCCAAGGTGGCACCAGTGCCAAGTCGGGCTGTTTTTATAGTACCAAGTGCGTCCTGCAATTTGCCATCCAGAAGAGGGGCAGTTGAGTTTTGTTTGCCAGAGAATAGCGCCGTTGTTTGTGTTTGGGGGCTTGTGGCTGGGAGTGGCCGACTGGCTCCTTAGAATCTGTGTTACGCAGCATGGTTCCCAGACCCAAGGTGGCACCAGTGCCAAGTTGGGCTGGTTTGATAGTACCAAGTGGCTCCTGCAATCTGCCATCCAGAAGCGGGGCAGCTTACTTTTGTTTGCCAGGGAAACGGGCCGAGGTTTGTGACTGGGGACCTATGGCTGGGAGTGACCGGCTGGCTCCTGAAAAGCTACAATAGGCAGGATGGTTACCAGACCCATGGTGGCAGCAGTGCCAAGTTGGGCTGATTTGATAGTACCAAGTGGCTCCTGCAATCTGCCATCAAAAAGTTGGCAGGCGAGTTTTGTTTTCCAGGGAAAAGCGCCATTGTTTGTATTTGGGGGCCTGTGGCTGGGAGTGGCCGGCTGGCTCCTTTGAACCCACGATACGCAGGATGGTTCCCAGACCCAAGGTGGCACCAGTGCCAAGTCGGGCTGGTTTGATACTACCAAGTGCATCCTGCAATCTGCCATCCAGAAGCGGGGCAGCTTAATTTTGTTTGCCAGGGAAACGGGCCGTGGGTTTTGTTTGGGGGCATATAGCTGAGAGTGGCCGGCTGGCTCCTGAAAATCCACGCTAGGCAGCATGGTTCCCAGATGCAAGGTGGCACCAGTGCCAAGTCGGGCTGGTTTGATGGTGCAAAGTGGCTCCTGCAATCTGCCATCCAGAAGCGGGGCAGCTGATTTTTGTTTGCCAGAGAAAAATTCCGTGGATTGTTTTTGGGGGCATATTGCTGGGAGTGGCCGGCTGGCTCCTTAAAATGCTCGATACGCATGATGGTTCCCAGGCCCAAGGTGTCACCACTACCAAGTCGGCCTGCGGTTTTAGTATCAAGTTCATCCTGCAATTTGCCATCCAGAAGAGGGGCAGTTGAGTTTTGTTTGCCAGAGAAACGGGCCGAGGTTTCTGTTTGGGGACATATGGCTGAGAGTGGCCAGCTGGCCCCTGAATATCCACGATACACAGCATGGTTCCCAGATCCAAGGTGGCACCAGTGCCAAGTCGGGCTGGTTTGATTACACCAAGTGGCTCCTGCAATCTGCCATCCAGAAGCAGGGCAGCTTACTTTTGTTTGCCAGAGAAATAGGCCTAGGTTTTTGTTTGGGGGTCTGTGGCTAGGAGTGGCCGGCTGGCTCCTAAGAATCCACGATACGCAGGATGTTTCCCAGACCCAAGGTGGCACCAGTGCCAAGTCGGGCTGGTTTGATAGTACCAAGTGGCTCCTGCAAACTCCATCAAAAAGTTGGCAGGCGTGTTTTGTTTTCCAGGGAACAGCGCCGTTGATTTTGTTTGGGGGCCTGTGGCTGGGAGTGGCCGGCTGGCTCCTTAGAATCCACGATACGCAGGATGGTTCCCAGACCCAAGGTGGCACCAGTGCCAAGTCGGGCTGGTTTGATTACACCAAGTGGCTCCTGCAATCTGCCATCCAGAAGTGAGGCAGCTAAGTTTTGTTTGCGAGAAAAAAGGGCCGTGGTTTTTGTTGGGGGCCTGTGGCTGGGAGTAGCCGGCTGGCTCCTTAAAATCCACGATAGGCAGGATGGTTCCCAGACCCAAGGTGGCACCAGTGCCAAGTCGGGCTGGTTTGATAGTACCAAGTGGCTCCTGCAATGTGCCATCCAGAAGCGGGGCAGCTGAGTTTTGTTTGCCAGAGAAAAAGGCTGTGGTTTGTGTTTGGGGGCCTGTGGCTGGCAGTGGCCGGCTGGCTCCTGAAAATCCACGATACGCAGCATGGTTCCCAGACCCAAGGTGGCACCAGTGCCAAGTGGGGCTCGTTTGACAGTGTCAAGTGCCTCCTGCAATCTCCCATCCAGAAGCAGGGCGGCTGAGTTTTTTTTGCCTGTGAATCGGGCCGTTGTTTTTGATTGGGCTCTGTGGCCGAGAGTGGTCGGCTGTCTCCTGACAATCCACAATACGCAGGATGGTTCCCAGACCCAAGGTGGCACCAGTGCCAAGTCGGGCTGGTTTGATAGTACCAAGTGTCTCCTGCAATCTGCCATCCAGAAGCGGGGCAGCTGAGTTTTGTTTGCCAGAGAAAAGGGCCGTGGGTTGTGTTTGGGGGCATATGGCTGGGAGTGGCCACCTGGCTCCTTAAAATGCACGATACGCCGCATGGTAACCAGACGCAAGGTGGCACCAGTGCCAAGTCAGGCTGTTTTTGTAGTACCCAGTGGCTCCTGCAATTTGCCATCCAGAAGCGGGGCAGTTGAATTTTGTTTGCTAGAGAAAAGGGCTGTGGTTTGTGTTTGGGGGCCTATGGCTGAGAGTGGCCGGCTGGCCCCTGAAAATCAACGATAGGCAGGATGGTTCCCAGATCCAAGGTGGCACCAGTGCCAAGTAAGGCTGGTTGTATGGTTCAAAGTGACTCCTGCAATCTGCCATCCAGAAGCGGGACAGCTGAGTTTTTTTTGCCAGAGAAAAGGTCCATGGTTTCTTTTTGGGGCATACGGCATGGAATTGCCGGCTGGCTCCTTAAAATGCTCGATACGCAGGATGGTTCCCAGAGCCAAGGTGGCACCACTGCCAAGTCGGGCTCTTTTTGTAGTACCAAGTGCGTCCTGCAATTTGCCATCCAGAAGAGGGGCAGTTGAGTTTTGTTTGCCAGAGAAAAGGGCCGAGGTTTGTGTTTGGGGGCATATGGCTGGGAATGACCGGCTGGCCCCTGAAAATCCACGATACGCCGGATGGTTCCCAGATCCAAGGTGGTACCATTACCAAGTCGGGCTGGTTTGATAGTCCCAAGTGGCTCCTGCAAACTGCCATCCAGAAGCGGGGCAGCTTACTTTTGTTTGCCAGGGAAATGGGCCGTTGTTTGTGTTTGGGGGCCTGTGGCTGGGAGTGTTCGGCTGGTTCCTGAATATGTACGATACGCAGGATTGTTCCCAGATCCAAGGTGGCAGCAGTGCCATGTTGTGCTGGTGTGATAGTCCCAAGTGGCTCCTGCAATCTGCCATCCAGAAGTGGGGCTGCTGATTTTTGTTTGCCAGAGAAAAGGTCCGTGGTTTGTTTTTGGGGGCATATGGCTGAGAGTGGCCGGCTGGCCCCTGAAAATCCACGATACACAGGATGGTTCCCAGATCCAAGGTGGCACCTGTGCCAAGTCGGGCTGATTTGATAGTACTAAGTAGCTCCTGCAATCTGCCATGCAGAAGCGGGGCAGCTTACTTTTGTTTGCCAGGGAAACGGGCCGAGGTTTGTGTTTGGGGGCCTATGGCTGAGAGTGACCGGCTGGCTCCTGAAAATCCATGATACGCAGCATGGTTCCCAGACCCAAGGTGGCACCAGTGCCAAGTGGGGCTGGTTTCACAGTGTCAAGTGCCTCCTGCAATCTCCCATCCAGAAGCGGGGCAGCTGAGTTTTGTTTGCCTGTGAAACGGGCCGTTGTTTTTAATTGGGGTCTGTGGCCGAGAGTGTTCGGCTGGCTCCTGACAACCCACAATACGCAGGATGGTTCCCAGACCCAAGGTGGCACCAGTGCCAAGTCGGGCTGTTTTTATAGTACCAAGTGCGTCCTGCAATTTGCCATCCAGAAGAGGGGCAGTTGAGTTTTGTTTGCCAGAGAATAGCGCCGTTGTTTGTGTTTGGGGGCTTGTGGCTGGGAGTGGCCGACTGGCTCCTTAGAATCTGTGTTACGCAGCATGGTTCCCAGACCCAAGGTGGCACCAGTGCCAAGTTGGGCTGGTTTGATAGTACCAAGTGGCTCCTGCAATCTGCCATCCAGAAGCGGGGCAGCTTACTTTTGTTTGCCAGGGAAACGGGCCGAGGTTTGTGACTGGGGACCTATGGCTGGGAGTGACCGGCTGGCTCCTGAAAAGCTACAATAGGCAGGATGGTTACCAGACCCATGGTGGCAGCAGTGCCAAGTTGGGCTGATTTGATAGTACCAAGTGGCTCCTGCAATCTGCCATCAAAAAGTTGGCAGGCGAGTTTTGTTTTCCAGGGAAAAGCGCCATTGTTTGTATTTGGGGGCCTGTGGCTGGGAGTGGCCGGCTGGCTCCTTTGAACCCACGATACGCAGGATGGTTCCCAGACCCAAGGTGGCACCAGTGCCAAGTCGGGCTGGTTTGATACTACCAAGTGCATCCTGCAATCTGCCATCCAGAAGCGGGGCAGCTTAATTTTGTTTGCCAGGGAAACGGGCCGTGGGTTTTGTTTGGGGGCATATAGCTGAGAGTGGCCGGCTGGCTCCTGAAAATCCACGCTAGGCAGCATGGTTCCCAGATGCAAGGTGGCACCAGTGCCAAGTCGGGCTGGTTTGATGGTGCAAAGTGGCTCCTGCAATCTGCCATCCAGAAGCGGGGCAGCTGATTTTTGTTTGCCAGAGAAAAATTCCGTGGATTGTTTTTGGGGGCATATTGCTGGGAGTGGCCGGCTGGCTCCTTAAAATGCTCGATACGCATGATGGTTCCCAGGCCCAAGGTGTCACCACTACCAAGTCGGCCTGCGGTTTTAGTATCAAGTTCATCCTGCAATTTGCCATCCAGAAGAGGGGCAGTTGAGTTTTGTTTGCCAGAGAAACGGGCCGAGGTTTCTGTTTGGGGACATATGGCTGAGAGTGGCCAGCTGGCCCCTGAATATCCACGATACACAGCATGGTTCCCAGATCCAAGGTGGCACCAGTGCCAAGTCGGGCTGGTTTGATTACACCAAGTGGCTCCTGCAATCTGCCATCCAGAAGCAGGGCAGCTTACTTTTGTTTGCCAGAGAAATAGGCCTAGGTTTTTGTTTGGGGGTCTGTGGCTAGGAGTGGCCGGCTGGCTCCTAAGAATCCACGATACGCAGGATGTTTCCCAGACCCAAGGTGGCACCAGTGCCAAGTCGGGCTGGTTTGATAGTACCAAGTGGCTCCTGCAAACTCCATCAAAAAGTTGGCAGGCGTGTTTTGTTTTCCAGGGAACAGCGCCGTTGATTTTGTTTGGGGGCCTGTGGCTGGGAGTGGCCGGCTGGCTCCTTAGAATCCACGATACGCAGGATGGTTCCCAGACCCAAGGTGGCACCAGTGCCAAGTCGGGCTGGTTTGATTACACCAAGTGGCTCCTGCAATCTGCCATCCAGAAGTGAGGCAGCTAAGTTTTGTTTGCGAGAAAAAAGGGCCGTGGTTTTTGTTGGGGGCCTGTGGCTGGGAGTAGCCGGCTGGCTCCTTAAAATCCACGATAGGCAGGATGGTTCCCAGACCCAAGGTGGCACCAGTGCCAAGTCGGGCTGGTTTGATAGTACCAAGTGGCTCCTGCAATCTGCCATCCAGAAGCGGGGCAGCTGAGTTTTGTTTGCCAGAGGAAAAGGCTGTGGTTTGTGTTTGGGGGCCTGTGGCTGGCAGTGGCCGGCTGGCTCCTGAAAATCCACGATACGCAGCATGGTTCCCAGACCCAAGGTGGCACCAGTGCCAAGTGGGGCTCGTTTGACAGTGTCAAGTGCCTCCTGCAATCTCCCATCCAGAAGCGGGGCAGCTGAGTTTTTTTTGCCAGGGAAACGGACCTTTGTTTTTGATTGGGCTCTGTGGCCGAGAGTGGTCGGCTGTCTCCGGACAATCCACAATACGCAGGATGGTTCCCAGACCCAAGGTGGCACCAGTGCCAAGTCGGGCTGGTTTGATAGTACCAAGTGTCTCCTGCAATCTGCCATCCAGAAGCGGGGCAGCTGAGTTTTGTTTGCCAGAGAAAAGGGCCGTGGGTTGTGTTTGGGGGCATATGGCTGGGAGTGGCCACCTGGCTCCTTAAAATGCACGATACGCCGCATGGTAACCAGACGCAAGGTGGCACCAGTGCCAAGTCAGGCTGTTTTTGTAGTACCCAGTGGCTCCTGCAATTTGCCATCCAGAAGCGGGGCAGTTGAATTTTGTTTGCTAGAGAAAAGGGCTGTGGTTTGTGTTTGGGGGCCTATGGCTGAGAGTGGCCGGCTGGCCCCTGAAAATCAACGATAGGCAGGATGGTTCCCAGATCCAAGGTGGCACCAGTGCCAAGTAAGGCTGGTTGTATGGTTCAAAGTGACTCCTGCAATCTGCCATCCAGAAGCGGGACAGCTGAGTTTTTTTTGCCAGAGAAAAGGTCCATGGTTTCTTTTTGGGGCATACGGCATGGAATTGCCGGCTGGCTCCTTAAAATGCTCGATACGCAGGATGGTTCCCAGAGCCAAGGTGGCACCACTGCCAAGTCGGGCTCTTTTTGTAGTACCAAGTGCGTCCTGCAATTTGCCATCCAGAAGAGGGGCAGTTGAGTTTTGTTTGCCAGAGAAAAGGGCCGAGGTTTGTGTTTGGGGGCATATGGCTGGGAATGACCGGCTGGCCCCTGAAAATCCACGATACGCCGGATGGTTCCCAGATCCAAGGTGGTACCATTACCAAGTCGGGCTGGTTTGATAGTCCCAAGTGGCTCCTGCAAACTGCCATCCAGAAGCGGGGCAGCTTACTTTTGTTTGCCAGGGAAATGGGCCGTTGTTTGTGTTTGGGGGCCTGTGGCTGGGAGTGTTCGGCTGGTTCCTGAATATGTACGATACGCAGGATTGTTCCCAGATCCAAGGTGGCAGCAGTGCCATGTTGTGCTGGTGTGATAGTCCCAAGTGGCTCCTGCAATCTGCCATCCAGAAGTGGGGCAGCTGATTTTTGTTTGCCAGAGAAAAGGTCCGTGGTTTGTTTTTGGGGGCATATGGCTGAGAGTGGCCGGCTGGCCCCTGAAAATCCACGATACACAGGATGGTTCCCAGATCCAAGGTGGCACCTGTGCCAAGTCGGGCTGATTTGATAGTACTAAGTAGCTCCTGCAATCTGCCATGCAGAAGCGGGGCAGCTTACTTTTGTTTGCCAGGGAAACGGGCCGAGGTTTGTGTTTGGGGGCCTATGGCTGAGAGTGACCGGCTGGCTCCTGAAAATCCATGATACGCAGCATGGTTCCCAGACCCAAGGTGGCACCAGTGCCAAGTGGGGCTGGTTTCACAGTGTCAAGTGCCTCCTGCAATCTCCCATCCAGAAGCGGGGCAGCTGAGTTTTGTTTGCCTGTGAAACGGGCCGTTGTTTTTAATTGGGGTCTGTGGCCGAGAGTGTTCGGCTGGCTCCTGACAACCCACAATACGCAGGATGGTTCCCAGACCCAAGGTGGCACCAGTGCCAAGTCGGGCTGTTTTTATAGTACCAAGTGCGTCCTGCAATTTGCCATCCAGAAGAGGGGCAGTTGAGTTTTGTTTGCCAGAGAATAGCGCCGTTGTTTGTGTTTGGGGGCTTGTGGCTGGGAGTGGCCGACTGCCTCCTTAGAATCTGTGTTACGCAGCATGGTTCCCAGACCCAAGGTGGCACCAGTGCCAAGTTGGGCTGGTTTGATAGTACCAAGTGGCTCCTGCAATCTGCCATCCAGAAGCGGGGCAGCTTACTTTTGTTTGCCAGGGAAACGGGCCGAGGTTTGTGACTGGGGACCTATGGCTGGGAGTGACCGGCTGGCTCCTGAAAAGCTACAATAGGCAGGATGGTTACCAGACCCATGGTGGCACCAGTGCCAAGTTGGGCTGGTTTGATAGTACCAAGTGGCTCCTGCAATCTGCCATCAAAAAGTTGGCAGGCGAGTTTTGTTTTCCAGGGAAAAGCGCCATTGTTTGTATTTGGGGGCCTGTGGCTGGGAGTGGCCGGCTGGCTCCTTTGAACCCACGATACGCAGGATGGTTCCCAGACCCAAGGTGGCACCAGTGCCAAGTCGGGCTGGTTTGATACTACCAAGTGCGTCCTGCAATCTGCCATCCAGAAGCGGGGCAGCTTAATTTTGTTTGCCAGGGAAACGGGCCGTGGGTTTTGTTTGGGGGCATATAGCTGAGAGTGGCCGGCTGGCTCCTGAAAATCCACGCTAGGCAGCATGGTTCCCAGATGCAAGGTGGCACCAGTGCCAAGTCGGGCTGGTTTGATGGTGCAAAGTGGCTCCTGCAATCTGCCATCCAGAAGCGGGGCAGCTGATTTTTGTTTGCCAGAGAAAAATTCCGTGGATTGTTTTTGGGGGCATATTGCTGGGAGTGGCCGGCTGGCTCCTTAAAATGCTCGATACGCATGATGGTTCCCAGGCCCAAGGTGTCACCACTACCAAGTCGGCCTGCGGTTTTAGTATCAAGTTCATCCTGCAATTTGCCATCCAGAAGAGGGGCAGTTGAGTTTTGTTTGCCAGAGAAACGGGCCGAGGTTTCTGTTTGGGGACATATGGCTGAGAGTGGCCAGCTGGCCCCTGAATATCCACGATACACAGCATGGTTCCCAGATCCAAGGTGGCACCAGTGCCAAGTCGGGCTGGTTTGATAGTACCAAGTGTCTCCTGCAATCTGCCATCCAGAAGCAGGGCAGCTTACTTTTGTTTGCCAGAGAAATAGGCCTAGGTTTTTGTTTGGGGGTCTGTGGCTAGGAGTGGCCGGCTGGCTCCTAAGAATCCACGATACGCAGGATGTTTCCCAGACCCAAGGTGGCACCAGTGCCAAGTCGGGCTGGTTTGATAGTACCAAGTGGCTCCTGCAAACTCCATCAAAAAGTTGGCAGGCGTGTTTTGTTTTCCAGGGAACAGCGCCGTTGATTTTGTTTGGGGGCCTGTGGCTGGGAGTGGCCGGCTGGCTCCTTAGAATCCACGATACGCAGGATGGTTCCCAGACCCAAGGTGGCACCAGTGCCAAGTCGGGCTGGTTTGATTACACCAAGTGGCTCCTGCAATCTGCCATCCAGAAGTGAGGCAGCTAAGTTTTGTTTGCGAGAAAAAAGGGCCGTGGTTTTTGTTGGGGGCCTGTGGCTGGGAGTAGCCGGCTGGCTCCTTACAATCCACGATAGGCAGGATGGTTCCCAGACCCAAGGTGGCACCAGTGCCAAGTCGGGCTGGTTTGATAGTACCAAGTGGCTCCTGCAATCTGCCATCCAGAAGCGGGGCAGCTGAGTTTTGTTTGCCAGAGGAAAAGGCTGTGGTTTGTGTTTGGGGGCCTGTGGCTGGCAGTGGCCGGCTGGCTCCTGAAAATCCACGATACGCAGCATGGTTCCCAGACCCAAGGTGGCACCAGTGCCAAGTGGGGCTCGTTTGACAGTGTCAAGTGCCTCCTGCAATCTCCCATCCAGAAGCGGGGCAGCTGAGTTTTTTTTGCCAGGGAAACGGACCTTTGTTTTTGATTGGGCTCTGTGGCCGAGAGTGGTCGGCTGTCTCCGGACAATCCACAATACGCAGGATGGTTCCCAGACCCAAGGTGGCACCAGTGCCAAGTCGGGCTGGTTTGATAGTACCAAGTGTCTCCTGCAATCTGCCATCCAGAAGCGGGGCAGCTGAGTTTTGTTTGCCAGAGAAAAGGGCCGTGGGTTGTGTTTGGGGGCATATGGCTGGGAGTGGCCACCTGGCTCCTTAAAATGCACGATACGCCGCATGGTAACCAGACGCAAGGTGGCACCAGTGCCAAGTCAGGCTGTTTTTGTAGTACCCAGTGGCTCCTGCAATTTGCCATCCAGAAGCGGGGCAGTTGAATTTTGTTTGCTAGAGAAAAGGGCTGTGGTTTGTGTTTGGGGGCCTATGGCTGAGAGTGGCCGGCTGGCCCCTGAAAATCAACGATAGGCAGGATGGTTCCCAGATCCAAGGTGGCACCAGTGCCAAGTAAGGCTGGTTGTATGGTTCAAAGTGACTCCTGCAATCTGCCATCCAGAAGCGGGACAGCTGAGTTTTTTTTGCCAGAGAAAATGTCCATGGTCTCTTTTTGGGGCATACGGCTGGGAATTGCCGGCTGGCTCCTTAAAATGCTCGATACGCAGGATGGTTCCCAGAGCCAAGGTGGCACCACTGCCAAGTCGGGCTCTTTTTGTAGTACCAAGTGCGTCCTGCAATTTGCCATCCAGAAGAGGGGCAGTTGAGTTTTGTTTGCCAGAGGAAAGGGCCGAGGTTTGTGTTTGGGGGCATATGGCTGGGAATGACCGGCTGGCCCCTGAAAATCCACGATAGGAAGGATGGTTCCCAGATCCAAGGTGGTACCATTACCAAGTCGGGCTGGTTTGATAGTCCCAAGTGGCTCCTGCAAACTGCCATCCAGAAGCGGGGCAGCTGAGTTTTGTTTGCCAGGGAAATGGGCCGTTGTTTGTGTTTGGGGGCCTGTGGCTGGGAGTGTTCGGCTGGTTCCTGAATATGTACGATACGCAGGATTGTTCCCAGATCCAAGGTGGCAGCAGTGCCATGTTGTGCTGGTGTGATAGTCCCAAGTGGCTCCTGCAATCTGCCATCCAGAAGTGGGGCAGCTGATTTTTGTTTGCCAGAGAAAAGGTCCGTGGTTTGTTTTTGGGGGCATATGGCTGAGAGTGGCCGGCTGGCCCCTGAAAATCCACGATACACAGGATGGTTCCCAGATCCAAGGTGGCACCTGTGCCAAGTCGGGCTGATTTGATAGTACTAAGTAGCTCCTGCAATCTGCCATGCAGAAGCGGGGCAGCTTACTTTTGTTTGCCAGGGAAACGGGCCGAGGTTTGTGTTTGGGGGCCTATGGCTGAGAGTGACCGGCTGGCTCCTGAAAAGCTACAATAGGCAGGATGGTGACCAGACCCATGGTGGCACCAGTGCCAAGTTCGGCTGGTTTGATAGTACCAAGTGGTTCCTGCAATCTGCCATCCAGAAGCAGGGCAGCTGAGTTTTGTTTGCCAGAGAAAAGGGCCTTGGTTTGTGTTTGGGGGCATATGGCTGGGTGTGGCCAGCTGGCTCCTTTGAACCCACGATACGCAGGATGGCTCCCAGACCCAAGGTGGCACCAGTGCCAAGTTGGGCTGGTTTGATAGTACCAAGTGGCTCCTGCAATCTTCCATGATCACGTGGAGAAATACTTTCTGGTTTCAGCCTCATGCTCTTTCTTCTCTCCCTCAACTTCTCTATCACCTCTCATCTGGTTCACATGCGCTGTCTTCAAGGTCCACAGGCTACTTTTCACAGAATCTTCTGGCCTGATGAAGTAAGAATGATGAATAGAACAGAGCTGGGATCTATTTTCCAGTTTGGATAAAATGCATTCTGCACACAAATCCAAGGAGAACGGGCTGCCCCGATGCCCAGAAAATCTTTCACTCCTGCTAGTGTTCTACGTCAACCGCAACTTAGTCTGAAAGAAAAGCTTTTTCTCTGAGAGCCTCTGAGAGGTTTGCATGAAGCACTGATATCTGACATATGCAATTTTGAATAGGAGAGGAAAAAGAAAATGGCAAGGAGTTTTTAATTTTAGTGGTTTCAATTTTAATTTCCGTGCACTTTTTCAAAACTTGTCAGCTCAAATGCCCATCAACATCTTTTAGTCATCTGTAAGTCAGTATTCATATAAAATGTGCTTCAAATCCAAAGAATTTCAAATTTGCACTCCAAGCTTCTATGCCTAGATTTATGATTTCCTACACATATTAGATGAAAGGAAGGCCTTTTTTACTGTGGGAGTGCTGGAACACTGGAACAGGTTGCCCAGAGAAGTTGTGGGTGTCCCATCCCTGAAAGTATTCAAGGTCACCTTGGACGGGGCTTGGAGCAGCAACAAAGGAGAAGCTTGATGGTAGAGAAACAAAGTTGGACTATAGAAGAAACTCGGATTGAAGTATAGGATCAAGTTTTCTCTCAGCTCTTGGGGTAAATTCAAAGTTGTACAAAATGACATTTATCTGTGCTATTCACTACTGTAACAGAAAGTTTCATGAAAACTGTACAGAAGATAGTAAATTTTAAAAGAGATAAGAATTACAGCATAAAATCCATGGGATAGGTTACAACATGAGACACTCTCTAAGAGAAAATCTCTGTGTTTCAGCACTTCATCGGGGTAAGATTTCATGAAGTGCCAAAGAAGGCGGCAAAATATCATTCGGGACATTATTTACTGGAATTCAGCCTGGCCATTAGTAGGAACTGCCTTTGAACATATCATGTAGATATACCACACACACTTTCCCTTCACTGAAAAATTACTGTTTACAACAAATAAGCAATTGACGATCAAAATTGATTGAAAGCATCTTAAACATGTCAAGTATTTCATTGTAGATGATCTGTGATCCAAATGCTTCTTCCACCTTCGAGTGGGACAGAAGAATTCTTCCATATCATGATGGTTTAAAATTGTATCAACCAATGTTTTCTGCTGAAAAGATATCATCTATTTTTTTCTATTTTTGGAAGAAAATATTCCTAGACATACAACAGGTGAGAACTAAGTAATTTTAAAGAAACAAATGAAATGAAAATATTCTGTAAATAGAATGAAATGAAAAGCTGTGTTTTAAATAGGAGCTAAATATTAAACAGAATTTTTGTACCAGGCATTTGAATTACTGCACCAGCTCTTTTGCCCATCAAGAGAGGCATTTAGCATTTCAGTCTTTTCCAAGGTGTTCATGATCTGCTATGCTGATCTCTGTGTGTGCCTAGGTGTGTGTGGAGGGGGGGGCATATGAAGGGGAGTGTGTATGTTTGCTTTACAATTGTTGTGGCAGATTCATGCCTCAGCTCCACATTTTGTTTTAAAAAGGTCACACCGAGTGGATATGAAGTTTACTATCAACAAGAGATCGATTCCCAAATCATCCATTTGACTCTCCCTTATAAATCATGTGCTTTGTTGCATATTTTATCAAATATACTTTCAAGCCAGATGGAGGAAGGAGGATGTGGGAATCCCTCCACCATCTTGCAACTTTTATGTAAGTAGGTTTTCAAGAAAATCATCATTTCTCTTTTAAATATGTCTGGAACAGGCATGATGGTAGTGTCAACCTGTTGGAGTTTTTGTTGCTGGAAGAAGTTGTACAAAAGGATTGGTTTTTACATTGACCAGTTACTGAATCAAGCGCAGGAATACATTGGAAATTTAGCTGGGGGTTCCTTTTCCCAGCAGACTACTTCTAGAACGAGCTTGTACACTGAAGCTGACTCTTTTGCTCTCTTTTTGTTTCTTTCCTATTTCTTGGCTTCTTTGCCACTATCTAGACAATTTTGGAACTTTGTTCCCAACTAAAATGGTTTCAATAGTCTGATTGTGATCATACATTTTTACAAGGAATTTTTAAAATCTTTCCTCGAGTCCAGAAAGTCAAGGACTTAGATCTTTTTCTTCCCTTATCAATATTGCCATGAAATTGATAAATAAAGACCAACTCTTTATTTTTGTTTTTAACCCACGTAGATAATTCCCATCCATTAATCCATTTTGTGGACCAATAGCTGCCATTCTGATGGAAGCTGTCACTTCTTAACAATAGGCATTCTGTGACTATGTTGACAGCACTTTGGGTGAAGATCCTAACTGGTCTTAGATATACATAGGGAGAAATTTGCTCAGCCAGTGTCAGTCTTAAGCATGCGTATCAGAAGATCTTTCTAGAGCTGGGAATTTTCCCATGAAAGGGATTCAGTTAGGGAAGAGACACTTGTGCCAGAGTTTTACATTCTTCTTGAACACTGCTTAAGGAACTTAGATGCCATGTCCATTTGGATCTCTGTCTGCACAGAACTTTGTCATGCCAGTGCTTTGAAATGCATCTTGAAGAGAATTCACTAGCACAGAATGAAAGAGAGTGGAAGGGGTTGGTGGGGCTAACCAGGCCCAACCCCCCTGCCTAAACCAGGATACCTAGAGCCTCTTGCCCAGGATTCTATCTGGGTGTACTTTTAATGTCTTCAAAGATCCAGGCTCCACAATCTTTCTGGGCAGTCTGTGCCGTGGTTCAGTCACCCTGACAGTAAAGAAACATTTACTGATGTTCAAAGGCAATCTCCTGTATTTCAGTGTGTGCCCACTGCCTCTTGTCTTTACCCTCAGCATCACTGAAAAGACACTGATTCCCTCCCCTTTGCACTATTGCTTCCATATGTATGTGTGATGCCATGTAGAGGTATGTCAAAAACCTCCCTGAAGCCCAGGCAGATAATATTCCCTTCATCTACCAGTCAAGTTGATTCATCAGAGGAGTTTAAAGTGATGTTCAGCATGAAATTCCCCTGAAAAATCATGCTAACTACATTATTTGGTCATCTGTCATGTGCCTGGCAAGGATTTCCAGGAAGAGCTGCTTCATCAACTTCCTGGGGATAAAAAAGAGGCTGGCTGGTTTGTACTATGGCGAGTCCTCTTAATTGCCTTTTTTGAAGATGGGTGTCATATGCTAACATCCACTCTTTAGCCTCTCTTGTCGTCTACATCTTAGCAAAACGCTTTTCCACTATGTCTGGCTAGGAAAAACTGTGCCAGCACAGAAAACATCTCCCATCGTGTTCTAGAAGTTGCACGGATGTCTGCCAAGTGTTTGGCAGGAAGAAAAGAAAAGTTGTCCAAAACAGCTTCCAATCGAATGTTCCTGTGATTGGAAAAGTCAGGAGAGTGCAAAGGTACTGTTTTCTATCAGTTGGCAAGGTGCGCACACAATCCCAGTGTTGTACAGCTTGCTTCTTCACCTTCCCGAAGCTGCCGCTCTCGCCGGCTGCCGGAGCCCAAGAAGCGGCTTCTTCGCGCAAAGACGATTGTGCCGCTCACAGTGCTCTCCTTAGCGCGGCTTCTGCCGAAAGACGCCCGGCAGCGGCTCTTACCTCCGGAGAGCACCCTACCTTCGTCTTTAGCTCCTCTTCTCATCTACACCTCGGCAAAAAGCTTCTCCACTATGTCTGGCTAGGAAAAACTGTGCCAGCACAGAAAACATCTCCCATCGTGTTCTAGAAGTTGCACGGATGTCTGCCAAGTGTTTGGCAGGAAGAAAAGAAAAGTTGTCCAAAACAGCTTCCAATCGAATGTTCCTGTGATTGGAAAAGTCAGGAGAGTGCAAAGGTACTGTTTTCTATCAGTTGGCAAGGTGCGCACACAATCCCAGTGTTGTACAGCTTGCTTCTTCATCTTCCCGAAGCTGCCACTCTCAGGAGGTAAGAGCCGCTGCCGGGCGTCTTTCGGCAGAAGCCGCGCTAAGGAGAGCACTGTGAGCGGCACAATCGTCTTTGCGCGAAGAAGCCGCTTCTTGGGCTCCGGCAGCCGGCGAGAGCGGCAGCTTCGGGAAGGTGAAGAAGCAAGCTGTACAACACTGGGATTGTGTGCGCACCTTGCCAACTGATAGAAAACAGTACCTTTGCACTCTCCTGACTTTTCCAATCACAGGAACATTCGATTGGAAGCTGTTTTGGACAACTTTTCTTTTCTTCCTGCCAAACACTTGGCAGACATCCGTGCAACTTCTAGAACACGATGGGAGATGTTTTCTGTGCTGGCACAGTTTTTCCTAGCCAGACATAGTGGAAAAGCGTTTTGCTAAGATGTAGACTACAAAAGACGCGAAAGACGAAGGTAGGATGCTCTCCGGAGGTAAGAGCCGCTGCCGGGCGTCTTTCGGCAGAAGCCGCGCTAAGGAGAGCCCTGTGAGCGGCACAATCGTCTTTGCGCGAAGAAGCCGCTTCTTGGGCTCCGGCAGCCGGCGAGAGCGGCAGCTTCGGGAAGGTGAAGAAGCAAGCTGTACAACACTGGGATTGTGTGCGCACCTTGCCAACTGATAGAAAACAGTACCTTTGCACTCTCCTGACTTTTCCAATCACAGGAACATTCGATTGGAAGCTGTTTTGGACAACTTTTCTTTTCTTCCTGCCAAACACTTGGCAGACATCCGTGCAACTTCTAGAACACGATGGGAGATGTTTTCTGTGCTGGCACAGTTTTTCCTAGCCAGACATAGTGGAAAAGCGTTTTGCTAAGATGTAGACTACAAAAGACGCGAAAGACGAAGGTAGGATGCTCTCCGGAGGTAAGAGCCGCTGCCGGGCGTCTTTCGGCAGAAGCCGCGCTAAGGAGAGCCCTGTGAGCGGCACAATCGTCTTTGCGCGAAGAAGCCGCTTCTTGGGCTCCGGCAGCCGGCGAGAGCGGCAGCTTCGGGAAGGTGAAGAAGCAAGCTGTACAACACTGGGATTGTGTGCGCACCTTGCCAACTGATAGAAAACAGTACCTTTGCACTCTCCTGACTTTTCCAATCACAGGAACATTCGATTGGAAGCTGTTTTGGACAACTTTTCTTTTCTTCCTGCCAAACACTTGGCAGACATCCGTGCAACTTCTAGAACACGATGGGAGATGTTTTCTGTGCTGGCACAGTTTTTCCTAGCCAGACATAGTGGAGAAGCTTTTTGCCGAGGTGTAGATGAGAAGAGGAGCTAAAGACGAAGGTAGGATGCTCTCCGGAGGTAAGAGCCGCTGCCGGGCGTCTTTCGGCAGAAGCCGCGCTAAGGAGAGCCCTGTGAGCGGCACAATCGTCTTTGCGCGAAGAAGCCGCTTCTTGGGCTCCGGCAGCCGGCGAGAGCGGCAGCTTCGGGAAGGTGAAGAAGCAAGCTGTACAACACTGGGATTGTGTGCGCACCTTGCCAACTGATAGAAAACAGTACCTTTGCACTCTCCTGACTTTTCCAATCACAGGAACATTCGATTGGAAGCTGTTTTGGACAACTTTTCTTTTCTTCCTGCCAAACACTTGGCAGACATCCGTGCAACTTCTAGAACACGATGGGAGATGTTTTCTGTGCTGGCACAGTTTTTCCTAGCCAGACATAGTGGAAAAGCGTTTTGCTAAGATGTAGACGACAAGAGAGGCTAAAGAGTGGATGTTAGCAAATGACACCCATCTTCAAAAAAGGCAATTAAGAGGACTCGCCATAGTACAAACCAGCCAGCCTCTTTTTTATCCCCAGGAAGTTGATGAAGCAGCTCTTCCTGGAAATCCTTGCCAGGCACATGACAGATGACCAAATAATGTAGTTAGCATGATTTTTCAGGGGAATTTCATGCTGAACATCACTTTAAACTCCTCTGATGAATCAACTTGACTGGTAGATGAAGGGAATATTATCTGCCTGGGCTTCAGGGAGGTTTTTGACATACCTCTACATGGCATCACACATACATATGGAAGCAATAGTGCAAAGGGGAGGGAATCAGTGTCTTTTCAGTGATGCTGAGGGAAAAGACAAGAGGCAGTGGGCACACACTGAAATACAGGAGATTGCCTTTGAACATCAGTAAATGTTTCTTTACTGTCAGGGTGACTGAACCACGGCACAGACTGCCCAGAAAGATTGTGGAGCCTGGATCTTTGAAGACATTAAAAGTACACCCAGATAGAATCCTGGGCAAGAGGCTCTAGGTATCCTGGTTTAGGCAGGGGGGTTGGGCCTGGTTAGCCCCACCAACCCCTTCCACTCTCTTTCATTCTGTGCTAGTGAATTCTCTTCAAGATGCATTTCAAAGCACTGGCATGACAAAGTTCTGTGCAGACAGAGATCCAAATGGACATGGCATCTAAGTTCCTTAAGCAGTGTTCAAGAAGAATGTAAAACTCTGGCACAAGTGTCTCTTCCCTAACTGAATCCCTTTCATGGGAAAATTCCCAGCTCTAGAAAGATCTTCTGATACGCATGCTTAAGACTGACACTGGCTGAGCAAATTTCTCCCTATGTATATCTAAGACCAGTTAGGATCTTCACCCAAAGTGCTGTCAACATAGTCACAGAATGCCTATTGTTAAGAAGTGACAGCTTCCATCAGAATGGCAGCTATTGGTCCACAAAATGGATTAATGGATGGGAATTATCTACGTGGGTTAAAAACAAAAATAAAGAGTTGGTCTTTATTTATCAATTTCATGGCAATATTGATAAGGGAAGAAAAAGATCTAAGTCCTTGACTTTCTGGACTCGAGGAAAGATTTTAAAAATTCCTTGTAAAAATGTATGATCACAATCAGACTATTGAAACCATTTTAGTTGGGAACAAAGTTCCAAAATTGTCTAGATAGTGGCAAAGAAGCCAAGAAAATAGGAAAGAAACAAAAAGAGAGCAAAAGAGTCAGCTTCAGTGTACAAGCTCGTTCTAGAAGTAGTCTGCTGGGAAAAGGAACCCCCAGCTAAATTTCCAATGTATTCCTGCGCTTGATTCAGTAACTGGTCAATGTAAAAACCAATCCTTTTGTACAACTTCTTCCAGCAACAAAAACTCCAACAGGTTGACACTACCATCATGCCTGTTCCAGACATATTTAAAAGAGAAATGATGATTTTCTTGAAAACCTACTTACATAAAAGTTGCAAGATGGTGGAGGGATTCCCACATCCTCCTTCCTCCATCTGGCTTGAAAGTATATTTGATAAAATATGCAACAAAGCACATGATTTATAAGGGAGAGTCAAATGGATGATTTGGGAATCGATCTCTTGTTGATAGTAAACTTCATATCCACTCGGTGTGACCTTTTTAAAACAAAATGTGGAGCTGAGGCATGAATCTGCCACAACAATTGTAAAGCAAACATACACACTCCCCTTCATATGCCCCCCCCTCCACACACACCTAGGCACACACAGAGATCAGCATAGCAGATCATGAACACCTTGGAAAAGACTGAAATGCTAAATGCCTCTCTTGATGGGCAAAAGAGCTGGTGCAGTAATTCAAATGCCTGGTACAAAAATTCTGTTTAATATTTAGCTCCTATTTAAAACACAGCTTTTCATTTCATTCTATTTACAGAATATTTTCATTTCATTTGTTTCTTTAAAATTACTTAGTTCTCACCTGTTGTATGTCTAGGAATATTTTCTTCCAAAAATAGAAAAAAATAGATGATATCTTTTCAGCAGAAAACATTGGTTGATACAATTTTAAACCATCATGATATGGAAGAATTCTTCTGTCCCTCTCGAAGGTGGAAGAAGCATTTGGATCACAGATCATCTACAATGAAATACTTGACATGTTTAAGATGCTTTCAATCAATTTTGATCGTCAATTGCTTATTTGTTGTAAACAGTAATTTTTCAGTGAAGGGAAAGTGTGTGTGGTATATCTACATGATATGTTCAAAGGCAGTTCCTACTAATGGCCAGGCTGAATTCCAGTAAATAATGTCCCGAATGATATTTTGCCGCCTTCTTTGGCACTTCATGAAATCTTACCCCGATGAAGTGCTGAAACACAGAGATTTTCTCTTAGAGAGTGTCTCATGTTGTAACCTATCCCATGGATTTTATGCTGTAATTCTTATCTCTTTTAAAATTTACTATCTTCTGTACAGTTTTCATGAAACTTTCTGTTACAGTAGTGAATAGCACAGATAAATGTCATTTTGTACAACTTTGAATTTACCCCAAGAGCTGAGAGAAAACTTGATCCTATACTTCAATCCGAGTTTCTTCTATAGTCCAACTTTGTTTCTCTACCATCAAGCTTCTCCTTTGTTGCTGCTCCAAGCCCCGTCCAAGGTGACCTTGAATACTTTCAGGGATGGGACACCCACAACTTCTCTGGGCAACCTGTTCCAGTGTTCCAGCACTCCCACAGTAAAAAAGGCCTTCCTTTCATCTAATATGTGTAGGAAATCATAAATCTAGGCATAGAAGCTTGGAGTGCAAATTTGAAATTCTTTGGATTTGAAGCACATTTTATATGAATACTGACTTACAGATGACTAAAAGATGTTGATGGGCATTTGAGCTGACAAGTTTTGAAAAAGTGCACGGAAATTAAAATTGAAACCACTAAAATTAAAAACTCCTTGCCATTTTCTTTTTCCTCTCCTATTCAAAATTGCATATGTCAGATATCAGTGCTTCATGCAAACCTCTCAGATGCTCTCAGAGAAAAAGCTTTTCTTTCAGACTAAGTTGCGGTTGACGTAGAACACTAGCAGGAGTGAAAGATTTTCTGGGCATCGGGGCAGCCCGTTCTCCTTGGATTTGTGTGCAGAATGCATTTTATCCAAACTGGAAAATAGATCCCAGCTCTGTTCTATTCATCATCCTTACTTCATCAGGCCAGAAGATTCTGTGAAAAGTAGCCTGTGGACCTTGAAGACAGCGCATGTGAACCAGATGAGAGGTGATAGAGAAGTTGAGGGAGAGAAGAAAGAGCATGAGGCTGAAACCAGAAAGTATTTCTCCACGTGATCATGGAAGATTGCAGGAGCCACTTGGTACTATCAAACCAGCCCAACTTGGCACTTGTGCCACCTTGGGTCTGGGAGCCATGTTGCATATCGTGCATTTTAAGGAGCCAGCTGGCCACACCCAGCCATATGCCCCCAAACACAAACCAAGGCCCTTTTCTCTGGCAAACAAAACTCAGCTGCCCTGCTTCTGGATGGCAGATTGCAGGAACCACTTGGTACTATCAAACCAGCCCAACTTGGCACTGGTGCCACCATGGGTCTGGTCACCATCCTGCCTATTGTAGCTTTTCAGGAGCCAGCCGGTCACTCTCAGCCATAGGCCCCCAAACACAAACCTCGGCCCGTTTCCCTGGCAAACAAAAGTAAGCTGCCCCGCTTCTGCATGGCAGATTGCAGGAGCTACTTAGTACTATCAAATCAGCCCGACTTGGCACAGGTGCCACCTTGGATCTGGGAACCATCCTGTGTATCGTGGATTTTCAGGGGCCAGCCGGCCACTCTCAGCCACATGCCCCCAAAAACAAACCACGGACCTTTTCTCTGGCGAACAAAAATCAGCTGCCCCACTTCTGGATGGCAGATTGCAGGAGCCACTTGGGACTATCACACCAGCACAACATGGCACTGCTGCCACCTTGGATCTGGGAACAATCCTGCGTATTGTACATATTCAGGAACCAGCCGAACACTCCCAGCCACAGGCCCCCAAACACAAACAACGGCCCTTTTCTCTGGCAAACAAAACTCAACTGCCCCTCTTCTGGATGGCAAATTGCAGGACGCACTTGGTACTACAAAAAGAGCCCGACTTGGCAGTGGTGCCACCTTGGGTCTGGGAACCATCCTGCGTATCGAGCATTTTAAGAAGCCAACCGGCAATTCCCAGCCGTATGCCCCAAAAAGAAACCATGGACCTTTTCTCTGGCAAAAAAAACTCAGCTGTCCCGCTTCTGGATGGCAGATTGCAGGAGTTACTTTGAACCATACAACCAGCCTTACTTGGCACTGGTGCCACCTTGGATCTGGGAACCATCCTGCCTATCGTTGATTTTCAGGGGCCAGCCGGCCACTCTCAGCCATAGGCCCCCAAACCAAAACCTAGGCCTATTTCTCTGGCAAACAAAAGTAAGCTGCCCTGCTTCTGGATGGCAGATTGCAGGAGACACTTGGTACTATCAAACCAGCCCGACTTGGCACTGGTGCGACCTTGGATCTGGGAACCATGCTCTGTATCGTGGATATTCAGGGGCCAGCCGGCCACTCTCAGCCATATGTCCCCAAACAGAAACCTCGGCCCGTTTCTCTGGCAAACAAAACTCAACTGCCCCTCTTCTGGATGGCAAATTGCAGGATGAACTTGATACTAAAACCGCAGGCCGACTTGGTAGTGGTGACACCTTGGGCCTGGGAACCATCATGCGTATCGAGCATTTTAAGGAGCCAGCCGGCCACTCCCAGCAATATGCCCCCAAAAACAATCCACGAAATTTTCCTCTGGCAAACAAAAATCAGCTGCCTCGCTTCTGGATGGCAGATTGCAGGAGCCACTTTGCACCATCAAACCAGCCCGACTTGGCACTGGTGCCACATTGCATCTGGGAACCATGCTGCCTAGCGTGGATTTTCAGGAGCCAGCCGGCCACTCTCAGCTATATACCCCCAAACAAAACCCACGGCCCGTTTCCCTGGCAAACAAAATTAAGCTGCCCCGCTTCTGGATGGCAGATTGCAGGACGCACTTGGTAGTATCAAACCAGCAAAACTTGGCACTGGTGCCACCTTGGGTCTGGGAACCATCCTGCGTATCGTGGGTTCAAAGGAGCCAGCCGGTCACTCCCAGCCACAGGCCCCCAAATACAAACAATGTCGCTTTTCCCTGGAAAACAAAACTCGCCTGCCAACTTTTTGATGGCAGATTGCAGGAGCCACTTGGTACTATCAAACCAGCCCAACTTGGCACTGGTGCCACCATGGGTCTGGTAACCATCCTGCCTATTGTAGCTTTCCAGGAGCCAGCCGGTCACTCCCAGCCATAGGTCCCCAGTCACAAACCTCGGCCCGTTTCCCTGGCAAACAAAAGTAAGCTACCCCGCTTCTGGATGGCAGATTGCAGGAGCCACTTGGTACTATCAAACCAGCCCAACTTGGCACTGGTGCCACCTTGGGTCTGGGAACCATGCTGCGTAACACAGATTCTAAGGCGCCAGTCGGCCACTACGAGCCACAAGCCCCCAAACACAAACAACGGCGCTATTCTCTTGCAAACAAAACTCAACTGCCCCTCTTCTGGATGGCAAATTGCAGGACGCACTTGGTACTATAAAAACAGCCCGACTTGGCACTGGTGCCCCCTTGGGTCTGGGAACCATCCTGCGTATCGATCTTTTTAATGAGACAGCCGGCCACTCCCAGCCATATGCCCCCAAACATAACCCACGGCCCTTTTCTCTGGCAAACAAAACTCAACTGCACCGGTTCTGGATGGCAGATTGCAGGAGCCACTTGGTACTATCAAACCAGCCCGACTTGGCACTGGTGCCACCTTGGGTCTGGGAACCATCCTGCGTATTGTGGGTTGTCAGGAGCCAGCCGAACACTCTCGGCCACAGACCCCAATTAAAAACAACGGCCCGTTTCACAGGCAAACAAAACTCAGCTGCCCCGCTTCTGGATGGGAGATTGCAGGAGGCACTTGGTGTAATCAAACCAGCCCGACTTGGCACTGGTGCCACCTTGGGTCTGGGAACCATCCTGCGTATCGTGGATTCTAAGGAGCCAGCCGGCCACTCCTAGCCACAGGCCCCCAAACAAAAACCTAGGCCTATTTCTCTGGCAAACAAAAGTAAGCTGCCCTGCTTCTGGATGGCAGATTGCAGGAGACACTTGGTACTATCAAACCAGCCCGACTTGGCACTGGTGCCACCTTGGATCTGGGAACCATGCTCTGTATCGTGGATATTCAGGGGCCAGCCGGCCACTCTCAGCCATATGTCCCCAAACAGAAACCTCGGCCCGTTTCTCTGGCAAACAAAACTCAACTGCCCCTCTTCTGGATGGCAAATTGCAGGATGAACTTGATACTAAAACCGCAGGCCGACTTGGTAGTGGTGACACCTTGGGCCTGGGAACCATCATGCGTATCGAGCATTTTAAGGAGCCAGCCGGCCACTCCCAGCAATATGCCCCCAAAAACAATCCACGGAATTTTCCTCTGGCAAACAAAAATCAGCTGCCTCGCTTCTGGATGGCAGATTGCAGGAGCCACTTTGCACCATCAAACCAGCCCGACTTGGCACTGGTGCCACATTGCATCTGGGAACCATGCTGCCTAGCGTGGATTTTCAGGAGCCAGCCGGCCACTCTCAGCTATATGCCCCCAAACAAAACCCACGGCCCGTTTCCCTGGCAAACAAAATTAAGCTGCCCCGCTTCTGGATGGCAGATTGCAGGACGCACTTGGTAGTATCAAACCAGCAAAACTTGGCACTGGTGCCACCTTGGGTCTGGGAACCATCCTGCGTATCGTGGGTTCAAAGGAGCCAGCCGGTCACTCCCAGCCACAGGCCCCCAAATACAAACAATGTCGCTTTTCCCTGGAAAACAAATCTCGCCTGCCAACTTTTTGATGGCAGATTGCAGGAGCCACTTGGTACTATCAAACCAGCCCAACTTGGCACTGGTGCCACCATGGGTCTGGTCACCATCCTGCCTATTGTAGCTTTCCAGGAGCCAGCCGGTCTCTCCCAGCCATAGGTCCCCAGTCACAAACCTCGGCCCGTTTCCCTGGCAAACAAAAGTAAGCTACCCCGCTTCTGGATGGCAGATTGCAGGAGCCACTTGGTACTATCAAACCAGCCCAACTTGGCACTGGTGCCACCTTGGGTCTGGGAACCATGCTGCGTAACACAGATTCTAAGGCGCCAGTCGGCCACTACGAGCCACAAGCCCCCAAACACAAACAACGGCGCTATTCTCTGGCAAACAAAACTCAACTGCCCCTCTTCTGGATGGCAAATTGCAGGACGCACTTGGTACTATAAAAACAGCCCGACTTGGCACTGGTGCCCCCTTGGGTCTGGGAACCATCCTGCGTATCGATCTTTTTAATGAGACAGCCGGCCACTCCCAGCCATATGCCCCCAAACACAACCCACGGCCCTTTTCTCTGGCAAACAAAACTCAACTGCACCGCTTCTGGATGGCAGATTGCAGGAGCCACTTGGTACTATCAAACCAGCCCGACTTGGCACTGGTGCCACCTTGGGTCTGGGAACCATCCTGCGTATTGTGGGTTGTCAGGAGCCAGCCGAACACTCTCGGCCACAGACCCCAATTAAAAACAACGGCCCGTTTCACAGGCAAACAAAACTCAGCTGCCCCGCTTCTGGATGGGAGATTGCAGGAGGCACTTGGTGTAATCAAACCAGCCCGACTTGGCACTGGTGCCACCTTGGGTCTGGGAACCATCCTGCGTATCGTGGATTCTAAGGAGCCAGCCGGCCACTCCTAGCCACAGGCCCCCAAACAAAAACCTAGGCCTATTTCTCTGGCAAACAAAAGTAAGCTGCCCTGCTTCTGGATGGCAGATTGCAGGAGACACTTGGTACTATCAAACCAGCCCGACTTGGCACTGGTGCCACCTTGGATCTGGGAACCATGCTCTGTATCGTGGATATTCAGGGGCCAGCCGGCCACTCTCAGCCATATGTCCCCAAACAGAAACCTCGGCCCGTTTCTCTGGCAAACAAAACTCAACTGCCCCTCTTCTGGATGGCAAATTGCAGGATGAACTTGATACTAAAACCGCAGGCCGACTTGGTAGTGGTGACACCTTGGGCCTGGGAACCATCATGCGTATCGAGCATTTTAAGGAGCCAGCCGGCCACTCCCAGCAATATGCCCCCAAAAACAATCCACGGAATTTTCCTCTGGCAAACAAAAATCAGCTGCCTCGCTTCTGGATGGCAGATTGCAGGAGCCACTTTGCACCATCAAACCAGCCCGACTTGGCACTGGTGCCACATTGCATCTGGGAACCATGCTGCCTAGCGTGGATTTTCAGGAGCCAGCCGGCCACTCTCAGCTATATGCCCCCAAACAAAACCCACGGCCCGTTTCCCTGGCAAACAAAATTAAGCTGCCCCGCTTCTGGATGGCAGATTGCAGGACGCACTTGGTAGTATCAAACCAGCAAAACTTGGCACTGGTGCCACCTTGGGTCTGGGAACCATCCTGCGTATCGTGGGTTCAAAGGAGCCAGCCGGTCACTCCCAGCCACAGGCCCCCAAATACAAACAATGTCGCTTTTCCCTGGAAAACAAATCTCGCCTGCCAACTTTTTGATGGCAGATTGCAGGAGCCACTTGGTACTATCAAACCAGCCCAACTTGGCACTGGTGCCACCATGGGTCTGGTCACCATCCTGCCTATTGTAGCTTTCCAGGAGCCAGCCGGTCACTCCCAGCCATAGGTCCCCAGTCACAAACCTCGGCCCGTTTCCCTGGCAAACAAAAGTAAGCTACCCCGCTTCTGGATGGCAGATTGCAGGAGCCACTTGGTACTATCAAACCAGCCCAACTTGGCACTGGTGCCACCTTGGGTCTGGGAACCATGCTGCGTAACACAGATTCTAAGGCGCCAGTCGGCCACTACGAGCCACAAGCCCCCAAACACAAACAACGGCGCTATTCTCTGGCAAACAAAACTCAACTGCCCCTCTTCTGGATGGCAAATTGCAGGACGCACTTGGTACTATAAAAACAGCCCGACTTGGCACTGGTGCCCCCTTGGGTCTGGGAACCATCCTGCGTATCGATCTTTTTAATGAGACAGCCGGCCACTCCCAGCCATATGCCCCCAAACACAACCCACGGCCCTTTTCTCTGGCAAACAAAACTCAACTGCACCGCTTCTGGATGGCAGATTGCAGGAGCCACTTGGTACTATCAAACCAGCCCGACTTGGCACTGGTGCCACCTTGGGTCTGGGAACCATCCTGCGTATTGTGGGTTGTCAGGAGCCAGCCGAACACTCTCGGCCACAGACCCCAATTAAAAACAACGGCCCGTTTCACAGGCAAACAAAACTCAGCTGCCCCGCTTCTGGATGGCAGATTGCAGGAGCCACTTGGTGTAATCAAACCAGCCCGACTTGGCACTGGTGCCACCTTGGGTCTGGGAACCATCCTGCGTATCGTGGATTCTAAGGAGCCAGCCGGCCACTCCTAGCCACAGGCCCCCAAACAAAAACCTAGGCCTATTTCTCTGGCAAACAAAAGTAAGCTGCCCTGCTTCTGGATGGCAGATTGCAGGAGACACTTGGTACTATCAAACCAGCCCGACTTGGCACTGGTGCCACCTTGGATCTGGGAACCATGCTCTGTATCGTGGATATTCAGGGGCCAGCCGGCCACTCTCAGCCATATGTCCCCAAACAGAAACCTCGGCCCGTTTCTCTGGCAAACAAAACTCAACTGCCCCTCTTCTGGATGGCAAATTGCAGGATGAACTTGATACTAAAACCGCAGGCCGACTTGGTAGTGGTGACACCTTGGGCCTGGGAACCATCATGCGTATCGAGCATTTTAAGGAGCCAGCCGGCCACTCCCAGCAATATGCCCCCAAAAACAATCCACGGAATTTTCCTCTGGCAAACAAAAATCAGCTGCCTCGCTTCTGGATGGCAGATTGCAGGAGCCACTTTGCACCATCAAACCAGCCCGACTTGGCACTGGTGCCACATTGCATCTGGGAACCATGCTGCCTAGCGTGGATTTTCAGGAGCCAGCCGGCCACTCTCAGCTATATACCCCCAAACAAAACCCACGGCCCGTTTCCCTGGCAAACAAAACTAAGCTGCCCCGCTTCTGGATGGCAGATTGCAGGACGCACTTGGTAGTATCAAACCAGCAAAACTTGGCACTGGTGCCACCTTGGGTCTGGGAACCATCCTGCGTATCGTGGGTTCAAAGGAGCCAGCCGGTCACTCCCAGCCACAGGCCCCCAAATACAAACAATGTCGCTTTTCCCTGGAAAACAAAACTCGCCTGCCAACTTTTTGATGGCAGATTGCAGGAGCCACTTGGTACTATCAAACCAGCCCAACTTGGCACTGGTGCCACCATGGGTCTGGTAACCATCCTGCCTATTGTAGCTTTCCAGGAGCCAGCCGGTCACTCCCAGCCATAGGTCCCCAGTCACAAACCTCGGCCCGTTTCCCTGGCAAACAAAAGTAAGCTACCCCGCTTCTGGATGGCAGATTGCAGGAGCCACTTGGTACTATCAAACCAGCCCAACTTGGCACTGGTGCCACCTTGGGTCTGGGAACCATGCTGCGTAACACAGATTCTAAGGCGCCAGTCGGCCACTACGAGCCACAAGCCCCCAAACACAAACAACGGCGCTATTCTCTGGAAAACAAAACTCAACTGCCCCTCTTCTGGATGGCAAATTGCAGGACGCACTTGGTACTATAAAAACAGCCCGACTTGGCACTGGTGCCCCCTTGGGTCTGGGAACCATCCTGCGTATCGATCTTTTTACTGAGACAGCCGGCCACTCCCAGCCATATGCCCCCAAACACAACCCACGGCCCTTTTCTCTGGCAAACAAAACTCAACTGCACCGCTTCTGGATGGCAGATTGCAGGAGCCACTTGGTACTATCAAACCAGCCCGACTTGGCACTGGTGCCACCTTGGGTCTGGGAACCATCCTGCGTATTGTGGGTTGTCAGGAGCCAGCCGACCACTCTCGGCCACAGACCCCAATTAAAAACAACGGCCCGTTTCACAGGCAAACAAAACTCAGCTGCCCCGCTTCTGGATGGGAGATTGCAGGAGGCACTTGGTGTAATCAAACCAGCCCGACTTGGCACTGGTGCCACCTTGGGTCTGGGAACCATCCTGCGTATCGTGGATTCTAAGGAGCCAGCCGGCCACTCCTAGCCACAGGCCCCCAAACAAAAACCTAGGCCTATTTCTCTGGCAAACAAAAGTAAGCTGCCCTGCTTCTGGATGGCAGATTGCAGGAGACACTTGGTACTATCAAACCAGCCCGACTTGGCACTGGTGCCACCTTGGATCTGGGAACCATGCTCTGTATCGTGGATATTCAGGGGCCAGCCGGCCACTCTCAGCCATATGTCCCCAAACAGAAACCTCGGCCCGTTTCTCTGGCAAACAAAACTCAACTGCCCCTCTTCTGGATGGCAAATTGCAGGATGAACTTGATACTAAAACCGCAGGCCGACTTGGTAGTGGTGACACCTTGGGCCTGGGAACCATCATGCGTATCGAGCATTTTAAGGAGCCAGCCGGCCACTCCCAGCAATATGCCCCCAAAAACAATCCACGGAATTTTCCTCTGGCAAACAAAAATCAGCTGCCTCGCTTCTGGATGGCAGATTGCAGGAGCCACTTTGCACCATCAAACCAGCCCGACTTGGCACTGGTGCCACATTGCATCTGGGAACCATGCTGCCTAGCGTGGATTTTCAGGAGCCAGCCGGCCACTCTCAGCTATATGCCCCCAAACAAAACCCACGGCCCGTTTCCCTGGCAAACAAAATTAAGCTGCCCCGCTTCTGGATGGCAGATTGCAGGACGCACTTGGTAGTATCAAACCAGCAAAACTTGGCACTGGTGCCACCTTGGATCTGGGAACCATCCTTCCTATCGTGGATTTTCAGGGGCCAGCCGGTCACTCTCAGCCATAGGCCCCAAACACAAACCACGGCCCTTTTCTCTGGAAAACAAAACTCAACTGCCCCTCTTCTGGATGGCAGATTGCAGGAGCCACTGGGTACTATGAAACCAGCCCTACTTGGCACTGATGCCACCTTGGGTCTGGGAACCATGCTGCGTATCATGGATTTTCAGGAGCCAGCCGGCCACTGCCAGCCACAGGCCCCGAAACACAAACAACAGCCTTTTTCTCTGGCAAACAAAATTCAGCTGCCCCGCTTCTGGATGGCAGATTGCAGGAACCACTTGGTACTAACAAACCAGCCCGACTTGGCACTGATGCCACCTTGGGTCTGGGAACCATCCTGCGTATCGTGGATTCAAAGGAGCCAGCTGGCCACTCCCAGCCACAGGCCCCAAAACACACACAACGGTGCTTTTCCCTGGAAAACAAAACTCGCCTGCCAAACTTTTGATGGCAGATTGCAGGAGCCACTTGTTATTATCAAACCAGCCCAACTTGGCACTGGTGCCACCATGGGTCTGGTCACCATCCTGCCTATCGTAGCTTTTCAGGAGCCAGCCAGCCACCCCCAGCCAGAGGCCCCCAGACAAATATTTCGGCCCGTTTCCCTGGCAAACAAAAGTAAGCTGCCCCGCTTCTGGATGGCAGATTGCAGGAGCCACTTGGTACTATCAAACCAGCCCAACTTGGCACTGGTGCCAACTCAGGTCTGGGAACCATCCTGCGTATCGTGGGTTCTAAGGAGCCAGCTGGCCACTCCCAGCCACAGGCCCCCAAACACAAACAACGGCGCTTTTCCCTGGAAAACAAAACTCGCCTGCCAACTTTTTGATGGCAGATTGCAGGAGCCACTTGGTACTATCAAACCAGCCCAACTTGGCACTGGTGCCACCATGGGTCTGGTAACCATCCTGCCTATTGTAGCTTTCCAGGAGCCAGCCGGTCACTCCCAGCCATAGGTCCCCAGTCACAAACCTCGGCCCGTTTCCCTGGCAAACAAAAGTAAGCTACCCCGCTTCTGGATGGCAGATTGCAGGAGCCACTTGGTACTATCAAACCAGCCCAACTTGGCACTGGTGCCACCTTGGGTCTGGGAACCATGCTGCGTAACACAGATTCTAAGGCGCCAGTCGGCCACTACGAGCCACAAGCCCCCAAACACAAACAACGGCGCTATTCTCTGGCAAACAAAACTCAACTGCCCCTCTTCTGGATGGCAAATTGCAGGACGCACTTGGTACTATAAAAACAGCCCGACTTGGCACTGGTGCCCCCTTGGGTCTGGGAACCATCCTGCGTATCGATCTTTTTAATGAGACAGCCGGCCGCTCCCAGCCATATGCCCCCAAACACAACCCACGGCCCTTTTCTCTGGCAAACAAAACTCAACTGCACCGCTTCTGGATGGCAGATTGCAGGAGCCACTTGGTACTATCAAACCAGCCCGACTTGGCACTGGTGCCACCTTGGGTCTGGGAACCATCCTGCGTATCATGGATTTTCAGGAGCCAGCCGGCCACTCCCAGCCACAGGCCCCCAAACACAAACCACAGACTTTTTGTCTGGCAAACAAAATTCAGCTGCCCCGCTTCTGGATGGCAGATTGCAGGAGCCACTTGGGACTATCACACCAGCACAACATGGCACTGCTGCCACCTTGGATCTGGGAACCATCCTTCCTATCGTGGATTTTCAGGGGCCAGCCGGTCACTCTCAGCCATAGGCCCCAAACACAAACCACGGCCCTTTTCTCTGGAAAACAAAACTCAACTGCCCCTCTTCTGGATGGCAGATTGCAGGAGCCACTGGGTACTATGAAACCAGCCCTACTTGGCACTGATGCCACCTTGGGTCTGGGAACCATGCTGCGTATCATGGATTTTCAGGAGCCAGCCGGCCACTGCCAGCCACAGGCCCCGAAACACAAACAACAGCCTTTTTCTCTGGCAAACAAAATTCAGCTGCCCCGCTTCTGGATGGCAGATTGCAGGAACCACTTGGTACTAACAAAACAGCCCGACTTGGCACTGATGCCACCTTGGGTCTGGGAACCATCCTGCGTATCGTGGATTCAAAGGAGCCAGCTGGCCACTCCCAGCCACAGGCCCCAAAACACACACAACGGTGCTTTTCCCTGGAAAACAAAACTCGCCTGCCAAACATTTGATGGCAGATTGCAGGAGCCACTTGGTATTATCAAACCAGCCCAACTTGGCACTGGTGCCACCATGGGTCTGGTCACCATCCTGCCTATCGTAGCTTTTCAGGAGCCAGCCAGCCACCCCCAGCCAGAGGCCCCCAGACAAATATTTCGGCCCGTTTCCCTGGCAAACAAAAGTAAGCTGCCCCGCTTCTGGATGGCAGATTGCAGGAGCCACTTGGTACTATCAAACCAGCCCAACTTGGCACTGGTGCCAACTCAGGTCTGGGAACCATCCTGCGTATCGTGGGTTCTAAGGAGCCAGCTGGCCACTCCCAGCCACAGGCCCCCAAACACAAACAACGGCGCTTTTCCCTGGAAAACAAAACTCGCCTGCCAACTTTTTGATGGCAGATTGCAGGAGCCACTTGGTACTATCAAACCAGCCCAACTTGGCACTGCTGCCACCATGGGTCTGGTCACCATCCTGCCTATCGTAGCTGTTCAGGAGCCAGCCGGTCACTCCCAGCCATAGGCCCCCAGACACAAACCTCGGCCCGTTTCCCTGGCAAACAAAAGTAAGCTGCCCCGCTTCTGCATGGCAGATTGCAGGAGCTACTTAGTACTATCAAACCAGCCCGACTTGGCACTGGTGACACCTCTGGTCTGGGAACCATCCTGCCTATCGTGGATTTTCAGGGGCCAGCCGGCCACTCTCAGCCATATGCCCCAAAAACAAACCACGGCCCTTTTCTCTGGCAAACAAAACTCAACTGCCCCTCTTCTGGATGGCAAATTTTAGGACGCACTTTGTACTACGAAAACCGCCCGACGTGGCACTGGTGCCACCTTGTGTCAGGGAACCCTCCTGCATATCGAGCTTTTTAAGGAGCCAGCCGGCCACGCCCAGCCATATACCCCCAAAAACAAACCACGGACCATTTCTCTTGGAAACAAAAATCCGCTGCCCCGCGTCTGTATGGCAGATTGCAGGAGCCACTTTGCACCATCAAACCAGCCCGACTTGGCACTGGTGCCACCTTGGGTCTGGGAACAATCCTGCATATCGTGGATTCTAAGGAGCCAGCCGGCCACTCCCTGCCACAGGCCCCCAAACACAAACAACGGCGCTTTTCCCTGGAAAACAAAATTCGCCTGCCAGCTTTTTGATGGCAGATTGCAGGAGCCACTTGGTACTATCAAATCATCCCAACTTGGCACTGGTGCCACTATGGGTCTGGGAACCATCCTGCATATTGTAGCATTTCAGGAGCCAGCCGGTCACTCCCAGCCATAGGCCCCCAGACACAAACCTCGGACCGTTTCCCTGGCAAACAAAATTAAGCTGCCCCGATTCTGGATGGCAGATTGCAGGAGCCACTTGGTTGTGTCAAACCAGCCCGACTTGGCACTGGTGCCACCTTGGGTCTGGGAACCATCCTGCGTAACGTGGATTCTAAGCAGCCACCCGGCCACTCTGAGCCACAGGCCCCCAAACACAAACAACGGCGCTTTTCCCTGGAAAACAAAACTCGCCTGCCAACTTTTTGATGGCAGATTGCAGGAGCCACTTGGTACTATCAAACCAGCCCAACTTGGCACTGGTGCCACCTCTGGTCTGGGAAACATCCTGCCTATTGTAGCTTTTCAGGAGCCAGCCGGTCACTCCCAGCCATAGACCCCCAGACACAAACCTCGGCCCGTTTCCCTGGAAAACAAAAGTAAGTTACCCCGATTCTGGATGGCAGATTGCAGGAGCCACTTGGTACTATCAAATCAGCCCAACTTGGCACTGGTGCCACCATGGGTCTGGTAAACATCCTGCCTATCGTAGCTTTTCAGGAGCCAGCCGGTCACTCCCTGCCATAGGCCCCCGGACACAAACCTCGGCCCGTTTCCCTGGCAAACAAAAGTAAGCTGCCCCGCTTTTGGATGGCAGATTGCAGGATGCACTTGGTACTTACAAACCAGCCCGACTTGGCCCTGGTGCCACCTTGGCTCTGGGAACCATGCTGCGTAACGTAGATTCTACGAGGACAGGCGGCCACTCCCAGCCACAGGCCTCTAAACAAAAACAACGGCGCTTTTCCCTGGAAAACAAAACTCGCCTGCCAACTTCTTGATGGCAGATTGCAGGAGCCACTTGGTACTATCAAACCAGCCCAACTTGGCACTGGTGCCACCATGGGTCTGGTCACCATCCTGCCTATCGTAGCTTTTCAGGAGCCAGCCGCTCACTCCCACCCATAGGCCCCCAGACAAATACCTCGGCACGTTTCCCTGGCAAACAAAAGTAGGCTGCCCCGCTTCTGGATGGCAAATTGCAGGACGCACTTGGTACTACGAAAACAGCCCGACTTGGCACTGATGCCACCTTGGGTCAGGGAACAATCCTGCGTATAGAGCTTTTTAAGGAGCCAGCCGGCCACGTCCAGTCATATACCCCCAAAAAAAAAACCACGGAACTTTTCTCCAGCAAACAAAAATCCGCTGCCCCGCGTCTGGATGGCAGATTGCAGGAGCTATTTAGTATTATCAAAGCAGCCCCACTTGGCACTGGTGGCACCATGAGTCTGGTAACCATCCTGCCTATCGTAGCTTTTCAGTAGTCAGCCGGTCACTCCCAGCCATAGGCCCCCAGACAAATACCTCGGCCCGTTTGCCTGGGAAAAAAAAGTAAGCTGTCCCGCTTCTGGATGGCAGATTGCAGGAGCCACTTGGTACTATCAAACCAGCCCAACTTGTTCCCAGACCCAAGGTGGCACCAGTGCCACGTGGGGCTGGTTTGATGGTGCAACGTGGCTCCTGCAATCTGCCATCCAAAAGCGGGGCAGCTTACTTTTGTTTGCCAGGGAAACGGGCCGAGGTTTGTGTCTGGGGGTCTATGGCTGGGAGTGACCGGCTGGCTCCTGAAAAGCTACGATAGGCAGGATGGTTCCCAGACCAGACGTGGCACCAGTGCCAAGTTGGGCTGGTTTGATAGTACCAAGTGGCTCCTGCAATCTGCCATCAAAAAGTTGGCAGGCGAGTTTTGTTTTCCAGGGAAAAGCGCCGTAGTTTTTGTTTGGGGGCCTGTGGCTCAGAGTGGCCGGGTGGCTGCTTAGAATCCACGATACGCAGGATGGTTCCGAGACCCAAGGTGGCACCAGTGCCAAGTCGGGCTGGTTTGACACAACCAAGTGGCTCCTGCAATCTGCCATCCAGAATCGGGGCAGCTTAATTTTGTTTGCCAGGGAAACGGTCCGAGGTTTGTGTCTGGGGGCCTATGGCTGGGAGTGACCGGCTGGCTCCTGAAATGCTACAATAGGCAGGATGGTTCCCAGACCCATAGTGGCACCAGTGCCAAGTTGGGCTGGTTTGATAGTACCAAGTGGCTCCTGCAATCTGCCATCAAAAAGTTGGCAGGCGAATTTTGTTTTCCAGGGAAAAGCGCCGTTGTTTGTGTTTGGGGGCCTGTGGCTGGGAGTGGCCGGCTGGCTCCTTAGAATCCACGATATGCAGGATTGTTCCCAGACCCAAGGTGGCACCAGTGCCAAGTCGGGCTGGTTTGATGGTGCAAAGTGGCTCCTGCAATCTTCCATACAGACGCGGGGCAGCGGATTTTTTTTTCCAAGAGAAATGGTCCGTGGTTTGTTTTTGGGGGTTTATGGCTGGGCGTGGCCGGCTGGCTCCTTAAAAAGCTCGATATGCAGGATGGTTCCCTGACACAAGGTGGCACCAGTGCCACGTCGGGCGGTTTTCGTAGTACAAAGTGCGTCCTAAAATTTGCCATCCAGAAGAGGGGCAGTTGAGTTTTGTTTGCCAGAGAAAAGGGCCGTGGTTTGTTTTTGGGGGCATATGGCTCAGAGTGGCCGGCTGGCTCCTGAAAAGCTACGATAGGCAGGATGTTTACCAGACCCATGGTGGCACCAGTGCCAAGTTGGGCTGATTTGATAGTACCAAGTGGCTCCTGCAATCTGCCATCCAGAATCGGGGTAGCTTACTTTTGTTTTCCAGGGAAACGGGCCGAGGTTTGTGTCTGGGGGTCTATGGTTGGGAGTGGCCGGCTGGCTCCTTAGAAACCACGATACGCAGCATGGTTCCCAGACCAGAGGTGGCACCAGTGCCAAGTTGGGCTGGTTTGATACTACCAAGTGGTTCCTGCAATCTGCCATCCAGAAGTGGGGCAGCTTACTTTTGTTTGCCAGGGAAACGGATCGTTGTTTGTGTTTGGGGGCCTATGGCTGGGACTGACCGGCTGGCTCCATAAAATCCACGATACGCAGGATGGTTCCCAGACCAGAAGTGGCACCAGTGCCAAGTCGGGCTGGTTTGATAGTACCAAGTGGCTCCTGCAATCTGCCATCCAGAAGCGGGGCAGCTTACTTTTGTTTGCCAGGGAAACGGGCCGAGGTTTGTGTCTCGGGGCCTATGGCAGGCAGTGACCGGCTGGCTCCTGAAAGCTACGATAGGCAGGATGGTGACAAGACCCATGGTGGCACCAGTGCCAAGTTGGGCTGGTTTGATAGTACCAAGTGGCTCCTGCAATCTGCCATCAAAACGTTGGCAGGCGAGTTTTGTTTTCCAGGGAAAAGCGCCGTTGTTTGTGTTTGGGGGCCTGTGGTTGGGAGTGGCCGGCTGGCTCCTTAGAAACCACAATACGCAGGATGGTTCCCAGACCAGAGGTGGCACCAGTGCCAAGTCGGGCTGGTTTGATAGTACCAAGTGGCTCCTGCAATCTGCCATCCAGAAGCGGGGCAGCTTACTTTTGTTTGCCACGGAAACGGGCCGTTGTTTGTGTTTGGGGGCCTGTGGCTGGGAGTGGCCGACTGGCTCCTTAGAATCCACGATACGCAGGATGGTTCCCAGACCAGAGGTGGCACCAGTGCCAAGTCGGGCTGGTTTGATAGTACCAAGTGGCTCCTGCAATCTGCCATCCAGAAGCGGGGCAGCTTAATTTCCTTTGCCAGGGAAACGGGCCGAGCTTTGTGTCTGGGGGCCTATGGCTGGGAGTGACCGGCTGGCTCCTGAAAAGTTACGATAGGCAGGATGGTGACCAGACCCATGGTGGCACCAGTGCCAAGTTAGGCTGGTTTGATAGTACCAAGTGGCTCCTGCAATCTGCCATCAAAACGTTGGTAGGCGAGTTTTGTTTTCCAGGGAAAAGCGCCGTTGTTTTTGTTTGGGGGCCTGTGGCTGGGAGTGGCCGGCTGGCTCCTTAGAATCCACGATACGCACCATGGTATCCAGACCCAAGGTGGCACCAGTGCCAAGTTTTGCTGGTTTGATAGTACCAAGTGGTTCCTGCAATCTGCCATCCAGAAGCAGGGCAGCTTACTTTTGTTTGCCAGGGAAACGGGCCGAGGTTTGTGTCTGGGGGCCTATGGCTGCGAGTGACCGGCTGGCTCCTGAAAAGCTACGATAGCCAGGATGGTGACCAGACCCATGGTGGCACCAGTCCCAAATTGGGCTGGTTTGATAGTACCAAGTGGCTCCTGCAATCTGCCATCAAAAAGTTGGCAGGCGAGTTTTGTTTTCCAGGGAAAAGCGCCGTTGATGTGTTTAGGGGCCTGTGGCTGGGAGTGGCCGGCTGGCTCCTTAGAATCCACGATATGCAGGATTGTTCCCAGACCCAAGGTGGCACCAGTGCCTAGTCGGGATAGTTTGATGGTGCAAAGTGGCTCCTGCAATCTGCCATCCAGAAGCGGGGCAGCTTACTTTTGTTTGCCAGGGAAACGGGCCGAGGTTTGTGTCTGGGGGCCTATGGCTGGGAGTGACCGGCTGGCTCCTGAAAAGCTACGATAGGCAGGATGGTGACCAGACCCAAGGTGGCACCAGTGCCAAGTTGGGCTGGTTTGATGGTACCAAGTGGCTCCTGCAATCTGCCATCAAAAAGTTGGCAGGCGAGTTTTGTTTTCCAGGGAAAAGCGCCGTTGTTTTTGTTTGGGGGCCTGTGGCTGGGAGTGGCCGGCTGGCTCATTAGAATCCACGATACGCAGGATGGTTCCCAGACTTGTCGTGGCACCAGTGCCAAGTCGGGCTGGTTTGATAGTACCAAGTGGATCCTGCAATCTGCCATCCAGAAGCGGGGCAGCTTACTTTTGTTTGCCAGGGAAACGGGCCGAGGTTTTTGTCTGGGGGCCTATGGCTGGGAGTGACCGGCTGGCTCCTGAAAAGCTACGATAGGCAGGATGGTGACCAGACCCATGGTGGCAGCAGTGCCAAGTTGGGCTGGTTTGATAGTACCAAGTGGCTCCTGCAATCTGCCATCAAAAAGTTGGCAGGCGAGTTTTGTTTTCCAGGGAAAAGTGCCGTTGTTTGTGTATGGGAGCCTGTGGCTGGGAGTGGCCGGCTGGCTCTTTAGAATCCACGATACGCAGGATGGTTCCCAGACCAGTGGTGGCACCAGTGCCAAGTCGGGCTGGTTTGTTAGTACCAAGTGGTTCCTGCAATCTGCCATCCAGAAGCGGGGCAGCTTACTTTTGTTTTCCAGGGAAACGGGCCGAGGTTTTTGTCTGGGGTCCTATGGCTGGGAGTGACCGGCTGGCTCGTGAAAAGCTACGATAGGCAGGATGGTGACAAGACCCATGGCGGCACCAGTGCCAAGTTGGGCTGGTTTGATAGTACCAAGTGGCTCCTGCAATCTGCCATCAAAAAATTGGCAGGCGAGTTTTGTTTTCCAGGGAAAAGCGCCGTTGTTTGTGTTTGGGGGCCTGTGGCTGGGAGTGGCCAGCTGGCTCCTTAGAATCCACGATAGGCAGGATGGTTCCCAGACCAGAGGTGTCACCAGTGCCAAGTCGGGCTGGTTTGATAGTACTAAGTAGCTCCTGCAATCTGCCATGCAGAAGCGGGGCAGCTTACTTTTGTTTGCCAGGGAAACGGGCCGAGCTTTGTGTCTGGGGGCCTATGGCTGGGAGTGACCGGCTGGCTCCTGAAAAGCTACGATAGGCAGGATGGTGACCAGACCCATGGTGGCACCAGTGCCAAGTTGGGCTGGTTTGATAGTACCAAGTGGCTCCTGCAATCTGCCATCAAAAAGTTGGCAGGCAAGTTTTCTTTACCAGGGAAAAGCGCCGTTGATTTTGTTTAGAGGCCTATGGCTGGGAGTGGCAGGCTGGCTCCTTAGAATCCACGATACGCAGGATGGTTCCTAGACTTGACGTGGCACCAGTGCCAAGTTGGGCTGGTTTGATAGTACCAAGTGCGTCCTGCAATCTGCCATCCAGAAGTGGGGTAGATTACTTTTGTTTGCCAGGGAAACGGGCCGAGGTTTGTGTCCGGGGGCCTATGGCAGGGAGTGACCGGCTGGCTCCTGAAAAGCTACGATAGGCAGGATGTTTACCAGACCCATGGTGGCACCAGTGCCAAGTTGGGCTGATTTGATAGTACCAAGTGGCTCCTGCAATCTGCCATCCAGAATCGGGGTAACTTACTTTTGTTTTCCAGGGAAACGGGCCGAGGTTTGTGTCTGGGGGTCTATGGCTGGGAGTGACCGGCTGGCTCCTGAAAAGCTACGATAGGCAGGATGGTTCCCAGACCAGACGTGGCACCAGTGCCAAGTTGGGCTGGTTTGATAGTACCAAGTGGCTCCTGCAATCTGCCATCAAATTTGGCAGGCGAGTTTTGTTTTCCAGGGAAAAGCGCCGTTGTTTGTGTTTGGGGGCCTGTGGCTCAGAGTGGCCGGGTGGCTGCTTAGAATCCACGTTACGCAGGATGGTTCCCAGACCCAAGGTGGCACCAGTGCCAAGTCGGGCTGGTTTGACACAACCAAGTGGCTCCTGCAATCTGCCATCCAGAATCGGGGCAGCTTAATTTTGTTTGCCAGGGAAACGGTCCGAGGTTTGTGTCTGGGGGCCTATGGCTGGGAGTGACCGGCTGGCTCCTGAAATGCTACAATAGGCAGGATGGTTCCCAGACCCATAGTGGCACCAGTGCCAAGTTGGGATGATTTGATAGTACCAAGTGGCTCCTGCAATCTGCCATCAAAAAGCTGGCAGGCGAATTTTGTTTTCCAGGGAAAAGCGCCGTTGTTTGTGTTTGGGGGCCTGTGGCAGGGAGTGGCCGGCTGGCTCCTTAGAATCCACGATATGCAGGATTGTTCCCAGACCCAAGGTGGCACCAGTGCCAAGTCGGGCTGGTTTGATGGTGCAAAGTGGCTCCTGCAATCTGCCATACAGACGCGGGGCAGCGGATTTTTGTTTCCAAGAGAAATGGTCCGTGGTTTGTTTTTGGGGGTATATGGCTGGGCGTGGCCGGCTGGCTCCTTAAAAAGCTCGATATGCAGGATGGTTCCCTGACACAAGGTGGCACCAGTGCCACGTCGGGCGGTTTTCGTAGTACAAAGTGCGTCCTAAAATTTGCCATCCAGAAGAGGGGCAGTTGAGTTTTGTTTGCCAGAGAAAAGGGCCGTGGTTTGTTTTTGGGGCATATGGCTGAGAGTGGCCGGCTGGCCCCTGAAAATCCACGATAGGCAGGATGGTTCCCAGACCAGTGGTGGCACCAGTGCCAAGTCGGGCTGGTTTGATAGTACTAAGTAGCTCCTGCAATCTGCCATGCAGAAGCGGGGCAGCTTACTTTTGTTTGCCAGGGAAACGGGCCGAGGTTTGTGTCTGGGGGCCTATGGCTGGGAGTGACCGGCTGGCTCCTGAAAAGCTACGATAGGCAGGATGGTGACCAGACCCATGGTGGCACCAGTGCCAAGTTGGGCTGGTTTGATAGTACCAAGTGGCTCCTGCAATCTGCCATCAAAAAGTTGGCAGGCGAGTTTTGTTTTCCAGGGAAAAGCGCCGTTGTTTGTGTTTGGGGGCCTGTGGTTGGGAGTGGCCAGCTGGCTCCTTAGAACCCACGATACGCAGGATGGTTCCCAGACCTGAGTTGGCACCAGTGCCAAGTTGGGCTGGTTTGATGGTGCAAAGTGGCTCCTGCAATCTGCCATCCAGAAGCGGGGCAGCTTACTTTTGTTTGCCAGGGAAACGGGCCGAAATATTTGTCTGGGGGCCTCTGGCTGGGGGTGGCTGGCTGGCTCCTGAAAAGCTACGATAGGCAGGATGGTGACCAGACCCATGGTGGCACCAGTGCCAAGTTGGGCTGGTTTGATAATACCAAGTGGCTCCTGCAATCTGCCATCAAAAGTTTGGCAGGCGAGTTTTGTTTTCCAGGGAAAAGCACCGTTGTGTGTGTTTTGGGGCCTGTGGCTGGGAGTGGCCAGCTGGCTCCTTTGAATCCACGATACGCAGGATGGTTCCCAGACCCAAGGTGGCATCAGTGCCAAGTCGGGCTGGTTTGTTAGTACCAAGTGGTTCCTGCAATCTGCCATCCAGAAGCGGGGCAGCTGAATTTTGTTTGCCAGAGAAAAAGGCTGTTGTTTGTGTTTCGGGGCCTGTGGCTGGCAGTGGCCGGCTGGCTCCTGAAAATCCATGATACGCCGCATGGTTCCCAGACCCAAGGTGGCATCAGTGCCAAGTAGGGCTGGTTTCATAGTACCCAGTGGCTCCTGCAATCTGCCATCCAGAAGAGGGGCAGTTGAGTTTTGTTTTCCAGAGAAAAGGGCCGTGGTTTGTGTTTGGGGCCTATGGCTGAGAGTGACCGGCTGGCCCCTGAAAATCCACGATAGGAAGGATGGTTCCCAGATCCAAGGTGGCACCAGTGCCATGTTGTGCTGGTGTGATAGTCCCAAGTGGCTCCTGCAATCTGCCATCCAGAAGCGGGGCAGCTGAATTTTGTTTGCCAGACAAAAAGTCTGTGGTTTGTGTTTGGGGGCCTGTGGCTGGGAGTGGCCGGCTGGCTCCTGAAAATCCATGATACGCAGCATGGTTCCCAGACCCAAGGTGGCACCAGTGCCAAGTGGGGCTGGTTTCACAGTGTCAAGTGCCTCCTGCAATCTCCCATCCAGAAGCGGGGCAGCTGAGTTTTGTTTGCCTGTGAAACGGGCCGTTGTTTTTAATTGGGGTCTGTGGCCGAGAGTGTTCGGCTGGCTCCTGACAACCCACAATACGCAGGATGGTTCCCAGACCCAAGGTGGCACCAGTGCCAAGTCGGGCTGGTTTGATAGTACCAAGTGGCTCCTGCAATCTGCCATCCAGAAGCGGTGCAGTTGAGTTTTGTTTGCCAGAGAAAAGGGCCGTGGGTTGTGTTTGGGGGCATATGGCTGGGAGTGGCCGGCTGTCTCATTAAAAAGATCGATACGCAGGATGGTTCCCAGACCCAAGGGGGCACCAGTGCCAAGTCGGGCTGTTTTTATAGTACCAAGTGCGTCCTGCAATTTGCCATCCAGAAGAGGGGCAGTTGAGTTTTGTTTGCCAGAGAATAGCGCCGTTGTTTGTGTTTGGGGGCTTGTGGCTCGTAGTGGCCGACTGGCGCCTTAGAATCTGTGTTACGCAGCATGGTTCCCAGACCCAAGGTGGCACCAGTGCCAAGTTGGGCTGGTTTGATAGTACCAAGTGGCTCCTGCAATCTGCCATCCAGAAGCGGGGTAGCTTACTTTTGTTTGCCAGGGAAACGGGCCGAGGTTTGTGACTGGGGACCTATGGCTGGGAGTGACCGGCTGGCTCCTGGAAAGCTACAATAGGCAGGATGGTTACCAGACCCATGGTGGCACCAGTGCCAAGTTGGGCTGGTTTGATAGTACCAAGTGGCTCCTGCAATCTGCCATCAAAAAGTTGGCAGGCGAGTTTTGTTTTCCAGGGAAAAGCGACATTGTTTGTATTTGGGGGCCTGTGGCTGGGAGTGACCGGCTGGCTCCTTTGAACCCACGATACGCAGGATGGTTCCCAGACCCAAGGTGGCACCAGTGCCAAGTTTTGCTGGTTTGATACTACCAAGTGCGTCCTGCAATCTGCCATCCAGAAGCGGGGCAGCTTAATTTTGTTTGCCAGGGAAACGGGCCGTGGGTTTTGTTTGGGGGCATATAGCTGAGAGTGGCCGGCTGGCTCCTGAAAATCCACGCTAGGCAGCATGGTTCCCAGATGCAATGTGGCACCAGTGCCAAGTCGGGCTGGTTTGATGGTGCAAAGTGGCTCCTGCAATCTGCCATCCAGAAGCGAGGCAGCTGATTTTTGTTTGCCAGAGGAAAATTCTGTGGATTGTATTTGGGGGCATATTGCTGGGAGTGGCCGGCTGGCTCCTTAAAATGCTCGATACGCATGATGGTTCCCAGGCCCAAGGTGTCACCACTACCAAGTCGGCCTGCGGTTTTAGTATCAAGTTCATCCTGCAATTTGCCATCCAGAAGAGGGGCAGTTGAGTTTTGTTTGCCAGAGAAACGGGCCGAGGTTTCTGTTTGGGGACATATGGCTGAGAGTGGCCGGCTGGCCCCTGAATATCCACGATACAGAGCATGGTTCCCAGATCCAAGGTGGCACCAGTGCCAAGTCGGGCTGGTTTGATAGTACCAAGTGTCTCCTGCAATCTGCCATCCAGAAGCAGGGCAGCTTACTTTTGTTTGCCAGAGAAATAGGCCTAGGTTTTTGTTTGGGGGCCTGTGGCTAGGAGTGGCCGGCTGGCTCCTTAGAATCCACGATACGCAGGATGGTTCCCAGACCCAAGGTGGCACCAGTGCCAAGTCGGGCTGGTTTGATTACACCAAGTGCCTCCTGCAATCTCCCATCCAGAAGCGGGGCAGCTGAGTTTTGTTTGCCTGTGAAACGGGCCGTTGTTTTTAATTGGGGTCTGTGGCCGAGAGTGTTCGGCTGGCTCCTGACAACCCACAATACGCAGGATGGTTCCCAGACCCAAGGTGGCACCAGTGCCAAGTCGGGCTGGTTTGATAGTACCAAGTGGCTCCTGCAATCTGCCATCCAGAAGCGGTGCAGTTGAGTTTTGTTTGCCAGAGAAAAGGGCCGTGGGTTGTGTTTGGGGGCATATGGCTGGGAGTGGCCGGCTGTCTCATTAAAAAGATCGATACGCAGGATGGTTCCCAGACCCAAGGGGGCACCAGTGCCAAGTCGGGCTGTTTTTATAGTACCAAGTGCGTCCTGCAATTTGCCATCCAGAAGAGGGGCAGTTGAGTTTTGTTTGCCAGAGAATAGCGCCGTTGTTTGTGTTTGGGGGCTTGTGGCTCGTAGTGGCCGACTGGCGCCTTAGAATCTGTGTTACGCAGCATGGTTCCCAGACCCAAGGTGGCACCAGTGCCAAGTTGGGCTGGTTTGATAGTACCAAGTGGCTCCTGCAATCTGCCATCCAGTAGCGGGGCAGCTGAATTTTGTTTGCCAGAGAAAAAGGCTGTTGTTTGTGTTTCGGGGCCTGTGGCTGGCAGTGGCCGGCTGGCTCCTGAAAATCCATGATACGCAGCATGGTTCCCAGACCCAAGGTGGCATCAGTGCCAAGTAGGGCTGGTTTCATAGTACCCAGTGGCTCCTGCAATCTGCCATCCAGAAGAGGGGCAGTTGAGTTTTGTTTTCCAGAGAAAAGGGCCGTGGTTTGTGTTTGGGGCCTATGGCTGAGAGTGACCGGCTGGCCCCTGAAAATCCACGATAGGAAGGATGGTTCCCAGATCCAAGGTGGCAGCAGTGCCATGTTGTGCTGGTGTGATAGTCCCAAGTGGCTCCTGCAATCTGCCATCCAGAAGCGGGGCAGCTGAATTTTGTTTGCCAGAGAAAAAGGCTGTGGTTTGTGTTTGGGGGCCTGTGGCTGGCAGTGGCCGGCTGGCTCCTGAAAATCCATGATACGCAGCATGGTTCCCAGACCCAAGGTGGCACCAGTGCCAAGTGGAGCTGGTTTCACAGTGTCAAGTGCCTCCTGCAATCTCCCATCCAGAAGCGGGGCAGCTGAGTTTTGTTTGCCTGTGAAACGGGCCGTTGTTTTTAATTGGGGTCTGTGGCCGAGAGTGTTCGGCTGGCTCCTGACAACCCACAATACGCAGGATGGTTCCCAGACCCAAGGTGGCACCAGTGCCAAGTCGGGCTGGTTTGATAGTACCAAGTGGCTCCTGCAATCTGCCATCCAGAAGCGGTGCAGTTGAGTTTTGTTTGCCAGAGAAAAGGGCCGTGGGTTGTGTTTGGGGGCATATGGCTGGGAGCGGCCGGCTGTCTCATTAAAAAGATCGATACGCAGGATGGTTCCCAGACCCAAGGGGGCACCAGTGCCAAGTCGGGCTGTTTTTATAGTACCAAGTGCGTCCTGCAATTTGCCATCCAGAAGAGGGGCAGTTGAGTTTTGTTTGCCAGAGAATAGCGCCGTTGTTTGTGTTTGGGGGCTTGTGGCTCGTAGTGGCCGACTGGCGCCTTAGAATCTGTGTTACGCAGCATGGTTCCCAGACCCAAGGTGGCACCAGTGCCAAGTTGGGCTGGTTTGATAGTACCAAGTGGCTCCTGCAATCTGCCATCCAGAAGCGGGGTAGCTTACTTTTGTTTGCCAGGGAAACGGGCCGAGGTTTGTGACTGGGGACCTATGGCTGGGAGTGACCGGCTGGCTCCTGGAAAGCTACAATAGGCAGGATGGTTACCAGACCCATGGTGGCACCAGTGCCAAGTTGGGCTGGTTTGATAGTACCAAGTGGCTCCTGCAATCTGCCATCAAAAAGTTGGCAGGCGAGTTTTGTTTTCCAGGGAAAAGCGACATTGTTTGTATTTGGGGGCCTGTGGCTGGGAGTGACCGGCTGGCTCCTTTGAACCCACGATACGCAGGATGGTTCCCAGACCCAAGGTGGCACCAGTGCCAAGTTTTGCTGGTTTGATACTACCAAGTGCGTCCTGCAATCTGCCATCCAGAAGCGGGGCAGCTTAATTTTGTTTGCCAGGGAAACGGGCCGTGGGTTTTGTTTGGGGGCATATAGCTGAGAGTGGCCGGCTGGCTCCTGAAAATCCACGCTAGGCAGCATGGTTCCCAGATGCAATGTGGCACCAGTGCCAAGTCGGGCTGGTTTGATGGTGCAAAGTGGCTCCTGCAATCTGCCATCCAGAAGCGAGGCAGCTGATTTTTGTTTGCCAGAGGAAAATTCCGTGGATTGTTTTTGGGGGCATATTGCTGGGAGTGGCCGGCTGGCTCCTTAAAATGCTCGATACGCATGATGGTTCCCAGGCCCAAGGTGTCACCACTACCAAGTCGGCCTGCGGTTTTAGTATCAAGTTCATCCTGCAATTTGCCATCCAGAAGAGGGGCAGTTGAGTTTTGTTTGCCAGAGAAACGGGCCGAGGTTTCTGTTTGGGGACATATGGCTGAGAGTGGCCGGCTGGCCCCTGAATATCCACGATACAGAGCATGGTTCCCAGATCCAAGGTGGCACCAGTGCCAAGTCGGGCTGGTTTGATAGTACCAAGTGTCTCCTGCAATCTGCCATCCAGAAGCAGGGCAGCTTACTTTTGTTTGCCAGAGAAATAGGCCTAGGTTTTTGTTTGGGGGCCTGTGGCTAGGAGTGGCCGGCTGGCTCCTAAGAATCCACGATACGCAGGATGTTTCCCAGACCCAAGGTGGCACCAGTGCCAAGTCGGGCTGGTTTGATAGTACCAAGTGGCTCCTGCAAACTCCATCAAAAAGTTGGCAGGCGTGTTTTGTTTTCCAGGGAACAGCGCCGTTGATTTTGTTTGGGGGCCTGTGGCTGGCAGTGGCCGGCTGGCTCCTTAGAATCCACGATACGCAGGATGGTTCCCAGACCCAAGGTGGCACCAGTGCCAAGTCGGGCTGGTTTGATAGTACCAAGTGGCTCCTGCAATCTGCCATCCAGAAGTGAGGCAGCTAAGTTTTGTTTGCGAGAAAAAAGGGCCGTGGTTTTTGTTGGGGGCCTGTGGCTGGGAGTAGCCGGCTGGCTCCTTAAAATCCACGATAGGCAGGATGGTTCCCAGACCCAAGGTGGCACCAGTGCCAAGTTGGGCTGGTTTGATAGTACCAAGTGGCTCCTGCAATCTGCCATCCAGAAGCGGGGCAGCTGAGTTTTGTTTGCCAGAGAAAAAGGCTGTGGTTTGTGTTTGGGGGCCTGTGGCTGGCAGTGGCCGGCTGGCTCCTGAAAATCCACGATACGCAGCATGGTTCCCAGACCCAAGGTGGCACCAGTGCCAAGTGGGGCTCGTTTGACAGTGTCAAGTGCCTCCTGCAATGTCCCATCCAGAAGCGGGGCAGCTGAGTTTTTTTTGCCAGGGAAACGGACCTTTGTTTTTGATTGGGCTCTGTGGCCGAGAGTGGTCGGCTGTCTCCTGACAATCCACAATACGCAGGATGGTTCCCAGACCCAAGGTGGCACCAGTGCCAAGTCGGGCTGGTTTGATAGTACCAAGTGTCTCCTGCAATCTGCCATCCAGAAGCGGGGCAGCTGAGTTTTGTTTGCCAGAGAAAAGGGCCGTGGGTTGTGTTTGGGGGCATATGGCTGGGAGTGGCCACCTGGCTCCTTAAAATGCACGATACGCCGCATGGTAACCAGACGCAAGGTGGCACCAGTGCCAAGTCAGGCTGTTTTTGTAGTACCCAGTGGCTCCTGCAATTTGCCATCCAGAAGCGGGGCAGTTGAATTTTGTTTGCTAGAGAAAAGGGCTGTGGTTTGTGTTTGGGGGCCTATGGCTGAGAGTGGCCGGCTGGCCCCTGAAAATCAACGATAGGCAGGATGGTTCCCAGATCCAAGGTGGCACCAGTGCCAAGTAAGGCTGGTTGTATGGTTCAAAGTAACTCCTGCAATCTGCCATCCAGAAGCGGGACAGCTGAGTTTTTTTTGCCAGAGAAAAGGTCCATGGTTTCTTTTTGGGGCATACGGCTGGGAATTGCCGGCTGGCTCCTTAAAATGCTCGATACGCAGGATGGTTCCCAGAGCCAAGGTGGCACCACTGCCAAGTCGGGCTCTTTTTGTAGTACCAAGTGCGTCCTGCAATTTGCCATCCAGAAGAGGGGCAGTTGAGTTTTGTTTGCCAGAGAAAAGGGCCGTTGTTTGTGTTTGGGGGCCTGTGGCTGGGAGTGTTCGGCTGGTTCCTGAATATGTACGATACGCAGGATTGTTCCCAGATCCAAGGTGGCAGCAGTGCCATGTTGTGCTGGTGTGATAGTCCCAAGTGGCTCCTGCAATCTGCCATCCAGAAGTGGGGCAGCTGATTTTTGTTTGCCAGAGAAAAGGTCCGTGGTTTGTTTTTGGGGGCATATGGCTGAGAGTGGCCGGCTGGCCCCTGAAAATCCACGATACACAGGATGGTTCCCAGATCCAAGGTGGCACCTGTGCCAAGTCGGGCTGATTTGATAGTACTAAGTAGCTCCTGCAATCTGCCATGCAGAAGCGGGGCAGCTTACTTTTGTTTGCCAGGGAAACGGGCCGAGGTTTGTGTTGGGGGCCTATGGCTGAGAGTGACCGGCTGGCTCCTGAAAAGCTACAATAGGCAGGATGGTGACCAGACCCATGGTGGCACCAGTGCCAAGTTGGGCTGGTTTGATAGTACCAAGTGGTTCCTGCAATCTGCCATCCAGAAGCAGGGCAGCTGAGTTTTGTTTGCCAGAGAAAAGGGCCTTGGTTTGTGTTTGGGGGCATATGGCTGGGTGTGGCCAGCTGGCTCCTTAAAATGCACGATATGCAACATGGCTCCCAGACCCAAGGTGGCACAAGTGCCAAGTTGGGCTGGTTTGATAGTACCAAGTGGCTCCTGCAATCTTCCATGATCACGTGGAGAAATACTTTCTGGTTTCAGCCTCATGCTCTTTCTTCTCTCCCTCAACTTCTCTATCACCTCTCATCTGGTTCACATGCGCTGTCTTCAAGGTCCACAGGCTACTTTTCACAGAATCTTCTGGCCTGATGAAGTAAGGATGATGAATAGAACAGAGCTGGGATCTATTTTCCAGTTTGGATAAAATGCATTCTGCACACAAATCCAAGGAGAACGGGCTGCCCCGATGCCCAGAAAATCTTTCACTCCTGCTAGTGTTCTACGTCAACCGCAACTTAGTCTGAAAGAAAAGCTTTTTCTCTGAGAGCATCTGAGAGGTTTGCATGAAGCACTGATATCTGACATATGCAATTTTGAATAGGAGAGGAAAAAGAAAATGGCAAGGAGTTTTTAATTTTAGTGGTTTCAATTTTAATTTCCGTGCACTTTTTCAAAACTTGTCAGCTCAAATGCCCATCAACATCTTTTAGTCATCTGTAAGTCAGTATTCATATAAAATGTGCTTCAAATCCAAAGAATTTCAAATTTGCACTCCAAGCTTCTATGCCTAGATTTATGATTTCCTACACATATTAGATGAAAGGAAGGCCTTTTTTACTGTGGGAGTGCTGGAACACTGGAACAGGTTGCCCAGAGAAGTTGTGGGTGTCCCATCCCTGAAAGTATTCAAGGTCACCTTGGACGGGGCTTGGAGCAGCAACAAAGGAGAAGCTTGATGGTAGAGAAACAAAGTTGGACTATAGAAGAAACTCGGATTGAAGTATAGGATCAAGTTTTCTCTCAGCTCTTGGGGTAAATTCAAAGTTGTACAAAATGACATTTATCTGTGCTATTCACTACTGTAACAGAAAGTTTCATGAAAACTGTACAGAAGATAGTAAATTTTAAAAGAGATAAGAATTACAGCATAAAATCCATGGGATAGGTTACAACATGAGACACTCTCTAAGAGAAAATCTCTGTGTTTCAGCACTTCATCGGGGTAAGATTTCATGAAGTGCCAAAGAAGGCGGCAAAATATCATTCGGGACATTATTTACTGGAATTCAGCCTGGCCATTAGTAGGAACTGCCTTTGAACATATCATGTAGATATACCACACACACTTTCCCTTCACTGAAAAATTACTGTTTACAACAAATAAGCAATTGACGATCAAAATTGATTGAAAGCATCTTAAACATGTCAAGTATTTCATTGTAGATGATCTGTGATCCAAATGCTTCTTCCACCTTCGAGAGGGACAGAAGAATTCTTCCATATCATGATGGTTTAAAATTGTATCAACCAATGTTTTCTGCTGAAAAGATATCATCTATTTTTTTCTATTTTTGGAAGAAAATATTCCTAGACATACAACAGGTGAGAACTAAGTAATTTTAAAGAAACAAATGAAATGAAAATATTCTGTAAATAGAATGAAATGAAAAGCTGTGTTTTAAATAGGAGCTAAATATTAAACAGAATTTTTGTACCAGGCATTTGAATTACTGCACCAGCTCTTTTGCCCATCAAGAGAGGCATTTAGCATTTCAGTCTTTTCCAAGGTGTTCATGATCTGCTATGCTGATCTCTGTGTGTGCCTAGGTGTGTGTGGAGGGGGGGGCATATGAAGGGGAGTGTGTATGTTTGCTTTACAATTGTTGTGGCAGATTCATGCCTCAGCTCCACATTTTGTTTTAAAAAGGTCACACCGAGTGGATATGAAGTTTACTATCAACAAGAGATCGATTCCCAAATCATCCATTTGACTCTCCCTTATAAATCATGTGCTTTGTTGCATATTTTATCAAATATACTTTCAAGCCAGATGGAGGAAGGAGGATGTGGGAATCCCTCCACCATCTTGCAACTTTTATGTAAGTAGGTTTTCAAGAAAATCATCATTTCTCTTTTAAATATGTCTGGAACAGGCATGATGGTAGTGTCAACCTGTTGGAGTTTTTGTTGCTGGAAGAAGTTGTACAAAAGGATTGGTTTTTACATTGACCAGTTACTGAATCAAGCGCAGGAATACATTGGAAATTTAGCTGGGGGTTCCTTTTCCCAGCAGACTACTTCTAGAACGAGCTTGTACACTGAAGCTGACTCTTTTGCTCTCTTTTTGTTTCTTTCCTATTTTCTTGGCTTCTTTGCCACTATCTAGACAATTTTGGAACTTTGTTCCCAACTAAAATGGTTTCAATAGTCTGATTGTGATCATACATTTTTACAAGGAATTTTTAAAATCTTTCCTCGAGTCCAGAAAGTCAAGGACTTAGATCTTTTTCTTCCCTTATCAATATTGCCATGAAATTGATAAATAAAGACCAACTCTTTATTTTTGTTTTTAACCCACGTAGATAATTCCCATCCATTAATCCATTTTGTGGACCAATAGCTGCCATTCTGATGGAAGCTGTCACTTCTTAACAATAGGCATTCTGTGACTATGTTGACAGCACTTTGGGTGAAGATCCTAACTGGTCTTAGATATACATAGGGAGAAATTTGCTCAGCCAGTGTCAGTCTTAAGCATGCGTATCAGAAGATCTTTCTAGAGCTGGGAATTTTCCCATGAAAGGGATTCAGTTAGGGAAGAGACACTTGTGCCAGAGTTTTACATTCTTCTTGAACACTGCTTAAGGAACTTAGATGCCATGTCCATTTGGATCTCTGTCTGCACAGAACTTTGTCATGCCAGTGCTTTGAAATGCATCTTGAAGAGAATTCACTAGCACAGAATGAAAGAGAGTGGAAGGGGTTGGTGGGGCTAACCAGGCCCAACCCCCCTGCCTAAACCAGGATACCTAGAGCCTCTTGCCCAGGATTCTATCTGGGTGTACTTTTAATGTCTTCAAAGATCCAGGCTCCACAATCTTTCTGGGCAGTCTGTGCCGTGGTTCAGTCACCCTGACAGTAAAGAAACATTTACTGATGTTCAAAGGCAATCTCCTGTATTTCAGTGTGTGCCCACTGCCTCTTGTCTTTTCCCTCAGCATCACTGAAAAGACACTGATTCCCTCCCCTTTGCACTATTGCTTCCATATGTATGTGTGATGCCATGTAGAGGTACGTCAAAAACCTCCCTGAAGCCCAGGCAGATAATATTCCCTTCATCTACCAGTCAAGTTGATTCATCAGAGGAGTTTAAAGTGATGTTCAGCATGAAATTCCCCTGAAAAATCATGCTAACTACATTATTTGGTCATCTGTCATGTGCCTGGCAAGGATTTCCAGGAAGAGCTGCTTCATCAACTTCCTGGGGATAAAAAAGAGGCTGGCTGGTTTGTACTATGGCGAGTCCTCTTAATTGCCTTTTTTGAAGATGGGTGTCATTTGCTAACATCCACTCTTTAGCCTCTCTTGTCGTCTACATCTTAGCAAAACGCTTTTCCACTATGTCTGGCTAGGAAAAACTGTGCCAGCACAGAAAACATCTCCCATCGTGTTCTAGAAGTTGCACGGATGTCTGCCAAGTGTTTGGCAGGAAGAAAAGAAAAGTTGTCCAAAACAGCTTCCAATCGAATGTTCCTGTGATTGGAAAAGTCAGGAGAGTGCAAAGGTACTGTTTTCTATCAGTTGGCAAGGTGCGCACACAATCCCAGTGTTGTACAGCTTGCTTCTTCACCTTCCCGAAGCTGCCGCTCTCGCCGGCTGCCGGAGCCCAAGAAGCGGCTTCTTCGCGCAAAGACGATTGTGCCGCTCACAGTGCTCTCCTTAGCGCGGCTTCTGCCGAAAGACGCCCGGCAGCGGCTCTTACCTCCGGAGAGCACCCTACCTTCGTCTTTAGCTCCTCTTCTCATCTACACCTCGGCAAAAAGCTTCTCCACTATGTCTGGCTAGGAAAAACTGTGCCAGCACAGAAAACATCTCCCATCGTGTTCTAGAAGTTGCACGGATGTCTGCCAAGTGTTTGGCAGGAAGAAAAGAAAAGTTGTCCAAAACAGCTTCCAATCGAATGTTCCTGTGATTGGAAAAGTCAGGAGAGTGCAAAGATACTGTTTTCTATCAGTTGGCAAGGTGCGCACACAATCCCAGTGTTGTACAGCTTGCTTCTTCACCTTCCCGAAGCTGCCGCTCTCGCCGGCTGCCGGAGCCCAAGAAGCGGCTTCTTCGCGCAAAGACGATTGTGCCGCTCACAGTGCTCTCCTTAGCGCGGCTTCTGCCGAAAGACGCCCGGCAGCGGCTCTTACCTCCGGAGAGCATCCTACCTTCGTCTTTCGCGTCTTTTGTAGTCTACATCTTAGCAAAACGCTTTTCCACTATGTCTGGCTAGGAAAAACTGTGCCAGCACAGAAAACATCTCCCATCGTGTTCTAGAAGTTGCACGGATGTCTGCCAAGTGTTTGGCAGGAAGAAAAGAAAAGTTGTCCAAAACAGCTTCCAATCGAATGTTCCTGTGATTGGAAAAGTCAGGAGAGTGCAAAGGTACTGTTTTCTATCAGTTGGCAAGGTGCGCACACAATCCCAGTGTTGTACAGCTTGCTTCTTCACCTTCCCGAAGCTGCCGCTCTCGCCGGCTGCCGGAGCCCAAGAAGCGGCTTCTTCGCGCAAAGACGATTGTGCCGCTCACAGTGCTCTCCTTAGCGCGGCTTCTGCCGAAAGACGCCCGGCAGCGGCTCTTACCTCCGGAGAGCATCCTACCTTCGTCTTTCGCGTCTTTTGTAGTCTACATCTTAGCAAAACGCTTTTCCACTATGTCTGGCTAGGAAAAACTGTGCCAGCACAGAAAACATCTCCCATCGTGTTCTAGAAGTTGCACGGATGTCTGCCAAGTGTTTGGCAGGAAGAAAAGAAAAGTTGTCCAAAACAGCTTCCAATCGAATGTTCCTGTGATTGGAAAAGTCAGGAGAGTGCAAAGATACTGTTTTCTATCAGTTGGCAAGGTGCGCACACAATCCCAGTGTTGTACAGCTTGCTTCTTCACCTTCCCGAAGCTGCCGCTCTCGCCGGCTGCCGGAGCCCAAGAAGCGGCTTCTTCGCGCAAAGACGATTGTGCCGCTCACAGGGCTCTCCTTAGCGCGGCTTCTGCCGAAAGACGCCCGGCAGCGGCTCTTACCTCCGGAGAGCATCCTACCTTCGTCTTTCGCGTCTTTTGTAGTCTACATCTTAGCAAAACGCTTTTCCACTATGTCTGGCTAGGAAAAACTGTGCCAGCACAGAAAACATCTCCCATCGTGTTCTAGAAGTTGCACGGATGTCTGCCAAGTGTTTGGCAGGAAGAAAAGAAAAGTTGTCCAAAACAGCTTCCAATCGAATGTTCCTGTGATTGGAAAAGTCAGGAGAGTGCAAAGGTACTGTTTTCTATCAGTTGGCAAGGTGCGCACACAATCCCAGTGTTGTACAGCTTGCTTCTTCACCTTCCCGAAGCTGCCGCTCTCGCCGGCTGCCGGAGCCCAAGAAGCGGCTTCTTCGCGCAAAGACGATTGTGCCGCTCACAGGGCTCTCCTTAGCGCGGCTTCTGCCGAAAGACGCCCGGCAGCGGCTCTTACCTCCGGAGAGCATCCTACCTTCGTCTTTCGCGTCTTTTGTAGTCTACATCTTAGCAAAACGCTTTTCCACTATGTCTGGCTAGGAAAAACTGTGCCAGCACAGAAAACATCTCCCATCGTGTTCTAGAAGTTGCACGGATGTCTGCCAAGTGTTTGGCAGGAAGAAAAGAAAAGTTGTCCAAAACAGCTTCCAATCGAATGTTCCTGTGATTGGAAAAGTCAGGAGAGTGCAAAGGTACTGTTTTCTATCAGTTGGCAAGGTGCGCACACAATCCCAGTGTTGTACAGCTTGCTTCTTCACCTTCCCGAAGCTGCCGCTCTCGCCGGCTGCCGGAGCCCAAGAAGCGGCTTCTTCGCGCAAAGACGATTGTGCCGCTCACAGGGCTCTCCTTAGCGCGGCTTCTGCCGAAAGACGCCCGGCAGCGGCTCTTACCTCCGGAGAGCATCCTACCTTCGTCTTTCTCGTCTTTTGTAGTCTACATCTTAGCAAAACGCTTTTCCACTATGTCTGGCTAGGAAAAACTGTGCCAGCACAGAAAACATCTCCCATCGTGTTCTAGAAGTTGCACGGATGTCTGCCAAGTGTTTGGCAGGAAGAAAAGAAAAGTTGTCCAAAACAGCTTCCAATCGAATGTTCCTGTGATTGGAAAAGTCAGGAGAGTGCAAAGGTACTGTTTTCTATCAGTTGGCAAGGTGCGCACACAATCCCAGTGTTGTACAGCTTGCTTCTTCACCTTCCCGAAGCTGCCGCTCTCGCCGGCTGCCGGAGCCCAAGAAGCGGCTTCTTCGCGCAAAGACGATTGTGCCGCTCACAGGGCTCTCCTTAGCGCGGCTTCTGCCGAAAGACGCCCGGCAGCGGCTCTTACCTCCGGAGAGCATCCTACCTTCGTCTTTCGCGTCTTTTGTAGTCTACATCTTAGCAAAACGCTTTTCCACTATGTCTGGCTAGGAAAACCCGTGCCAGCACAGAAAACATCTCCCATCGTGTTCTAGAAGTTGCACGGATGTCTGCCAAGTGTTTGGGAGGAAGAAAAGAAAAGTTGTCCAAAACAGCTTCCAATCGAATGTTCATGTGATTGGAAAAGTCAGGAGAGTGCAAAGGTACTGTTTTCTATCAGTTGGCAAGGTGCGCACACAATCCCAGTGTTGTACAGCTTGCTTCTTCACCTTCCCGAAGCTGCCGCTCTCGCCGGCTGCCGGAGCCCAAGAAGCGGCTTCTTCGCGCAAAGACGATTGTGCCGCTCACAGGGCTCTCCTTAGCGCGGCTTCTGCCGAAAGACGCCCGGCAGCGGCTCTTACCTCCGGAGAGCATCCTACCTTCGTCTTTCGCGTCTTTTGTAGTCTACATCTTAGCAAAACGCTTTTCCACTATGTCTGGCTAGGAAAAACTGTGCCAGCACAGAAAACATCTCCCATCGTGTTCTAGAAGTTGCACGGATGTCTGCCAAGTGTTTGGCAGGAAGAAAAGAAAAGTTGTCCAAAACAGCTTCCAATCGAATGTTCCTGTGATTGGAAAAGTCAGGAGAGTGCAAAGGTACTGTTTTCTATCAGTTGGCAAGGTGCGCACACAATCCCAGTGTTGTACAGCTTGCTTCTTCACCTTCCCGAAGCTGCCGCTTTCGCCGGCTGCCGGAGCCCAAGAAGCGGCTTCTTCGCGCAAAGACGATTGTGCCGCTCACAGTGCTCTCCTTAGCGCAGCTTCTGCCGAAAGACGCCCGGCAGCGGCTCTTACCTCCTGAGAGTGGCAGCTTCGGGAAGGTGAAGAAGCAAGCTGTACAACACTGGGATTGTGTGCGCACCTTGCCAACTGATAGAAAACAGTACCTTTGCACTCTCCTGACTTTTCCAATCACATGAACATTCGATTGGAAGCTGTTTTGGACAACTTTTCTTTTCTTCCTCCCAAACACTTGGCAGACATCCGTGCAACTTCTAGAACACGATGGGAGATGTTTTCTGTGCTGGCACGGGTTTTCCTAGCCAGACATAGTGGAAAAGCGTTTTGCTAAGATGTAGACTACAAAAGACGCGAAAGACGAAGGTAGGATGCTCTCCGGAGGTAAGAGCCGCTGCCGGGCGTCTTTCGGCAGAAGCCGCGCTAAGGAGAGCCCTGTGAGCGGCACAATCGTCTTTGCGCGAAGAAGCCGCTTCTTGGGCTCCGGCAGCCGGCGAGAGCGGCAGCTTCGGGAAGGTGAAGAAGCAAGCTGTACAACACTGGGATTGTGTGCGCACCTTGCCAACTGATAGAAAACAGTACCTTTGCACTCTCCTGACTTTTCCAATCACAGGAACATTCGATTGGAAGCTGTTTTGGACAACTTTTCTTTTCTTCCTGCCAAACACTTGGCAGACATCCGTGCAACTTCTAGAACACGATGGGAGATGTTTTCTGTGCTGGCACAGTTTTTCCTAGCCAGACATAGTGGAAAAGCGTTTTGCTAAGATGTAGACTACAAAAGACGAGAAAGACGAAGGTAGGATGCTCTCCGGAGGTAAGAGCCGCTGCCGGGCGTCTTTCGGCAGAAGCCGCGCTAAGGAGAGCCCTGTGAGCGGCACAATCGTCTTTGCGCGAAGAAGCCGCTTCTTGGGCTCCGGCAGCCGGCGAGAGCGGCAGCTTCGGGAAGGTGAAGAAGCAAGCTGTACAACACTGGGATTGTGTGCGCACCTTGCCAACTGATAGAAAACAGTACCTTTGCACTCTCCTGACTTTTCCAATCACAGGAACATTCGATTGGAAGCTGTTTTGGACAACTTTTCTTTTCTTCCTGCCAAACACTTGGCAGACATCCGTGCAACTTCTAGAACACGATGGGAGATGTTTTCTGTGCTGGCACAGTTTTTCCTAGCCAGACATAGTGGAAAAGCGTTTTGCTAAGATGTAGACTACAAAAGACGCGAAAGACGAAGGTAGGATGCTCTCCGGAGGTAAGAGCCGCTGCCGGGCGTCTTTCGGCAGAAGCCGCGCTAAGGAGAGCCCTGTGAGCGGCACAATCGTCTTTGCGCGAAGAAGCCGCTTCTTGGGCTCCGGCAGCCGGCGAGAGCGGCAGCTTCGGGAAGGTGAAGAAGCAAGCTGTACAACACTGGGATTGTGTGCGCACCTTGCCAACTGATAGAAAACAGTATCTTTGCACTCTCCTGACTTTTCCAATCACAGGAACATTCGATTGGAAGCTGTTTTGGACAACTTTTCTTTTCTTCCTGCCAAACACTTGGCAGACATCCGTGCAACTTCTAGAACACGATGGGAGATGTTTTCTGTGCTGGCACAGTTTTTCCTAGCCAGACATAGTGGAAAAGCTTTTTGCCGAGGTGTAGATGAGAAGAGGAGCTAAAGACGAAGGTAGGATGCTCTCCGGAGGTAAGAGCCGCTGCCGGGCGTCTTTCGGCAGAAGCCGCGCTAAGGAGAGCCCTGTGAGCGGCACAATCGTCTTTGCGCGAAGAAGCCGCTTCTTGGGCTCCGGCAGCCGGCGAGAGCGGCAGCTTCGGGAAGGTGAAGAAGCAAGCTGTACAACACTGGGATTGTGTGCGCACCTTGCCAACTGATAGAAAACAGTACCTTTGCACTCTCCTGACTTTTCCAATCACAGGAACATTCGATTGGAAGCTGTTTTGGACAACTTTTCTTTTCTTCCTGCCAAACACTTGGCAGACATCCGTGCAACTTCTAGAACACGATGGGAGATGTTTTCTGTGCTGGCACAGTTTTTCCTAGCCAGACATAGTGGAAAAGCGTTTTGCTAAGATGTAGACTACAAAAGACGCGAAAGACGAAGGTAGGATGCTCTCCGGAGGTAAGAGCCGCTGCCGGGCGTCTTTCGGCAGAAGCCGCGCTAAGGAGAGCACTGTGAGCGGCACAATCGTCTTTGCGCGAAGAAGCCGCTTCTTGGGCTCCGGCAGCCGGCGAGAGCGGCAGCTTCGGGAAGGTGAAGAAGCAAGCTGTACAACACTGGGATTGTGTGCGCACCTTGCCAACTGATAGAAAACAGTACCTTTGCACTCTCCTGACTTTTCCAATCACAGGAACATTCGATTGGAAGCTGTTTTGGACAACTTTTCTTTTCTTCCTGCCAAACACTTGGCAGACATCCGTGCAACTTCTAGAACACGATGGGAGATGTTTTCTGTGCTGGCACAGTTTTTCCTAGCCAGACATAGTGGAAAAGCGTTTTGCTAAGATGTAGACGACAAGAGAGGCTAAAGAGTGGATGTTAGCAAATGACACCCATCTTCAAAAAAGGCAATTAAGAGGACTCGCCATAGTACAAACCAGCCAGCCTCTTTTTTATCCCCAGGAAGTTGATGAAGCAGCTCTTCCTGGAAATCCTTGCCAGGCACATGACAGATGGCCAAATAATGTAGTTAGCATGATTTTTCAGGGGAATTTCATGCTGAACATCACTTTAAACTCCTCTGATGAATCAACTTGACTGGTAGATGAAGGGAATATTATCTGCCTGGGCTTCAGGGAGGTTTTTGACGTACCTCTACATGGCATCACACATACATATGGAAGCAATAGTGCAAAGGGGAGGGAATCAGTGTCTTTTCAGTGATGCTGAGGGAAAAGACAAGAGGCAGTGGGCACACACTGAAATACAGGAGATTGCCTTTGAACATCAGTAAATGTTTCTTTACTGTCAGGGTGACTGAACCACGGCACAGACTGCCCAGAAAGATTGTGGAGCCTGGATCTTTGAAGACATTAAAAGTACACCCAGATAGAATCCTGGGCAAGAGGCTCTAGGTATCCTGGTTTAGGCAGGGGGGTTGGGCCTGGTTAGCCCCACCAACCCCTTCCACTCTCTTTCATTCTGTGCTAGTGAATTCTCTTCAAGATGCATTTCAAAGCACTGGCATGACAAAGTTCTGTGCAGACAGAGATCCAAATGGACATGGCATCTAAGTTCCTTAAGCAGTGTTCAAGAAGAATGTAAAACTCTGGCACAAGTGTCTCTTCCCTAACTGAATCCCTTTCATGGGAAAATTCCCAGCTCTAGAAAGATCTTCTGATACGCATGCTTAAGACTGACACTGGCTGAGCAAATTTCTCCCTATGTATATCTAAGACCAGTTAGGATCTTCACCCAAAGTGCTGTCAACATAGTCACAGAATGCCTATTGTTAAGAAGTGACAGCTTCCATCAGAATGGCAGCTATTGGTCCACAAAATGGATTAATGGATGGGAATTATCTACGTGGGTTAAAAACAAAAATAAAGAGTTGGTCTTTATTTATCAATTTCATGGCAATATTGATAAGGGAAGAAAAAGATCTAAGTCCTTGACTTTCTGGACTCGAGGAAAGATTTTAAAAATTCCTTGTAAAAATGTATGATCACAATCAGACTATTGAAACCATTTTAGTTGGGAACAAAGTTCCAAAATTGTCTAGATAGTGGCAAAGAAGCCAAGAAAATAGGAAAGAAACAAAAAGAGAGCAAAAGAGTCAGCTTCAGTGTACAAGCTCGTTCTAGAAGTAGTCTGCTGGGAAAAGGAACCCCCAGCTAAATTTCCAATGTATTCCTGCGCTTGATTCAGTAACTGGTCAATGTAAAAACCAATCCTTTTGTACAACTTCTTCCAGCAACAAAAACTCCAACAGGTTGACACTACCATCATGCCTGTTCCAGACATATTTAAAAGAGAAATGATGATTTTCTTGAAAACCTACTTACATAAAAGTTGCAAGATGGTGGAGGGATTCCCACATCCTCCTTCCTCCATCTGGCTTGAAAGTATATTTGATAAAATATGCAACAAAGCACATGATTTATAAGGGAGAGTCAAATGGATGATTTGGGAATCGATCTCTTGTTGATAGTAAACTTCATATCCACTCGGTGTGACCTTTTTAAAACAAAATGTGGAGCTGAGGCATGAATCTGCCACAACAATTGTAAAGCAAACATACACACTCCCCTTCATATGCCCCCCCCTCCACACACACCTAGGCACACACAGAGATCAGCATAGCAGATCATGAACACCTTGGAAAAGACTGAAATGCTAAATGCCTCTCTTGATGGGCAAAAGAGCTGGTGCAGTAATTCAAATGCCTGGTACAAAAATTCTGTTTAATATTTAGCTCCTATTTAAAACACAGCTTTTCATTTCATTCTATTTACAGAATATTTTCATTTCATTTGTTTCTTTAAAATTACTTAGTTCTCACCTGTTGTATGTCTAGGAGTATTTTCTTCCAAAAATAGAAAAAAATAGATGATATCTTTTCAGCAGAAAACATTGGTTGATACAATTTTAAACCATCATGATATGGAAGAATTCTTCTGTCCCTCTCGAAGGTGGAAGAAGCATTTGGATCACAGATCATCTACAATGAAATACTTGACATGTTTAAGATGCTTTCAATCAATTTTGATCGTCAATTGCTTATTTGTTGTAAACAGTAATTTTTCAGTGAAGGGAAAGTGTGTGTGGTATATCTACATGATATGTTCAAAGGCAGTTCCTACTAATGGCCAGGCTGAATTCCAGTAAATAATGTCCCGAATGATATTTTGCCGCCTTCTTTGGCACTTCATGAAATCTTACCCCGATGAAGTGCTGAAACACAGAGATTTTCTCTTAGAGAGTGTCTCATGTTGTAACCTATCCCATGGATTTTATGCTGTAATTCTTATCTCTTTTAAAATTTACTATCTTCTGTACAGTTTTCATGAAACTTTCTGTTACAGTAGTGAATAGCACAGATAAATGTCATTTTGTACAACTTTGAATTTACCCCAAGAGCTGAGAGAAAACTTGATCCTATACTTCAATCCGAGTTTCTTCTATAGTCCAACTTTGTTTCTCTACCATCAAGCTTCTCCTTTGTTGCTGCTCCAAGCCCCGTCCAAGGTGACCTTGAATACTTTCAGGGATGGGACACCCACAACTTCTCTGGGCAACCTGTTCCAGTGTTCCAGCACTCCCACAGTAAAAAAGGCCTTCCTTTCATCTAATATGTGTAGGAAATCATAAATCTAGGCATAGAAGCTTGGAGTGCAAATTTGAAATTCTTTGGATTTGAAGCACATTTTATATGAATACTGACTTACAGATGACTAAAAGATGTTGATGGGCATTTGAGCTGACAAGTTTTGAAAAAGTGCACGGAAATTAAAATTGAAACCACTAAAATTAAAAACTCCTTGCCATTTTCTTTTTCCTCTCCTATTCAAAATTGCATATGTCAGATATCAGTGCTTCATGCAAACCTCTCAGATGCTCTCAGAGAAAAAGCTTTTCTTTCAGACTAAGTTGCGGTTGACGTAGAACACTAGCAGGAGTGAAAGATTTTCTGGGCATCGGGGCAGCCCGTTCTCCTTGGATTTGTGTGCAGAATGCATTTTATCCAAACTGGAAAATAGATCCCAGCTCTGTTCTATTCATCATTCTTACTTCATCAGGCCAGAAGATTCTGTGAAAAGTAGCCTGTGGACCTTGAAGACAGCGCATGTGAACCAGATGAGAGGTGATAGAGAAGTTGAGGGAGAGAAGAAAGAGCATGAGGCTGAAACCAGAAAGTATTTCTCCACGTGATCATGGAAGATTGCAGGAGCCACTTGGTACTATCAAACCAGCCCAACTTGGCACTGGTGCCACCTTGGGTCTGGGAGCCATGTTGCATATCGTGCATTTTAAGGAGCCAGCTGGCCACACCCAGCCATATGCCCCCAAACACAAACCAAGGCCCTTTTCTCTGGCAAACAAAACTCAGCTGCCCTGCTTCTGGATGGCAGATTGCAGGAACCACTTGGTACTATCAAACCAGCCCAACTTGGCACTGGTGCCACCATGGGTCTGGTCACCATCCTGCCTATTGTAGCTTTTCAGGAGCCAGCCGGTCACTCTCAGCCATAGGCCCCGAGACACAAAACTCGGCCCGTTTCCCTGGCAAACAAAAGTAAGCTGCCCCGCTTCTGGATGGCAGATTGCAGGAGCTACTTAGTACTATCAAATCAGCCCGACTTGGCACAGGTGCCACCTTGGATCTGGGAACCATCCTGTGTATCGTGGATTTTCAGGGGCCAGCCAGCCACTCTCAGCCATATGCCCCCAAAAACAAACCACGGACCTTTTCTCTGGCAAACAAAAATCAACTGCCCCACTTCTGGATGGCAGATTGCAGGAGCCACTTGGGACTATCACACCAGCACAACATGGCACTGCTGCCAACTTGGATCTCGGAACAATCCTACGTATCGTACATATTCAGGAACCAGCCGAACACTCCCAGCCACAGGCCCCCAAACACAAACAAAGGCCCATTTCCCTGGAAAACAAAACTCAGCTGCCCCGCTTCTGGATGGCAGTTTGCAGGAGCCACTTGGTACTATCAAACCAGCCCAACTTGGCACTGGTGCCACCTTGGGTCTGGGAACCATCCGGCGTATCGTGGATTTTAAGGAGCCAGCCGGCTACTCCCAGCCACAGGCCCCCAACAAAAACCACGGCCCTTTTTTCTGGCAAACAAAACTTAGCTGCCTCACTTCTGGATGGCAGATTGCAGGAGCCACTTGGTGTAATCAAACCAGCCCGACTTGGCACTGGTGCCACCTTGGGTCTGGGAACCATCCTGCGTATCGTGGATTCTAAGGAGCCAGCCGGCCACTGCCAGCCACAGGCCCCCAAACAAAATCAACGGCGCTGTTCCCTGGAAAACAAAACACGCCTGCCAACTTTTTGATGGAGTTTGCAGGAGCCACTTGGTACTATCAAACCAGCCCGACTTGGCACTGGTGCCACCTTGGGTCTGGGAAACATCCTGCGTATCGTGGATTCTTAGGAGCCAGCCGGCCACTCCTAGCCACAGGCCCCCAAACAAAAACCTAGGCCTATTTCTCTGGCAAACAAAAGTAAGCTGCCCCGCTTCTGGATGGCAGATTGCAGGAGACACTTGGTACTATCAAACCAGCCCAACTTGGCACTGGTGCCACCTTGGATCTGGGAACCATGCTGTGTATCGTGGATATTCAGGGGCCAGCCGGCCACTCTCAGCCATATGTCCCCAAACAGAAACCTCGGCCCGTTTCTCTGGCAAACAAAACTCAACTGCCCCTCTTCTGGATGGCAAATTGCAGGATGAACTTGATACTAAAACCGCAGGCCGACTTGGTAGTGGTGACACCTTGGGCCTGGGAACCATCATGCGTATCGAGCATTTTAAGGAGCCAGCCGGCCACTCCCAGCAATATGCCCCCAAAAACAATCCACGGAATTTTTCTCTGGCAAACAAAATCAGCTGCCCCGCTTCTGGATGGCAGATTGCAGGAGCCACTTTGCACCATCAAACCAGCCCGACTTGGCACTGGTGCCACCTTGCATCTGGGAACCATGCTGCCTAGCGTGGATTTTCAGGAGCCAGCCGGCCACTCTCAGCCATAGGCCCCCAAACAAAACCCACGGCCCGTTTCCCTGGCAAACAAAATTAAGCTGCCCCGCTTCTGGATGGCAGATTGCAGGACGCACTTGGTAGTATCAAACCAGCCCGACTTGGCACTGGTGCCACCTTGGGTCTGGGAACCATCATGCGTATCGTGGGTTCAAAGGAGCCAGCCGGCCACTCCCAGCCACAGGCCCCCAAATACAAACAACGGCGCTTTTCCCTGGAAAACAAATCTCGCCTGCCAAATTTTTCATGGCAGATTGCAGGAGCCACTTGGTACTATCAAACCAGCCCAACTTGGCACTGGTGCCACCATGGGTCTGGTCACCATCCTGCCTAATGTAGCTTTCCAGGAGCCAGCCGGTCACTCCCAGCCATAGGTCCCCAGTCACAAACCTCGGCCCGTTTCCCTGGCAAACAAAAGTAAGCTGCCCCGCTTCTGGATGGCAGATTGCAGGAGCCCCTTGGTACTATCAAACCAGCCAAACTTGGCACTGGTGCCACCTCTGGTCTGGGAACCATGCTGCGTAACGCAGATTCTAAGGCGCCAGTCGGCCACTCCCAGCCACAAGCCCCCAAACACAAACAACGGCGCTATTCTCTGGCAAACAAAACTCCACGGCCCCTCTTCTGGATGGCAAATTGCAGGACGCACTTGGTACTATAAAAACAGCCCGACTTGGCACTGGTGCCACCTTGGGTCTGGGAACCATCCTGCGTACCGATCTTTTTAATGAGACAGCCGGTCACTCCCAGCCATATGCCCCCAAACACAACCCACGGCCCTTTTCTCTGGCAAACAAAACTCAACTGCACCGCTTCTGGATGGCAGATTGCAGGAGCCACTTGGTACTATCAAACCAGCCCGACTTGGCACTGGTGCCACCTTGGGTCTGGGAACCATCCTGCGTATTGTGGGTTGTCAGGAGCCAGCCGAACACTCTCGGCCACAGACCCCAATCAAAAACAACGGCCCGTTTCACAGGCAAACAAAACTCAGCTGCCCCGCTTCTGGATGGGAGATTGCAGGAGGCACTTGACACTGTGAAACCAGCCCCACTTGGCACTGGTGCCACCTTGGGTCTGGGAACCATGCTGCGTATCATGGATTTTCAGGAGCCAGCCGGCCACTCCCAGCCACAGGCCCCCAAACACAAACCACAGCCTTTTTCTCTGGCAAACAAAATTCAGCTGCCCCGCTTCTGGATGGCAGATTGCAGGAGCCACTTGGGACTATCACACCAGCACAACATGGCACTGCTGCCACCTTGGATCTGGGAACCATCCGTCCTATCGTGGATTTTCAGGGGCCAGCCGGTCACTCTCAGCCATAGGCCCCAAACACAAACCACGGCCCTTTTCTCTGGAAAACAAAAGTCAACTGCCCCTCTTCTGGATGGCAGATTGCAGGAGCCACTGGGTACTATGAAACCAGCCCTACTTGGCACTGGTGCCACCTTGGGTCTGGGAACCATGCTGCGTATCATGGATTTTCAGGAGCCAGCCGGCCACTGCCAGCCACAGGCCCCGAAACACAAACAACAGCCTTTTTCTCTGGCAAACAAAATTCAGCTGCCCCGCTTCTGGATGGCAGATTGCAGGAACCACTTGGTACTAACAAACCAGCCCGACTTGGCACTGGTGCCACCTTGGGTCTGGGAACCATCCTGCGTATTGTGGGTTGTCAGGAGCCAGCCGAACACTCTCGGCCACAGACCCCAATCAAAAACAACGGCCCGTTTCACAGGCAAACAAAACTCAGCTGCCCCGCTTCTGGATGGGAGATTGCAGGAGGCACTTGACACTGTGAAACCAGCCCCACTTGGCACTGGTGCCACCTTGGGTCTGGGAACCATGCTGCGTATCATGGATTTTCAGGAGCCAGCCGGCCACTCCCAGCCACAGGCCCCCAAACACAAACCACAGCCTTTTTCTCTGGCAAACAAAATTCAGCTGCCCCGCTTCTGGATGGCAGATTGCAGGAGCCACTTGGGACTATCACACCAGCACAACATGGCACTGCTGCCACCTTGGATCTGGGAACCCTCCGTCCTATCGTGGATTTTCAGGGGCCAGCCGGTCACTCTCAGCCATAGGCCCCAAACACAAACCACGGCCCTTTTCTCTGGAAAACAAAACTCAACTGCCCCTCTTCTGGATGGCAGATTGCAGGAGCCACTGGGTACTATGAAACCAGCCCTACTTGGCACTGGTGCCACCTTGGGTCTGGGAACCATGCTGCGTATCATGGATTTTCAGGAGCCAGTCGGCCACTGCCAGCCACAGGCCCCGAAACACAAACAACAGCCTTTTTCTCTGGCAAACAAAATTCAGCTGCCCCGCTTCTGGATGGCAGATTGCAGGAACCACTTGGTACTAACAAACCAGCCCGACTTGGCACTGGTGCCACCTTGGGTCTGGGAACCATCCTGCGTATCGTGGATTCTAAGGAGCCAGCTGGCCAGTCCCAGCCACAGGCCCCAAAACACACACAACGGTGCTTTTCCCTGGAAAACAAAACTCGCCTGCCAAACATTTGATGGCAGATTGCAGGAGCCACTTGGTACTATCAAACCAGCCCAACTTGGCACTGGTGCCACCATGGGTCTGGTCACCATCCTGCCTATCGTAGCTTTTCAGGAGCCAGCCGGTCACTCCCAGCCATAGGCCCTGAGACACAAACCTCGGCCCGTTTCCCTGGCAAACAAAAGTAAGCTGCCCCGCTTCTGGATGGCAGATTGCAGGAACCACTTGGTAGTATCAAACCAGCCCGACTTTGCACTGTTGCCACCTTGGGTCTGGGAACCATCCGGCGTATCGTGTGTTGAAAGGAGCCAGCCGGCCACTCCCAGCCACAGGCCTCCAATCAAAAACAACGGCGCTTTTCCCTGGAAAACAAAACTAAACTGCCCTTCTTCTGGATGGAAAATTGCAGGACGCACTTGGTACTACAAAAACAGCCAAACTAGGCAATGGTGCCACCATGGATCTGGGAACCATCCTGCGTATCGAGCTTCTTAAGGAGCCAGCCGGCCACTCCCAGCCATATGCCCCCAAAAACAAACCACGGAACTTTACTCTGGCAAACAAAGATCCGCTGCCCCCCGTCAGGATGGCAGATTGCAGGAGCCACTTGGTACTATCAAACGAGCCCGACTTGGCCCTGGTGCCACCTTGAGTCTGGGAACCATCCTGCGTATTGTGGATTGTCAGTAGCCAGTCGACCATTCTCGGCCACAGACCCCAATCAAAAACAACGGCCGGTTCACAGGCAAAAGAACTCAGCTGCCCCGTTTCTGGATGGGAGACTGCATGAGGCACTTGACACTGTCAAACCAGCCCCACTTGGCACTGGTGCCATCTTGGGTCTGGGAACCATGCTGCGTATCATGGATTTTCAGGAGCCAACTGGCCACTGCCAGCCACAGGCCCCCAAACACAAACCTCGGCCCGTTTCCCTGGAAAACAAAAGTAAGCTACCCCGCTTCTGGATGGCAGATTGCAGGAACCACTTGGTACTATCAAACCAGCCCGACTTGGCACTGGTGCCATCTTGGGTCTGGGAACCATCCTGCGTATCGTGGATTCTAAGGAGCCAGCCGGCCACTCCCAGCCACAGGCCCGCAAACACAAACAACGGCGCTTTTCCCTGGAAAACAAAACTCGCCTGCCAACGTTTTGATGGCAGATTGCAGGAGCCACTTGGTACTATCAAATCAGCCCAACTTGGCACTGGTGCCACCATGGGTCTGGTCACCATCCTGCCTATCGTAGCTTTTCACGAGCCAGCCGGTCACTCCCAGCCATAGGCCTCTAGACAAAAACCTCGGCCCGTTTCCCTGGCAAAAAAAAGTAAGCTACCCCGCTACTGGATGGCAGATTGCAGGAGCCACTTTGCACCATCAAACTAGCCCGACTTGGCACTGGTGCCACCTCTGGTCTGGGAACAATGCTGCGTATCGTGGATTCTAAGGAGCCAGCCGGCCACTCCCAGCCACAGGCCCCCAAACACAAACAACGGCGCTTTTTCCTGGAAAACAAAACTCGCCTGCCAACTTTTTGATGGCAGATTGCAGGAGCCACTTGGTACTATCAAACCAGCCCAACTTGGCACTGGTGCCACCATGGGTCTGGTCACCATCCTGCCTATCGTAGCTTTTCAGGACCTAGCAGGTCACTCCCAGCCATAGGCCCCCAGACAAAAAGCTCGGCCCATTTCCCTGGCAAACAAAAGTAAGCTGCCCCGCTTCTGGATGGCAGATTGCAGGATCCACTTGTTATAATCAAACCAGCCCAACTTGGCACTGGTGCCACCTTCGGTCTGGGAACCATCCTGCGTATCGTGGATTCTAAGGAGCCAGCTGGCCACTCCCAGCCACAGGCCCCCAAACACAAACAACGGCGCTTTTCCCTGGAAAACAAAACTCGCCTGCCAACTTTTTGATGGCAGATTGCAGGAGCTACTTGGTACTATCAAACCAGCCCAACTTGGCACTGGTGCCACCTCTGGTCGGGTCACCATCCTGCCTATCGTAGCTTTTCAGGAGCCAGCCGGTCACTCCCAGCCATAGGCCCCCACACAAAAACCTCGGCCCGTTTCCCTGGCAAACAAAAGTAAGCTGCCCCGCTTCTGGATGGCAGATTGCAGGACGCCATTGGTACTATCAAACCAGCCCAACTTGGAAATGGTGCCACCTTGGGTCTGGGAACCATCCTGCGTATCGTGGATTCTAAGGAGCCAGCCGGTCACTCCCAGCCACAGGCCCCCAAATACAAACCACAGCGCTTTTCCCTGGAAAACAAAACTCGCCTGCCAACTTTTTGATGACAGATTGCAGGAGCCACTTGGTACTATCAAATCAGCCCAACTTGGCACTGGTGCCACCATGGGTCTGGTCACCATCCTGCCTATCGTAGCTTTTCAGGAGCCAGCCGGTCACTCCCAGCCATAGGCCCCCAGACACAAACCTCGGCCCGTTTCCCTGGCAAACAAAAGTAAGCTGCCCCGCTTCTGGATGGCAGATTGCAGGAGCCACTTTGCACCATCAAACTGGCCCGACTTGTCACTGGTGCCACCTCAGGTCTGGGAACCATCCTGAGTATCGTGGATTCCAATTAGCAAGACGACCACTCCCAGCCACAGGCCCCCAAACACAAAGAACGGCGCTTTTCCCTGGAAAACAAAACTCGCCTGCCAACTTTTTGATGGCAGATTGCAGGAGCCACTTGGTACTATCAAACCAGCCCAACTTGGCACTGGTGCCACCATGGGTCTGGTCACCATCCTGCCTATCGTAGCTTTTCAGGAGCCAGCCGGTCACTCCCAGCCATAGGCCCCCAGACACAAAGCTCGGCCCGTTTCCCTGGCAAACAAAAGTAAGCTGCCCCGCTTCTGGATGGCAGATTGCAGGATCCACTTGTTATTATCAAACCAGCCCGACTTGGTACTGGTGCCACCTCTGGTCTGGGAACCATCCTGCGTATCGTGGATTCTAAGGAGCCAGCCGGCCACTCCCAGCCACAGGCCCCCAAAAAAAAACAACGGGGCTTTTCTCTGGAAAACAAAACTCGCCTGCCAACATTTTGATGGCAGATTGCAGGAACCACTTGGTACTATCAAACCAGCCCAACTTGGCACTGGTGCCACCTTGGGTCTGGGAACCATCCGGCGTATCGTGTGTTGAAAGGAGCCAGCCGGCCACTCCAGCCACAGGCCCGCAGACAAAAACAACGGCGCTTTTCCCTGGAAAACAAAACTCGCCTGCTGACTTTTTGATGGAAGATTGCAGGAGCCACTTTGTACTTTGAAATCAGCCGAACATGGCTCTGGTGCCACCATGGGTCTGGTCACCATCCTGCCTATCGTAGCTTTTCACGAGCCAGCCGGTCACTCCCAGCCATAGGCCCCCAGACACAAAGCTCGGCCCGTTTCCCTGGCAAACAAAAGTAAGCTGCCCCGCTTCTGGATGGCAGATTGCAGGACGCACTTGGTACTATCAAACCAGCCCAACTTGGCACTGGTGCCACCTCAGGTCTGGGAACCATCCTGCGTATTGTGGATTCTAAGGAGCCAGCCGGCCACTCCCAGCCACAGGCCCCCAAACACAAACAACGGCGCTTTTCCCTAGAAAACAAAACTCGCCTGCCAAATTTTGATGGCAGATTACAGGAGCCACTTGGTACTATCAAACCAGCCCAACTTGGCACTGGTGCCACCATGGGTCTGGTCACCATCCTGCCTATCGTAGCTTTTCAGGAGCCAGCCGGTCACTCCCAGCCATAGACCCCAGACACAAAGCTCGGCCCGTTTCCCTGGCAAACAAAAGTAAGCTGCCCCGCTTCTGGATGGCAGATTGCAGGAGCCACTTTGCACCATCAAACTAGCCGGACTTGGCACTGGTGCCACCATGGGTCTGGGAACCATCCTGCGTATCGTGGATTCTAAGGAGCCAGCCGGCCACTCCCAGCCACAGGCCCTCAAACACAAACAACGGCGCTTTTCCCTGGAAAACAAAACTCGCCTGACAACTTTTTGATGGCAGATTGCAGGAGCCACTTGGTACTATCAAACCAGCCCAACTTGGCACTGGTGCCACCATGGGTCTGGTCACCATCCTGCCTATCGTAGCTTTTCAGGAGCCAGCCGGTCACTCCCAGCCATAGGCCCCCAGACAAATACCTCGGCCCGTTTCCCTGGAAAACAAAAGTAAGCTGCCCCACTTCTGGATGGCAGATTGCAGGACGCACTTGGTACTATCAAACCAGCCCGACTTGGCACTGGTGCCACGTCAAGTCTGGGAACCATCCTGCGTATCGTGGATTCTAAGGAGCCAGCCGGCCACTCCCAGCCACAGGCCCTCAAACACAAACAGCGACACTTTTCCCTGGAAAAGAAAACTCGCCTGCCAACTTTTTGATGGCAGATTGCAGGAGCCACTTGGTACTATCAAACCAGCCCAACTTGGCACTGGTGCCACCATGGGTCTGGTCACCATCCTGCCTATCGTAGCTTTTCAGGAGCCAGCCGGTCACTCCCAGCCATAGGCCCCAAGACACAAAGCTCGGCCCGTTTCCCTGGCAAAAAAAAGAAAGCTGCCCCGCTTCTGGATGGCAGATTGCCGGACGCACTTGGTACTATCTAACCAGCCCAATGTGGCACTGGTGCCACCTCTGGTCTGGGAACCATCCTGCGTATCGTGGATTCTAATTAGCCATCCGGCCACTCCCAGCCACAGGCCCCCAAACACAAACAACGACGCTTTTCCCTGGAAAACAAAACTCGCCTGCCAAATTTTGATGACAGATTGCAGGAGCCACTTGGTGCTATCAAACCAGCCTAACTTGGCACTGGTGCCACCATGGGTCTGGTCACCATCCTGCACATCGTAGCTCTTCAGGAACCAGCCGGTCATTCCCAGCCATAGGCCCCCAGACACAAAGCTCGACCCGTTTCCGTGGCAAACAAAAGTAAGCTGCCCCGCTTCTGGATGGCAGATTTCAGGAGCCACTTGGTATAATCAAACCAGCCCGACTTGGCACTGGTGCCACCTCTGGTCTGGGAACCATCCTGCGTATCGTGGATTCTAAGGAGCCAGCCGGCCACTCCCAGCCGCAGGCCCTCAAACCCAAAACACGGCGCTTTTCCCTGGAAAACAAAACTCGCCTGCCAAATTTTGATGGCAGATTGCAGGAGCCACTTGGTACTATCAAACCAGCCCAACTTGGCACTGGTGCCACCATGGGTCTGGTCACCATCCTGCCTATGGTAGCTTTTCAGGAGCCATCCGGTCACTCCCAGCCATAGGCCCCCAGACACAAACCTCGGCCCGTTTCCCTGGCAAACAAAAGTAAGCTGCCCCGCTTCTTGATGGCAGATTGCAGGAACCACTTGGTATTATCAAACCAGCCCAACTTGGCACTGGTGCCACCTTGGGTCTGGATACCATGCTGCGTATCGTGGATTCTAAGGAGCCAGCCGGCCACTCCCAGCCACAGGCCCCCAAACACAAACAACGGCGCTTTTCCCTGGAAAATAAAACTCGCCTGCCAACTTTTTGATGGCAGATTGCAGGAGCAACTTGCTACTATCAAATCAGCCCAACTTGGCACTGGTGCCACCATGGGTCTGGTCACCATCCTGCCTATCGTAGCTTTTCAGGAGCCAGCCGGTCACTCCCAGCCATAGGCCCCCAGACAAAAACCTCGGCCATTTTCCCTGGCAAACAAAAGTAAGCTACCCCGCTTCTGCTTGGCAGATTGCAGGAGCCACTTTGCAGCATCAAACTAGCCCGACTTGGCACTGGTGCCACGTCAGGTCTGGGAACCATCCTGCGTATCGTGGATTTTCAGGGGCCAGCCAGCCACTCTCAGCCATATGCCCCCAAAAACAAACCACGGACCTTTTCTCTGGCAAACAAAAATCAACTGCCCCACTTCTGGATGGCAGATTGCAGGAGCCACTTGGGACTATCACACCAGCACAACATGGCACTGCTGCCAACTTGGATCTCGGAACAATCCTACGTATCGTACATATTCAGGAACCAGCCGAACACTCCCAGCCACAGGCCCCCAAACACAAACAAAGGCCTATTTCCCTGGCAAACAAAAGTAAGCTGCCCCGCTTCTGGATGGCAGTTTGCAGGAGCCACTTGGGACTATCAAACCAGCCCGACTTGGTAATGGTACCACCTTGGATCTGGGAACCATCCGGCGTATCGTGGATTTTCAGGGGCCAGCCGGTCATTCCCAGCCATATGCCCCCAAACACAAACCTCGGCCCTTTTCTCTGGCAAACAAAACTCAACTGCCCCTCTTCTGGATGGCAAATTGCAGGACGCACTTGGTACTACAAAAAGAGCCCGACTTGGCAGTGGTGCCACCTTGGCTCTGGGAACCATCCTGCGTATCGAGCATTTTAAGGAGCCAGCCGGCAATTCCCAGCCGTATGCCCCAAAAAGAAACCATGGACATTTTCTCTGGCAAAAAAAACTCAGCTGTCCCGCTTCTGGATGGCAGATTGCAGGAGTTACTTTGAACCCTACAACCAGCCTTACTTGGCACTGGTGCCACCTTGGATCTGGGAACCATCCTGCCTATCGTTGATTTTCAGGGGCCAGCCGGCCACTCTCAGCCATAGGCCCCCAAACACAAACCACAGCCCTTTTCTCTAGCAAACAAAATTCAACTGCCCCGCTTCTGGATGGCAAATTGCAGGAGCCACTGGGTACTACAAAAACAGCCTGACTTGGCACTGGTGCCACCTTGCGTCTGGTTACCATGCGGCGTATCGTGCATTTTAAGGAGCCAGGTGGCCACTCCCAGCCATATGCCCCCAAACACAACCCACGGGCCTTTTCTCTGGCAAACAAAACTCAGCTGCCCCGCTTCTGGATGGCAGATTGCAGGAGCCACTTGGTACTATCAAACCAGCCCAATTTGGCACTGGTGCCACCATGGGTCTGGTCACCATCCTGCCTATCGTAGCTTTTCAGGAGCCAGCCGGTCACTCCCAGCCGTAGGCCCACAGACACAAAACTCGGCCCGTTTCCCTGACAAACAAAAGTAAGCTGTCCCGCTTCTGGATGGCAGATTGCAGGAGCCACTTGCTACTATCAAACCACCCGACTTGGCACTGGTGCCACCTCTGGTCTGGGAACCATCCTGCGTATCGTAGATTCTAATTAGCCATCCGTCCACTCCCAGGCACAGGCCCCCAAACACAAACAACGGCGCTTTTCCCTGGAAAACAAAACTCGTCTGCCATCTTTTTGATGGCAGATTGCCGGAGCCACTTGGTACTATCAAACCAGCCCAACTTGGCACTGGTGCCACCATGGGTCTGGTCACCATCCTGCCTATCGTAGCTTTTCAGGAGCCAGCCGGCCACTCCCTGCCACAGGCCCCCAAACACAAACAACGGCGCTTTTCCCTGGAAAACAAAATTCGCCTGCCAACTTTTTGATGGCAGATTGCAGGAGCCACTTGGTACTATCAAATCAGCCCAACTTGGCACTGGTGCCACCATGGGTCTGGTCAACATCCTTCCTATCGTAGCTTTTCAGGAGCCAGCCGGTCACTCCCAGCCATAGGCCCTCAGACCCAAACCTCGGCCCGTTTCCCTGGCAAACAAAAGTAAGCTGCCCCGCTTCTGGATGGCAGATTGCAGGAGCCACTTGGTAGTATCAAACCAGCCCTACTTGGTACTGGTGCCAACTTGGGTCTGGGAAACATCCTGCGTATCGTGGATTCTAAGGAGCCAGCCGGCCACTCCCAGCCACAGGCCCCCAAACACAAACAACGGCGCTTTTCCCTGGAAAACAAAACTCGCCTACCAACATTTTGATGGCAGATTGCAGGAGCCACTTGGTACTATCAAATCAGCCGAACTTGGCACTGGTGCCACCATGGGTCTGGTAACCATCCTGCCTATCGTACCTTTTCAGGAGCCAGCTGGTCACTCCCAGCCATAGGCCCCCAGACAAAAACCTCGGCTCCTTTCCCTGGCAAACAAAAGTAAGCAGCCCTGCTTCTGGATGGCAGATTGCAGGAGCCACTTTGCACCATCCAACTGGCCCGACTTGTCACTGTTGCTACCTCTGGTCTGGGAACCATCCTGCGTATCGTGGATTCTAATTAGCCAGCCGGCCACTCCCAGCCACAGGCCCCCAAACACAAACAACGGCGCTTTTCCCTGGAAAACAAAACTCGCCTGACAACTTTTTGATGGCAGATTGCAGGAGCCACTTGGTACTATCAAACCAGCCCAACTTGGCACTGGTGCCACCATGGGTCTGGTCACCATCCTGCCTATCGTAGCTTTTCAGGAGCCAGCCGGTCACTCCCAGCCATAGGCCCCCAGACACAAAGCTCGGCCCGTTTCCCTGGCAAACAAAAGTAAGCTGCCCCGCTTCTGGATGGCAGATAGTAGGACGCACTTGTTACTATCAAACCAGCCCGACTTGGCACTGGTGCCACCACTGGTCTGGGAACCATCCTGCGTATCGTGGATTCTAATTAGCCAGCCGGCCAATCCCAGCCACAGGCACCCAAACACAAACAACGGCGCTTTTCCCTGGAAAACAAAACTCGCCTGACAACTTTTTGATGGCAGATTGCAGGAGCCACTTGGTACTATCAAACCAGCCCAACTTGGCACTGGTGCCACCATGGGTCTGGTCACCATCCTGCCTATCGTAGCTTTTCACGAGCCAGCCGGTCAATCCCAGCCATAGGCCCCCAGACAAAAACCTCGGCCCGTTTCCCTGGAAAACAAAAGTAAGCTGCCCCGCTTCTGGATGGCAGATTCCAGGACGCACTTGGTAGTATCAAACCAGCCCAACTTGGCACTGGTGCCACCTTGGGTCTGGGAACCATCCTGCGTATCGTGGATTCTAAGGAGCCAGCCGGCCACTCCCTGCCACAGGCCCCCAAACACAAACAACGGCGCTTTTCCCTGGAAAACAAACTCGCCTGCCAACTTTTTGATGGCAGATTGCAGGAGCCACTTGGTACTATCAAACCAGCCCAACTTGGCACTGGTGCCACCATGGGTCTGGTCACCATCCTGCCTATCGTAACTTTTCAGGAGCCAGCCGGTCACTCCCAGCCATAGGCCCCCAGACACAAAGCTCGACCCGTTTCCCTGGCAAACAAAAGCAAGCTGCCCCGCTTCTGGATGGCAGATTGCAGGAGCCACTTGGTACTATCAAACCAGCCCATCTTGGCATTGGTGCCACCTCTAGTCTGGGAACCATCCTGCGTATCGTGGATTCTAAGGAGCCAGCCGGTCACTCCCAGCCACAGGCCCCCAAACACAAACCACAGCGCTTTTCCCTGGAAAACAAAACTCGCCTGCCAACTTTTTGATGGCAGATTGCAGGAGCCACTTGCTACTATCAAATCAGCCCAACTTGGCACTGGTGCCACCATGGGTCTGGTCACCATCCTGCCTATCGTAGCTTTTCAGGAGACAGCCGGTCCCTCCCTGCCATAGGCCCCCAGAGAAAAACCTCGGCCCATTTCCCTGGCAAACAAAAGTAAGCTGCCCCGCTTCTGGATGGCAGATTCCAGGACGCACTTGGTAGTATCAAACCAGCCCAACTTGGCACTGGTGCCACCTTGGGTCTGGGAACCATCCTGCGTATCGTGGATTCTAAAGAGCCAGCCGGTCACTCCCAGCCACAGGCCCCCAGACACAAACAACGGCGCTTTTCCCTGGACAACAAAACTCGCCTGCCAGATTTTGATGGCAGATTGCAGGAGCCACTTGGTACTATCAAACCAGCCCAACTTGACACTGGTGCCGTCATGGGTCTGGTCACCATCCTGCCTATCGTAGCTTTTCAGGAGCCAGCCGGTCACTCCCAGCCATAGGCCCCCAGACACAAAGCTCGGCCCGTTTCCCTGGCAAACAAAAGTAAGTTATCCCGCTTCTGGATGGCAGATTGCAGGAGCCACTTTTCACCATCAAACCAGCCCGACTTGGCATTGCTGCCACCTCTGGTCTGGGAACCATCCTGCGTATCGTGGATTCTAAGGAGCCAGCCGGCCACTCCCAGCCACAGGCACCCAAACACAAACAACGGCGCTTTTCCCTGGAAAACAAAACTCGCCTGACAACTTTTTGATGGCAGATTGCAGGAGCCACTTGGTACTATCAAACCAGCCCAACTTGGCACTGGTGCCACCATGGGTCTGGGAACCATCCTGCCTATCGTAGCTTTTCAGGAGCCAGCCGGTCACTCCCAGCCATAGGCCCCCAGACACAAACCTCGGCCCGTTTCCCTGGCAAACAAAAGTAAGCTACCCCGCTTCTGGATGGCAGATTGCAGGACGCACTTGGTACTATCAAACCAGCCCAACTTGGCACTGGTGCCACCTCAGGTCTGGGAACCATCGTGCGTATCGTGGATTCTAAGGAGCCAGCCGGCCACTCCCAGCCATAGGCCCCCAAACAAAAACAACGGCGCTTTTCCCTGGAAAACAAAACTTGCCTGCCAACTTTTTGATGGCAGATTGCAGGAGCCACTTGGTACTATCAAACCAGCCCAACTTGGCACTGGTGCCACCATGGGTCTGGTCACCATCCTGCCTATCGTAGCTTTTCAGGAGCCACCCGGTCACTCCCAGCCGTAGGCCCACAGACACAAAACTCGGCCTGTTTCCCTGACAAACAAAAGTAAGCTGTCCCGCTTCTGGATGGCAGATTGCAGGAGCCACTTGCTACTATCAAACCACCCGACTTGGCACTGGTGCCACCTCTGGTCTGGGAACCATCCTGCGTATCGTAGATTCTAATTAGCCATCCGTCCACTCCCAGGCACAGGCCCCCAAACACAAACAACGGCGCTTTTCCCTGGAAAACAAAACTCGTCTGCCATCTTTTTGATGGCAGATTGCCGGAGCCACTTGGTACTATCAAACCAGCCCAACTTGGCACTGGTGCCACCATGGGTCTGGTCACCATCCTGCCTATCGTAGCTTTTCAGGAGCCAGCCGGCCACTCCCTGCCACAGGCCCCCAAACACAAACAACGGCGCTTTTCCCTGGAAAACAAAATTCGCCTGCCAACTTTTTGATGGCAGATTGCAGGAGCCACTTGGTACTATCAAATCAGCCCAACTTGGCACTGGTGCCACCATGGGTCTGGTCAACATCCTGCCTATCGTAGCTTTTCAGGAGCCAGCCGGTCACTCCCAGCCATAGGCCCCCAGACCCAAACCTCGGCCCGTTTCCCTGGCAAACAAAAGTAAGCTGCCCCGCTTCTGGATGGCAGATTGCAGGAGCCACTTGGTAGTATCAAACCAGCCCTACTTGGTACTGGTGCCAACTTGGGTCTGGGAAACATCCTGCGTATCGTGGATTCTAAGGAGCCAGCCGGCCACTCCCAGCCACAGGCCCCCAAACACAAACAAGGGCGCTTTTCCCTGGAAAACAAAACTCTCCTGCCAACTTTTTGATGGCAGATTGCAGGAGCCACTTGGTACTATCAAACCAGCCCAACTTGGCACTGGTGTCACCATGGGTCTGGTCACCATCCTGCCTATCGTAGCTTTTCAGGAGCCAGCCGGCCACTCCCAGCCATAGGCCCCCAGACACAAACCTCGGCCCGTTTCCCTGGCAAACAAAAGTAAGCTGCCCCGCTTCTGGATGGCAGATTCCCGGACGCACTTGTTACAATCAAACCAGCCCAACTTGGCACTGGTGCCACCTCTGGTCTGGGAACCATGCTGAGTATCGTGGATTCTAAGGAGCCAGCCGGCCACTCCCAGCCACAGGCCCCCAAACACAAACAACGGCGCTTTTCCCTGGAAAACAAAACTCGCCTGCCAAGTTTTTGATGGCAGATTGCAGGAGCCACTTGGTACTATCAAACCCGCCCAACTTGGCACTGGTGCCACCATGGGTCTGGTCACCATCCTGCCTATCGTAGCTTTTCAGGAGCCAGCCGGTCACTCCCCGCCATAGGCCCCCAGAGACAAACCTCGGCCCGTTTCCCTGGCAAACAAAAGTAAGCTACCCCGCTTCTGGATGGCAGATTGCAGGACGCACTTGGTACTATCAAACCAGCCCAACTTGGCACTGGTGCCACCTCAGGTCTGTGAACCATCCTGCGTATCGTGGATTCTAAGGAGCCAGCCGGCCACTCCCACCCATAGGCCCCCAAACAAAACAACGGCGCTTTTCCCTGGAAAACAAAACTCGCCTGCCAACTTTTTGATGGCAGATTGCAGGAACCACTTGGTATTATCAAGCCAGCCCGACTTGGCACTGGTGCCACCTTGGGTCTGGGAACCATGCTGCGTATCGTGGATTCTAAGGAGCCAGCCGGCCACTCCCTGCCACAGGCCCCCAAACACAAACAACGGCGCTTTTCCCTGGAAATCAACACTCGCTTGCCGACTTTTTGATGGCAGATTGCAGGAGCCACTTGGTACTATCAAACCAGCCCAACTTGGCACTGGTGCCACCATGGCTCTGGTCACCATCATGCCTCTCGTAGCTTTTCAGGACCTAGCCGGTCACTCACAGCCATAGGCCCCCAGACACAAACCTTGGCCCGTTTCCCTGGCAAACAAAAGTAAGCTGCCCCGTTTCTGGATGGCAGATTTCAGTAGCAACTTTGCACCATCAAACTGGCCCGACTTGTCACTGGTGCCACTTTAGGTCTGGGAAACATCCTGCGTATCGTGGATTCTAATTAGCCATCCGGCCACTCCCACCCACAGGCCCCCAAACACAAACAACGGCGCTTTTCCCTGGAAAACATAACTCGCCTGCCAACTTTTTGATGGCAGATTGCAGGAGCCACTTGGTACTATCAAATCAGCCGAACTTGGCACTGGTGCCACCATGGGTCTGGTAACCATCCTGCCTATCGTACCTTTTCAGGAGCCAGCTGGTCACTCCCAGCCATAGGCCCCCAGACAAAAACCTCGGCTCCTTTCCCTGGCAAACAAAAGTAAGCAGCCCTGCTTCTGGATGGCAGACTGCAGGAGCCACTTTGCACCATCAAACTGGCCCGACTTGTCACTGTTGCCACCTCTGGTCTGGGAACCATCCTGCGTATCGTGGATTCTAATTAGCCAGCCGGCCACTCCCAGCCACAGGCCCCCAAACACAAACAACGGCGCTTTTCCCTGGAAAACAAAACTCGCCTGACAACTTTTTGATGGCAGATTGCAGGAGCCACTTGGTACTATCAAACCAGCCCAACTTGGCACTGGTGCCACCATGGGTCTGGTCACCATCCTGCCTATCGTAGCTTTTCAGGAGCCAGCCGGTCACTCCCAGCCATAGGCCCCCAGACACAAAGCTCGGCCCCTTTCCCTGGCAAACAAAAGTAAGCTGCCCCGCTTCTGGATGGCAGATAGTAGGACGCACTTGTTACTATCAAACCAGCCCGACTTGGCACTGGTGCCACCACTGGTCTGGGAACCATCCTGCGTATCGTGGATTCTAAGGAGCCAGCCGGCCACTCCCACCCACAGGCCCCCAAACACAAACAACGGCGCTTTTCCCTGGAAAACAAAACTCGCCTGCCAACTTTTTGATGGCAGATTGCAGGAGCCACTTGGTACTATCAAACCAGCCCAACTTGGCACTGGTGCCACCATGGGTCTGGTCACCATCCTGACTATCGTAGCTTTTCAGGAGCCAGCCGGTCACTCCCAGCCATAGGCCCCCAGACAAATACCTCGGCCCGTTTCCCTGGCAAACAAAAGTAAGCTGCCCCGCTTCTGGATGGCAGATTGCAGGACGCACTTGGTACTATCAAACCAGCCCGACTTGGCACTGGTGCCACCACTGGTCTGGGAACCATCCTGCGTATCGTGGATTCTAAGGAGCCAGCCGGCCACTCCCTGCCACAGGCCCCCAAAAACAAAGAACGGCGCTTTTCCCTGGAAAACAAAACGCGCCTGCCAACTTTTTGATGGCAGATTGCAGGAGCCACTTGGTACTATCAAACCAGCCCAACTTGGCACTGGTGCCACCATGGGTCTGGTCACCATCCTGCCTATCGTAACTTTTCAGGAGCCAGCCGGTCACTCCCAGCCATAGGCCCCCAGACAAAAACCTCGGCCCGTTTCCCTGGCAAACAAAAGTAAGCTGCCCCGCTTCTGGATGGCAGATTCCCGGACGCACTTGGTACTATCAAACCAGCCCAACTTGGCACTGGTGCCACCTCTGATCTTCGAACCATGCTGAGTATCGTGGATTCTAAGGAGCCAGCCGGCCACTCCCAGCCACAGGCCCCCAAACACAAACAACGGCGCTTTTCCCTGGAAAACAAAACTCGCCTGCCAAGTTTTTGATGGCAGATTGCAGGAGCCACTTGGTACTATCAAACCAGCCCAACTTGGCACTGGTGCCGTCATGGGTCTGGTCACCATCCTGCCTATCGTAGCTTTTCAGGAGCCAGCCGGTCACTCCCAGCCATAGGCCCCCAGACAAAAACCTCGGCCCGTTTCCCTGGCAAACAAAAGTAAGCTGCCCCGCTTCTGGATGGCAGATTGCAGGAACCACTTGGTACTATCAAACCAGCCCAACTTGGCACTGGTGCCACCATGGGTCTGGGAACCATCCTGTGTATCGTGGATTCTAATTAGCCATCCGTCCACTCCAGGCCATAGGGCCCCAGGCACAAACAACGGCGCTTTTACCTGGAAAACAAAACTCGCCTGCCAACTTTTTGATGGCCGATTGCAGGAACCACTTGGTATTATCTAGCCAGCCCAACTTGGCACTGGTGCCACCATGGGTCTGGTCACCATCCTGCCTATCGTAGCTTTTCAGGAGCCAGCCGGTCACTCCCAGCCATAGGCCCCCAGACACAAACCTCGGACCGTTTCCCTGGCAAACAAAAGTAAGCTGCCCCGCTTCTGGATGGCAGATTGCAGGAACCACTTGTTACTATCAAACCAGCCCAACTTGGCACTGGTGCCACCATGGGTCTGGGAACCATCCTGTGTATCGTGGATTCTAATTAGCCATCCGTCCACTCCAGGCCATAGGGCCCCAGGCACAAACAACGGCGCTTTTCCCTGGAAAACAAAACTCGCCAGCCAACTTTTTGATGGCCGATTGCAGGAACCACTTGGTATTATCAAGCCAGCCCGACTTGGCACTGGTGCCACCTTGGGTCTGGGAACCATGCTGCGTATCGTGGATTCTAAGGAGCCAGCCGGCCACTCCCTGCCACAGGCCCCCAAACACAAACAACGGCGCTTTTCCCTGGAAAACAAAACTCGCCTGCCAAGTTTTTGATGGCAGATTGCAGGAGCCACTTGGTACTATCAAACCAGCCCAACTTGGCACTGGTGCCACCATGGGTCTGGTCACCATCCTGCCTATCGTAGCTTTTCAGGAGCCAGCCAGCCACCCCCAGCCAGAGGCCCCCAGACAAATATTTCGGCCCGTTTCCCTGGCAAACAAAAGTAAGCTGCCCCGCTTCTGCATGGCAGATTGCAGGAGCCACTTTGCACCGTCAAACCAGCCCAACTTGGCACTGGTGCCACCTCAGGTCTGGGAACCATCCTGCGTATCGTGGGTTCTAATTAGCCATCCGTCCACTCCAGGCCATAGGGCCCCAGGCACAAACAACGGCGCTTTTCCCTGGAAAACAAAACTCGCCTGCCAACTTTTTGATGGCCGATCGCAGGAACCACTTGGTATTATCAAGCCAGCCCAACTTGGCACTGGTGCCACCATGGGTCTGGTCACCATCCTGCCTATCGTAGCTTTTCAGGAGCCAGCCGTTCACTCCCAGCCATAGGCCCCCAGACACAAACCTCGGACCGTTTCCCTGGCAAACAAAAGTAAGCTGCCCCGCTTCTGGATGGCAGATTCCCGGACGCACTTGTTACTATCAAACCAGCCCAACTTGGCACTGGTGCCACCATGGGTCTGGGAACCATCCTGTGTATCGTGGATTCTAATTAGCCATCCGTCCACTCCAGGCCATAGGGCCCCAGGCACAAACAACGGCGCTTTTCCCTGGAAAACAAAACTCGCCTGCGAACATTTTGATGGCCGATTGCAGGAACCACTTGGTATTATCAAGCCAGCCCGACTTGGCACTGGTGCCACCTTGGGTCTGGGAACCATGCTGCGTATCGTGGATTCTAAGGAGCCAGCTGGCCACTCCCAGCCACAGGCCCCCAAACACAAACAACGACGCTTTTCCCTGGAAATCAACACTCGCTTGCCGACTTTTTGATGGCAGATTGCAGGAGCCACTTGGTACTATCAAACCAGCCCAACTTGGCACTGGTGCCACCATGGGTCTGGTCACCATCCTGCCTATCGTAGCTTTTCATGAGCCAGCCGGCCACTCCCAGCCATAGGCCCCCAGACACAAACCTCGGCCCGTTTCCCTGGCAAACAAAAGTAAGCTGCCCCGCTTCTGGATGGCAGATTGCAGGACGCACTTGTTACAATCAAACCAGCCCAACTTGGCACTGGTGCTACCTCTGGTCTGGGAACCATGCTGAGTATCGTGGATTCTAAGGAGCCAGCTGGCCACTCCCAGCCACAGGCCCCCAAACACAAACAACGGCGCTTTTCCCTGGAAAACAAAACTCGCCTGACAACTTTTTGATGGCAGATTGCAGGAGCCACTTGGTACTATCAAACCAGCCCAACTTGGCACTGGTGCCGTCATGGGTCTGGTCACCATCATGCCTATCGTAGCTTTTCAGGAGCCAGCCGGTCACTTCCAGGCTTAGGCCCCCAGACACAATCCTCGGACCGTTTCCCTGGCAAACAAAAGTAAGCTGCCCCGCTTCTGGATGGCAGATTGCAGGAACCACTTGTTACTATCAAACCAGCCCAAGTTGGCACTGGTGCCACCATGGGTCTGGGAACCATCCTGTGTATCGTGGATTCTAATTAGCCATCCGTCCACTCCAGGCCATAGGGCCCCAGGCGCAAACAACGGCGCTTTTCCCTGGAAAACAAACTCGCCTGCCAAATTTTTGATGGCAGATTGCAGGAGCCACTTGGTACTATCAAACCAGCCCAACTTGGCACTGGTGCCACCATGGGTCTGGTCACCATCCTGCCTATCGTAGCTTTTCAGGAGCCAGCCGGTCACTCCCAGCCATAGGCCCCGAGACACAAACCTCGGCCCGTTTCCCTGGCAAACAAAAGTAAGCTACCCCGCTTCTGGATGGCAGATTGCAGGACGCACTTGGTACTATCAAACCAGCCCAACTTGGCACTGGTGCCACCTCAGGTCTGGGAACCATCCTGCGTCTCGTGGATTCTAAGGAGCCAGCCGGCCACTCCCACCCATAGGCCCCCAAACAAAAACAACGGCGCTTTTCCCTGGAAAACAAAACTCGCCTGCCAACTTTTTGATGGCCGATTGCAGGAACCACTTGGTATTATCAAGCCAGCCCGACTTGGCACTGGTGCTACCTTGGGTCTGGGAACCATGCTGCGTATCGTGGATTCTAAGGAGCCAGCCGGCCACTCCCTGCCACAGGCCCCCAAACACAAACAACGGCGCTTTTCCCTGGAAATCAACACTCGCTTGCCGACTTTTTGATGGCAGATTGCAGGAGCCACTTGGTACTATCAAACCAGCCCAACTTGGCACTGGTGCCACCATGGGTCTGGTCACCATCATGCCTCTCGTAGCTTTTCAGGACCTAGCCGGTCACTCACAGCCATAGGCCCCCAGACACAAACCTTGGCCCGTTTCCCTGGCAAACAAAAGTAAGCTGCCCCGTTTCTGGATGGCAGATTTCAGTAGCAACTTTGCACCATCAAACTGGCCCGACTTGTCACTGGTGCCACTTTAGGTCTGGGAACCACCCTTCGTATCGTGGATTGTAATTAGCCATCCGGCCACTCCCACCCACAGGCCCCCAAACACAAACAACGGCGCTTTTCCCTGGAAAACAAAACTCGCCTACCAACATTTTGATGGCAGATTGCAGGAGCCACTTGGTACTATCAAATCAGCCGAACTTGGCACTGGTGCCACCATGGGTCTGGTAACCATCCTGCCTATCGTACCTTTTCAGGAGCCAGCTGGTCACTCCCAGCCATAGGCCCCCAGACAAAAACCTCGGCTCCTTTCCCTGGCAAACAAAAGTAAGCAGCCCTGCTTCTGGATGGCAGATTGCAGGAGCCACTTTGCACCATCAAACTGGCCCGACTTGTCATTGTTGCCACCTCTGGTCTGGGAACCATCCTGCGTATCGTGGATTCTAATTAGCCAGCCGGCCACTCCCAGCCACAGGCCCCCAAACACAAACAACGGCGCTTTTCCCTGGAAAACAAAACTCGCCTGACAACTTTTTGATGGCAGATTGCAGGAGCCACTTGGTACTATCAAACCAGCCCAACTTGGCACTGGTGCCACCATGGGTCTGGTCACCATCCTGCCTATCGTAGCTTTTCAGGAGCCAGCCGGTCACTCCCAGCCATAGGCCCCCAGACAAAAAGCTCGGCCCGTTTAGCTGGCAAACAAAAGTAAGCTGCCCCGCTTCTGGATGGCAGATAGTAGGACGCACTTGTTAATATCAAACCAGCCCGACTTGGCACTGGTGCCACCACTGGTCTGGGAACCATCCTGCGTATCGTGGATTCTAAGGAGCCAGCCGGCCACTCCCTGCCACAGGCCCCCAAAAACAAAGAACGGCGCTTTTCCCTGGAAAACAAAACGCGCCTGCCAACTTTTTGATGGCAGATTGCAGGAGCCACTTGGTACTATCAAACCAGCCCAACTTGGCACTGGTGCCACCATGGGTCTGGTCACCATCCTGCCTATCGTAACTTTTCAGGAGCCAGCCGGTCACTCCCAGCCATAGGCCCCCAGACAAAAACCTCGGCCCGTTTCCCTGGCAAACAAAAGTAAGCTGCCCCGCTTCTGGATGGCAGATTCCCGGACGCACTTGGTACTATCAAACCAGCCCAACTTGGCACTGGTGCCACCTCTGATCTTCGAACCATGCTGAGTATCGTGGATTCTAAGGAGCCAGCCGGCCACTCCCAGCCACAGGCCCCCAAACACAAACAACGGCGCTTTTCCCTGGAAAACAAAACTCGCCTGCCAAGTTTTTGATGGCAGATTGCAGGAGCCACTTGGTACTATCAAACCAGCCCAACTTGGCACTGGTGCCGTCATGGGTCTGGTCACCATCCTGCCTATCGTAGCTTTTCAGGAGCCAGCCGGTCACTCCCAGCCATAGGCCCCCAGACAAAAACCTCGGCCCGTTTCCCTGGCAAACAAAAGTAAGCTGCCCCGCTTCTGGATGGCAGATTGCAGGAACCACTTGGTACTATCAAACCAGCCCAACTTGGCACTGGTGCCACCATGGGTCTGGGAACCATCCTGTGTATCGTGGATTCTAATTAGCCATCCGTCCACTCCAGGCCATAGGGCCCCAGGCACAAACAACGGCGCTTTTACCTGGAAAACAAAACTCGCCTGCCAACTTTTTGATGGCCGATTGCAGGAACCACTTGGTATTATCTAGCCAGCCCAACTTGGCACTGGTGCCACCATGGGTCTGGTCACCATCCTGCCTATCGTAGCTTTTCAGGAGCCAGCCGGTCACTCCCTGCCATAGGCCCCCAGACACAAACCTCGGACCGTTTCCCTGGCAAACAAAAGTAAGCTGCCCCGCTTCTGGATGGCAGATTGCAGGAACCACTTGTTACTATCAAACCAGCCCAACTTGGCACTGGTGCCACCATGGGTCTGGGAACCATCCTGTGTATCGTGGATTCTAATTAGCCATCCGTCCACTCCAGGCCATAGGGCCCCAGGCACAAACAACGGCGCTTTTCCCTGGAAAACAAAACTCGCCAGCCAACTTTTTGATGGCCGATTGCAGGAACCACTTGGTATTATCAAGCCAGCCCGACTTGGCACTGGTGCCACCTTGGGTCTGGGAACCATGCTGCGTATCGTGGATTCTAAGGAGCCAGCCGGCCACTCCCTGCCACAGGCCCCCAAACACAAACAACGGCGCTTTTCCCTGGAAAACAAAACTCGCCTGCCAAGTTTTTGATGGCAGATTGCAGGAGCCACTTGGTACTATCAAACCAGCCCAACTTGGCACTGGTGCCACCATGGGTCTGGTCACCATCCTGCCTATCGTAGCTTTTCAGGAGCCAGCCAGCCACCCCCAGCCAGAGGCCCCCAGACAAATATTTCGGCCCGTTTCCCTGGCAAACAAAAGTAAGCTGCCCCGCTTCTGCATGGCAGATTGCAGGAGCCACTTTGCACCGTCAAACCAGCCCAACTTGGCACTGGTGCCACCTCAGGTCTGGGAACCATCCTGCGTATCGTGGGTTCTAATTAGCCATCCGTCCACTCCAGGCCATAGGGCCCCAGGCACAAACAACGGCGCTTTTCCCTGGAAAACAAAACTCGCCTGCCAACTTTTTGATGGCCGATCGCAGGAACCACTTGGTATTATCAAGCCAGCCCAACTTGGCACTGGTGCCACCATGGGTCTGGTCACCATCCTGCCTATCGTAGCTTTTCAGGAGCCAGCCGTTCACTCCCAGCCATAGGCCCCCAGACACAAACCTCGGACCGTTTCCCTGGCAAACAAAAGTAAGCTGCCCCGCTTCTGGATGGCAGATTCCCGGACGCACTTGTTACTATCAAACCAGCCCAACTTGGCACTGGTGCCACCATGGGTCTGGGAACCATCCTGTGTATCGTGGATTCTAATTAGCCATCCGTCCACTCCAGGCCATAGGGCCCCAGGCACAAACAACGGCGCTTTTCCCTGGAAAACAAAACTCGCCTGCGAACATTTTGATGGCCGATTGCAGGAACCACTTGGTATTATCAAGCCAGCCCGACTTGGCACTGGTGCCACCTTGGGTCTGGGAACCATGCTGCGTATCGTGGATTCTAAGGAGCCAGCTGGCCACTCCCAGCCACAGGCCCCCAAACACAAACAACGACGCTTTTCCCTGGAAATCAACACTCGCTTGCCGACTTTTTGATGGCAGATTGCAGGAGCCACTTGGTACTATCAAACCAGCCCAACTTGGCACTGGTGCCACCATGGGTCTGGTCACCATCCTGCCTATCGTAGCTTTTCATGAGCCAGCCGGCCACTCCCAGCCATAGGCCCCCAGACACAAACCTCGGCCCGTTTCCCTGGCAAACAAAAGTAAGCTGCCCCGCTTCTGGATGGCAGATTGCAGGACGCACTTGTTACAATCAAACCAGCCCAACTTGGCACTGGTGCTACCTCTGGTCTGGGAACCATGCTGAGTATCGTGGATTCTAAGGAGCCAGCTGGCCACTCCCAGCCACAGGCCCCCAAACACAAACAACGGCGCTTTTCCCTGGAAAACAAAACTCGCCTGACAACTTTTTGATGGCAGATTGCAGGAGCCACTTGGTACTATCAAACCAGCCCAACTTGGCACTGGTGCCGTCATGGGTCTGGTCACCATCATGCCTATCGTAGCTTTTCAGGAGCCAGCCGGTCACTTCCAGGCTTAGGCCCCCAGACACAATCCTCGGACCGTTTCCCTGGCAAACAAAAGTAAGCTGCCCCGCTTCTGGATGGCAGATTGCAGGAACCACTTGTTACTATCAAACCAGCCCAAGTTGGCACTGGTGCCACCATGGGTCTGGGAACCATCCTGTGTATCGTGGATTCTAATTAGCCATCCGTCCACTCCAGGCCATAGGGCCCCAGGCGCAAACAACGGCGCTTTTCCCTGGAAAACAAACTCGCCTGCCAAATTTTTGATGGCAGATTGCAGGAGCCACTTGGTACTATCAAACCAGCCCAACTTGGCACTGGTGCCACCATGGGTCTGGTCACCATCCTGCCTATCGTAGCTTTTCAGGAGCCAGCCGGTCACTCCCAGCCATAGGCCCCGAGACACAAACCTCGGCCCGTTTCCCTGGCAAACAAAAGTAAGCTACCCCGCTTCTGGATGGCAGATTGCAGGACGCACTTGGTACTATCAAACCAGCCCAACTTGGCACTGGTGCCACCTCAGGTCTGGGAACCATCCTGCGTCTCGTGGATTCTAAGGAGCCAGCCGGCCACTCCCACCCATAGGCCCCCAAACAAAAACAACGGCGCTTTTCCCTGGAAAACAAAACTCGCCTGCCAACTTTTTGATGGCCGATTGCAGGAACCACTTGGTATTATCAAGCCAGCCCGACTTGGCACTGGTGCTACCTTGGGTCTGGGAACCATGCTGCGTATCGTGGATTCTAAGGAGCCAGCCGGCCACTCCCTGCCACAGGCCCCCAAACACAAACAACGGCGCTTTTCCCTGGAAATCAACACTCGCTTGCCGACTTTTTGATGGCAGATTGCAGGAGCCACTTGGTACTATCAAACCAGCCCAACTTGGCACTGGTGCCACCATGGGTCTGGTCACCATCATGCCTCTCGTAGCTTTTCAGGACCTAGCCGGTCACTCACAGCCATAGGCCCCCAGACACAAACCTTGGCCCGTTTCCCTGGCAAACAAAAGTAAGCTGCCCCGTTTCTGGATGGCAGATTTCAGTAGCAACTTTGCACCATCAAACTGGCCCGACTTGTCACTGGTGCCACTTTAGGTCTGGGAACCACCCTTCGTATCGTGGATTGTAATTAGCCATCCGGCCACTCCCACCCACAGGCCCCCAAACACAAACAACGGCGCTTTTCCCTGGAAAACAAAACTCGCCTACCAACATTTTGATGGCAGATTGCAGGAGCCACTTGGTACTATCAAATCAGCCGAACTTGGCACTGGTGCCACCATGGGTCTGGTAACCATCCTGCCTATCGTACCTTTTCAGGAGCCAGCTGGTCACTCCCAGCCATAGGCCCCCAGACAAAAACCTCGGCTCCTTTCCCTGGCAAACAAAAGTAAGCAGCCCTGCTTCTGGATGGCAGATTGCAGGAGCCACTTTGCACCATCAAACTGGCCCGACTTGTCATTGTTGCCACCTCTGGTCTGGGAACCATCCTGCGTATCGTGGATTCTAATTAGCCAGCCGGCCACTCCCAGCCACAGGCCCCCAAACACAAACAACGGCGCTTTTCCCTGGAAAACAAAACTCGCCTGACAACTTTTTGATGGCAGATTGCAGGAGCCACTTGGTACTATCAAACCAGCCCAACTTGGCACTGGTGCCACCATGGGTCTGGTCACCATCCTGCCTATCGTAGCTTTTCAGGAGCCAGCCGGTCACTCCCAGCCATAGGCCCCCAGACAAAAAGCTCGGCCCGTTTATCTGGCAAACAAAAGTAAGCTGCCCCGCTTCTGGATGGCAGATAGTAGGACGCACTTGTTAATATCAAACCAGCCCGACTTGGCACTGGTGCCACCACTGGTCTGGGAACCATCCTGCGTATCGTGGATTCTAAGGAGCCAGCCGGCCACTCCCAGCCACAGGCACCCAAACACAAACAACGGCGCTTTTCCCTGGAAAACAAAACTCGCCTGACAACTTTTTGATGGCAGATTGCAGGAGCCACTTGGTACTATCAAACCAGCCCAACTTGGCACTGGTGCCACCATGGGTCTGGTCACCATCCTGCCTATCGTAGCTTTTCAGGAGCCAGCCGGTCACTCCCAGCCATAGGCCCCCAGACACAAAGCTCGGCCCGTTTCCCTGGCAAACAAAAGTAAGCTGCCCCGCTTCTGGATGGCAGATATTAGGACGCACTTGTTAATATCAAACCAGCCCGACTTGGCACTGGTGCCACCACTGGTCTGGGAACCATCCTGCGTATCGTGGATTCTAAGGAGCCAGCCGGCCACTCCCAGCCACAGGCACCCAAACACAAACAACGGCGCTTTTCCCTGGAAAACAAAACTCGCCTGACAACTTTTTGATGGCAGATTGCAGGAGCCACTTGGTACTATCAAACCAGCCCAACTTGGCACTGGTGCCACCATGGGTCTGGTCACCATCCTGCCTATCGTAGCTTTTCAGGAGCCAGCCGGTCACTCCCAGCCATAGGCCCCCAGACAAATACCTCGGCCCGTTTCCCTGGAAAACAAAAGTAAGCTGCCCCGCTTCTGGATGGCAGATTGCAGGACGCACTTGGTACTATCAAACCAGCCCGACTTGGCACTGGTGCCACGTCAAGTCTGGGAACCATCCTGCGTATCGTGGATTCTAAGGAGCCAGCCGGCCACTCCCTGCCACAGTTCCCCAAACACAAACAACGGCGCTTTTCCCTGGAAAACAAAACTCGCCTGCCAACTTTTTGATGGCAGATTGCAGGAGCCACTTGGTACTATCAAACCAGCCCAACTTGGCACTGGTGCCACCATGGGTCTGGGAACCATCCTGCCTATCGTAACTTTTCAGGAGCCAGCCAGTCACTCCCAGCCATAGGCCCCCAGACAAAAACCTCGGCCCGTTTCCCTGGCAAACAAAAGTAAGCTGCCCCGCTTCTGGATGGCAGATTCCCGGACGCACTTGGTACTATCAAACCAGCCCAACTTGGCACTGGTGCCACCTCTGATCTGGGAACCATGCTGAGTATCGTGGATTCTAAGGAGGCAGCCGGCCACTCCCAGCCACAGGCCCCCAAACACAAACAACGGCGCTTTTCCCTGGAAAACAAAACTCGCCTGCCAAGTTTTTGATGGCAGATTGCAGGAGCCACTTGGTACTATCAAACCAGCCCAACTTGGCACTGGTGCCGTCATGGGTCTGGTCACCATCCTGCCTATCGTAGCTTTTCAGGAGCCAGCCGGTCACTCCCAGCCATAGGCCCCCAGACAAAAACCTCGGCCCGTTTCCCTGGAAAACAAAAGTAAGCTGCCCCGCTTCTGGATGGCAGATTGCAGGAACCACTTGGTACTATCAAACCAGCCCAAGTTGGCACTGGTGCCACCATGGGTCTGGGAACCATCCTGTGTATCGTGGATTCTAATTAGCCATCCGTCCACTCCAGGCCATAGGGCCCCAGGCGCAAACAACGGCGCTTTTCCCTGGATAACAAACTCGCCTGCCAAATTTTTGATGGCAGATTGCAGGAGCCACTTGGTACTATCAAACCAGCCCAACTTGGCACTGGTGCCACCATGGGTCTGGTCACCATCCTGCCTATCGTAGCTTTTCAGGAGCCAGCCGGTCACTCCCAGCCATAGGCCCCGAGACACAAACCTCGGCCCGTTTCCCTGGCAAACAAAAGTAAGCTACCCCACTTCTGGATGGCAAATTGCAGGACGCACTTGGTACTATCAAACCAGCCCAACTTGGCACTGGTGCCACCTCAGGTCTGGGAACCATCCTGCGTCTCGTGGATTCTAAGGAGCCAGCCGGCCACTCCCACCCATAGGCCCCCAAACAAAAACAACGGCGCTTTTCCCTGGAAAACAAAACTCGCCTGCCAACTTTTTGATGGCCGATTGCAGGAACCACTTGGTATTATCAAGCCAGCCCGACTTGGCACTGGTGCCACCTTGGGTCTGGGAATCATGCTGCGTATCGTGGATTCTAAGGTGCCAGCCGGCCACTCCCTGCCACAGGCCCCCAAACACAAACAACGGCGCTTTTCCCTGGAAATCAACACTCGCTTGCCGACTTTTTGATGGCAGATTGCAGGAGCCACTTGGTACTATCAAACCAACCCAACTTGGCACTGGTGCCACCATGGCTCTGGTCACCATCATGCCTCTCGTAGCTTTTCAGGACCTAGCCGGTCACTCACAGCCATAGGCCCCCAGACACAAACCTTGGCCCGTTTCCCTGGCAAACAAAAGTAAGCTGCCCCGTTTCTGGATGGCAGATTTCAGTAGCAACTTTGCACCATCAAACTGGCCCGACTTGTCACTGTTGCCACCTCTGGTCTGGGAACCATCCTGCGTATCGTGGATTCTAATTAGCCAGCCGGCCACTCCCAGCCACAGGCCCCCAAACACAAACAACGGCGCTTTTCCCTGGAAAACAAAACTCGCCTGACAACTTTTTGATGGCAGATTGCAGGAGCCACTTGGTACTATCAAACCAGCCCAACTTGGCACTGGTGCCACCATGGGTCTGGTCACCATCCTGCCTATCGTAGCTTTTCAGGAGCCAGCCGGTCACTCCCTGCCACAGGCCCCCAGACACAAAGCTCGGCCCGTTTCCCTGGAAAACAAAAGTAAGCTGCCCCGCTTCTGGATGGCAGATAGTAGGACGCACTTGTTACTATCAAACCAGCCCAACTTGGCACTGGTGCCACCATGGGTCTGGTCACCATCCTGCCTATCGTAGCTTTTCAGGAGCCAGCCGGCCACTCTCAGCCATATGCCCCCAAAAACAAACCACGGACCTTTTCTCTGGCAAACAAAAATCAGCTGCCCCACTTCTGGATGGCAGATTGCAGGAGCCACTTGGGACTATCACACCAGCACAACATGGCACTGCTGTCACCTTGGATCTGGGAACAATCCTGCGTATCGTACATATTCAGGAACCAGCCGAACACTCCCAGCCACAGGCCCCCAAACACAAACAACGGCCCTTTTCTCTGGCAAACAAAACTCAACTGCCCCTCTTCTGGATGGCAAATTGCAGGACGCACTTGGTACTACAAAAAGAGCCCGACTTGGCAGTGGTGCCACCTTCGCTCTGGGAACCATCCTGCATATCGAGCATTTTAAGGAGCCAGCCGGCAATTCCCAGCCGTATGCCCCAAAAAGAAACCATGGACCTTTTCTCTGGCAAAAAAAACTCAGCTGTCCCGCTTCTGGATGGCAGATTGCAGGAGTTACTTTGAACCATACAACCAGCCTTACTTGGCACTGGTGCCACCTTGGATCTGGGAACCATCCTGCCTATCGTTGATTTTCAGGGGCCAGCCGGCCACTCTCAGCCATAGGCCCCCAAACACAAACCACAGCCCTTTTCTCTAGCAAACAAAATTCAACTGCCCCGCTTCTGGATGGCAAATTGCAGGAGCCACTGGGTACTACAAAAACAGCCTGACTTGGCACTGGTGCCACCTTGCGTCTGGTTACCATGCGGCGTATTGTGCATTTTAAGGAGCCAGGTGGCCACTCCCAGCCATATGCCCCCAAACACAACCCACGGCCCTTTTCTCTGGCAAACAAAACTCAGCTGCCCCGCTTCTGGATGGCAGATTGCAGGAGACACTTGGTACTATCAAACCAGCCCGACTTGGCACTGGTGCCACCTTGGGTCTGGGAACCATCCTGCGTATTGTGGATTGTCAGGAGACAGCCGACCACTCTCGGCCACAGACCCCAATCAAAAACAAAGGTCCGTTTCCCTGGCAAAAAAAACTCAGCTGCCCCGCTTCTGGATGGGAGATTGCAGGAGGCACTTGACACTGTCAAACGAGCCCCACTTGGCACTGGTGCCACCTTGGGTCTGGGAACCATGCTGCGTATCGTGGATTTTCAGGAGCCAGCCGGCCACTCCCAGCCACAGGCCCCCAAACACAAACCACAGCCTTTTTCTCTGGCAAACAAAACTCAGCTGCCCCGCTTCTGGATGGCAGATTGCAGGAGCCACTTGGTACTATCAAACCAGCCCGACTTGGCACTGGTGCCACCTTGGGTCTGGGAACCATCCTGCCTATCGTGGATTTTAAGGAGCCAGCCGGCTACTCCCAGCCACAGGCCCCCAACAAAAACCACGGCCCTTTTTTCTCGCAAACAAAACTTAGCTGCCTCACTTCTGGATGGCAGATTGCAGGAGCCACTTGGTGTAATCAAACCAGCCCGACTTGGCACTGGTGCCACCTTGGGTCTGGGAACCATCCTGCGTATCGTGGATTCTAAGGAGCCAGCCGGCCACTCCCAGCCACAGGCCCCCAAACAAAATCAACGGCGCTGTTCCCTGGAAAACAAAACACGCCTGCCAACTTTTTGATGGAGTTTGCAGGAGCCACTTGGTACTATCAAACCAGCCCGACTTGGCACTGGTGCCACCTTGGGTCTGGGAAACATCCTGCGTATCGTGGATTCTTAGGAGCCAGCCGGCCACTCCTAGCCACAGGCCCCCAAACAAAAACCTAGGCCTATTTCTCTGGCAAACAAAAGTAAGCTGCCCTGCTTCTGGATGGCAGATTGCAGGAGACACTTGGTACTATCAAACCAGCCCGACTTGGCACTGGTGCCACCTTGGATCTGGGAACCATGCTCTGTATCGTGGATATTCAGGGGCCAGCCGGCCACTCTCAGCCATATGTCCCCAAACAGAAACCTCAGCCCGTTTCTCTGGCAAACAAAACTCAACTGCCCCTCTTCTGGATGGCAAATTGCAGGATGAACTTGATACTAAAACCGCAGGCCGACTTGGTAGTGGTGACACCTTGGGCCTGGGAACCATCATGCGTATCGAGCATTTTAAGGAGCCAGCCGGCCACTCCCAGCAATATGCCCCCAAAAACAATCCACGGAATTTTCCTCTGGCAAACAAAAATCAGCTGCCCCGCTTCTGGATGGCAGATTGCAGGAGCCACTTTGCACCATCAAACCAGCCCGACTTGGCACTGGTGCCACATTGCATCTGGGAACCATGCTGCCTAGCGTGGATTTTCAGGAGCCAGCCGGCCACTCTCAGATATATGCCCCCAAACAAAACCCACGGCCCGTTTCCCTGGCAAACAAAATTAAGCTGCCCCGCTTCTGGATGGCAGATTGCAGGACGCACTTGGTAGTATCAAACCAGCAAAACTTGGCACTGGTGCCACCTTGGGTCCGGGAACCATCCTGCATATCGTGGGTTCAAAGGAGCCAGCCGGCCACTCCCAGCCACAGGCCCCCAAATACAAACAATGTCGCTTTTCCCTGGAAAACAAAACTCGCCTGCCAACTTTTTGATGGCAGATTGCCGGAGCCACTTGGTACTATCAAACCAGCCCAACTTGGCACTGGTGCCACCATGGGTCTGGTAACCATCCTGCCTATTGTAGCTTTCCAGGAGCCAGCCGGTCTCTCCCAGCCATAGGTCCCCAGTCACAAACCTCGGCCCGTTTCCCTGGCAAACAAAAGTAAGCTACCCCGCTTCTGGATGGCAGATTGCAGGAGCCACTTGGTACTATCAAACCAGCAAAACTTGGCACTGGTGCCACCTTGGGTCTGGGAACCATGCTGCGTAACACAGATTCTAAGGCGCCAGTCGGCCACTACGAGCCACAAGCCCCCAAACACAAACAACGGCGCTATTCTCTGGCAAACAAAACTCAACTGCCCCTCTTCTGGATGGCAAATTGCAGGACGCACTTGGTACTATAAAAACAGCCCGACTTGGCACTGGTGCCCCCTTGGGTCTGGGAACCATCCTGCGTATCGATCTTTTTAATGAGACAGCCGGCCACTCCCAGCCATATGCCCCCAAACACAACCCACGGCCCTTTTCTCTGGCAAACAAAACTCAACTGCACCGCTTCTGGATGGCAGATTGCAGGAGCCACTTGGTACTATCAAACCAGCCCGACTTGGCACTGGTGCCACCTTGGGTCTGGGAACCATCCTGCGTATTGTGGGTTGTCAGGAGCCAGCCGAACACTCTCGGCCACAGACCCCAATTAAAAACAACGGCCCGTTTCACAGGCAAACAAAACTCAGCTGCCCCGCTTCTGGATGGGAGATTGCAGGAGGCACTTGACACTGTGAAACCAGCCCCACTTGGCACTGGTGCCACCTTGGGTCTGGGAACCATACTGCGTATCATGGATTTTCAGGAGCCACCCGGCCACTCCCAGCCACAGGCCCCCAAACACAAACCACAGCCTTTTTGCCTGGCAAACAAAATTCAGCTGCCCCGCTTCTGGATGGCAGATTGCAGGAGCCACTTGGGACTATCACACCAGCACAACATGGCACTGCTGCCACCTTGGATCTGGGAACCATCCTTCCTATCGTGGATTTTCAGGGGCCAGCCGGTCACTCTCAGCCATAGGCCCCAAACACAAACCACGGCCCTTTTCTCTGGAAAACAAAACTCAACTGCCCCTCTTCTGGATGGCAGATTGCAGGAGCCACTGGGTACTATGAAACCAGCCCTACTTGGCACTGATGCCACCTTGGGTCTGGGAACCATGCTGCGTATCATGGATTTTCAGGAGCCAGCCGGCCACTGCCAGCCACAGGCCCCGAAACACAAACAACAGCCTTTTTCTCTGGCAAACAAAATTCAGCTGCCCCGCTTCTGGATGGCAGATTGCAGGAACCACTTGGTACTAACAAACCAGCCCGACTTGGCACTGATGCCACCTTGGGTCTGGGAACCATCCTGCGTATCGTGGATTCTAAGGAGCCAGCTGGCCACTCCCAGCCACAGGCCCCAAAACACACACAACGGTGCTTTTCCCTGGAAAACAAAACTCGCCTGCCAAACATTTGATGGCAGATTGCAGGAGCCACTTGGTATTATCAAACCAGCCCAACTTGGCACTGGTGCCACCATGGGTCTGGTCACCATCCTGCCTATCGTAGCTTTTCAGGAGCCAGCCAGCCACCCCCAGCCAGAGGCCCCCAGACAAATATTTCGGCCCGTTTCCCTGGCAAACAAAAGTAAGCTGCCCCGCTTCTGGATGGCAGATTGCAGGAGCCACTTTGCACCATCAAACCAGCCCAACTTGGCACTGGTGCCAACTCAGGTCTGGGAACCATCCTGCGTATCGTGGGTTCTAAGGAGCCAGCTGGCCACTCCCAGCCACAGGCCCCCAAACACAAACAACGGCGCTTTTCCCTGGAAAACAAAACTCGCCTGCCAACTTTTTGATGGCAGATTGCAGGAGCCACTTGGTACTATCAAACCAGCCCAACTTGGCACTGGTGCCACCATGGGTCTGGTCACCATCCTGCCTATCGTAGCTTTTCAGGAGCCAGCCGGTCACTCCCAGCCATAGGCCCCCAGACACAAACCTCGGCCCGTTTCCCTGGCAAACAAAAGTAAGCTGCCCCGCTTCTGCATGGCAGATTGCAGGAGCTACTTAGTACTATCAAACCAGCCCGACTTGGCACTGGTGACACCTCTGGTCTGGGAACCATCCTGCCTATCGTGGATTTTCAGGGGCCAGCCGGCCACTCTCAGCCATATGCCCCAAAAACAAACCACGGCCCTTTTCTCTGGCAAACAAAACTCAACTGCCCCTCTTCTGGATGGCAAATTTTAGGACGCACTTTGTACTACGAAAACCGCCCGACGTGGCACTGGTGCCACCTTGTGTCAGGGAACCATCCTGCATATCGAGCTTTTTAAGGAGCCAGCCGGCCACGCCCAGCCATATACCCCCAAAAACAAACCACGGACCATTTCTCTTGGAAACAAAAATCCGCTGCCCCGCGTCTGGATGGCAGATTGCAGGAGCCACTTTGCACCATCAAACCAGCCCGACTTGGCACTGGTGCCACCTTGGGTCTGGGAACAATCCTGCATATCGTGGATTCTAAGGAGCCAGCCGGCCACTCCCTGCCACAGGCCCCCAAACACAAACAACGGCGCTTTTCCCTGGAAAATAAAATTCGCCTGCCAGCTTTTTGATGGCAGATTGCAGGAGCCACTTGGTACTATCAAATCATCCCAACTTGGCACTGGTGCCACTATGGGTCTGGGAACCATCCTGCCTATTGTAGCATTTCAGGAGCCAGCCGGTCACTCCCAGCCATAGGCCCCCAGACACAAACCTCGGACCGTTTCCCTGGCAAACAAAATTAAGCTGCCCCGATTCTGGATGGCAGATTGCAGGAGCCACTTGGTTGTGTCAAACCAGCCCGACTTGGCACTGGTGCCACCTTGGGTCTGGGAACCATCCTGCGTAACGTGGATTCTAAGCAGCCACCCGGCCACTCTGAGCCACAGGCCCCCAAACACAAACAACGGCGCTTTTCCCTGGAAAACAAAACTCGCCTGCCAACTTTTTGATGGTAGATTGCAGGAGCCACTTGGTACTATCAAACCAGCCCAACTTGGCACTGGTGCCACCTCTGGTCTGGGAACCATCCTGCCTATCGTAGCTTTTCAGGAGCCAGCCGGTCACTCCCAGCCATAGACCCCCAGACACAAACCTCGGCCCGTTTCCCTGGAAAACAAAAGTAAGTTACCCCGATTCTGGATGGCAGATTGCAGGAGCCACTTGGTACTATCAAATCAGCCCAACTTGGCACTGGTGCCACCATGGGTCTGGTAAACATCCTGCCTATCGTAGCTTTTCAGGAGCCAGCCGGTCACTCCCTGCCATAGGCCCCCGGACACAAACCTCGGCCCGTTTCCCTGGCAAACAAAAGTTAGCTGCCCCGCTTTTGGTGGCAGATTGCAGGATGCACTTGGTACTTACAAACCAGCCCGACTTGGCCCTGGTGCCACCTTGGCTCTGGGAACCATGCTGCGTAACGTAGATTCTACGAGGACAGGCGGCCACTCCCAGCCACAGGCCTCTAAACAAAAACAACGGCGCTTTTCCCTGGAAAACAAAACTCGCCTGCCAACTTCTTGATGGCAGATTGCAGGAGCCACTTGGTACTATCAAACCAGCCCAACTTGGCACTGGTGCCACCATGGGTCTGGTCACCATCCTGCCTATCGTAGCTTTTCAGGAGCCAGCCGCTCACTCCCAGCCATAGGCCCCCAGACAAATACCTCGGCACGTTTCCCTGGCAAACAAAAGTAGGCTGCCCCGCTTCTGGATGGCAAATTGCAGGACGCACTTGGTACTACGAAAACAGCCCGACTTGGCACTGATGCCACCTTGGGTCAGGGAACAATCCTGCGTATAGAGCTTTTTAAGGAGCCAGCCGGCCACGTCCAGTCATATACCCCCAAAAAAAAAACCACGGAACTTTTCTCCAGCAAACAAAAATCCGCTGCCCCGCGTCTGGATGGCAGATTGCAGGAGCTATTTAGTATTATCAAACCAGCCCGACTTGGCACTGGTGGCACCATGAGTCTGGTAACCATCCTGCCTATCGTAGCTTTTCAGTAGTCAGCCGGTCACTCCCAGCCATAGGCCCCCAGACAAATACCTCGGCCCGTTTCCCTGGGAAACAAAAGTAAGCTGTCCCGCTTCTGGATGGCAGATTGCAGGAGGCACTTGGTACTATCAAACCAGCCCAACTTGTTCCCAGACCCAAGGTGGCACCAGTGCCAAGTGGGGCTGGATTGATGGTGCAACGTGGCTCCTGCAATCTGCCATCCAAAAGCGGGGCAGCTTACTTTTGTTTGCCAGGGAAACGGGCCGAGGTTTGTGTCTGGGGGTCTATGGCTGGGAGTGACCGGCTGGCTCCTGAAAAGCTACGATAGGCAGGATGGTTCCCAGACCAGAGGTGGCACCAGTGCCAAGTTGGGCTGGTTTGATAGTACCAAGTAGCTCCTGCAATCTGCCATCAAAAAGTTGGCAGGCGAGTTTTGTTTTCCAGGGAAAAGCGCCGTAGATTTTGTTTGGGGGCCTGTGGCTCAGAGTGGCCGGGTGGCTGCTTAGAATCCACGATACGCAGGATGGTTCCCAGACCCAAGGTGGCACCAGTGCCAAGTCGGGCTGGTTTGACACAACCAAGTGGCTCCTGCAATCTGCCATCCAGAATCGGGGCAGCTTAATTTTGTTTGCCAGGGAAACGGTCCGAGGTTTGTGTCTGGGGGCCTATGGCTGGGAGTGACCGGCTGGCTCCTGAAAAGCTACGATAGGCAGGATGGTTCCCAGACCCATAGTGGCACCAGTGCCAAGTTGGGATGATTTGATAGTACCAAGTGGCTCCTGCAATCTGCCATCAAAAAGTTGGCAGGCGAGTTTTGTTTTCCAGGGAAAAGCGCCGTTGTTTGTGTTTGGGGGCCTGTGGCTGGGAGTGGCCGGCTGGCTCCTTAGAATCCACGATATGCAGGATTGTTCCCACACCCAAGGTGGCACCAGTGCCAAGTCGGGCTGGTTTGATGGTGCAAAGTGGCTCCTGCAATCTGCCATACAGACGCGGGGCAGCGGATTTTTTTTTCCAAGAGAAATGGTCCGTGGTTTTTTTTCGGGGGTTTATGGCTGGGCGTGGCCGGCTGGCTCCTTAAAAAGCTCGATATGCAGGATGGTTCCCTGACACAAGGTGGCACCAGTGCCACGTCGGGCGGTTTTCGTAGTACAAAGTGCGTCCTAAAATTTGCCATCCAGAAGAGGGGCAGTTGAGTTTTGTTTGCCAGAGAAAAGGGCCGTGGTTTGTTTTTGGGGGCATATGGCTGAGAGTGGCCGGCTGGCTCCTGAAAAGCTACGATAGGCAGGATGTTTACCAGACCCATTGTGGCACCAGTGCCAAGTTGGGCTGATTTGATAGTACCAAGTGCCTCCTGCAATCTGCCATCCAGAATCGGGGTAGCTTACTTTTGTTTTCCAGGGAAACGGGCCGAGGTTTGTGTCTGGGGGTCTATGGTTGGGAGTGGCCGGCTGGCTCCTTAGAAACCACGATACGCAGCATGGTTCCCAGACAAGAGGTGCCACCAGTGCCAAGTTGGGCTGGTTTGATACTACCAAGTGGTTCCTGCAATCTGCCACCCAGAAGCGGGGCAGCTTACTTTTGTTTGCCAGGGAAAAGCGCCGTTGTTTGTGTTTGGGGGCCTGTGGCTGGCAGTGGCCGGCTGGCTGCTTAGAATCCACGATACGCAGGATGGTTCCCAGACGTGAGGTGGCGCCAGTGCCAAGTCGGGCTGGTTTGATAGTACCAAGTGCGTCCTGCAATCTGCCATCCAGAAGCGGGGCAGCTTACTTTTGTTTGCCAGGGAAACGGGCCGAGGTTTGTGTCTCGGGGCCTATGGCAGGGAGTGACCGGCGGGCTCCTGAAAGCTACGATAGGCAGGATGGTGACCAGACCCATGGTGGCACCAGTGCCAAGTTGGGCTGGTTTGATAGTACCAAGTGGCTCCTGCAATCTGACATCAAAAAGTTGGCAGGCGAGTTTTGTTTTCCAGGGAAAAGCGCCGTTGTTTGTGTTTGGGGGCCTGTGGTTGGGAGTGGCCGGCTGGCTCCTTAGACACCACGATACGCAGGATGGTTCCCAGACCAGAGGTGGCACCAGTGCCAAGTTGGGCTGGTTTGATAGTACCAAGTGGCTCCTGCAATCTGCCATCCAGAAGCGGGGCAGCTTACTTTTGTTTGCCACGGAAACGGGCCGTTGTTTGTGTTTGGGGGCCTGTGGCTGGGAGTGGCCGACTGGCTCCTTAGAATCCACGATACGCAGGATGGTTCCCAGACCAGAGGTGGCACCAGTGCCAAGTCGGGCTGGTTTGATAGTACCAAGTGGTTCCTGCAATCTGCCATCCAGAAGCAGGGCAGCTTACTTTTGTTTGCCAGGGAAACGGGCCGAGGTTTTTGTCTGGGGGCCTATGGCTGCGAGTGACCGGCTGGCTCCTGAAAAGCTACGATAGGCAGGATGGTGACCAGACCCATGGTGGCACCAGTCCCAAGTTGGGCTGGTTTGATAGTACCAAGTGGCTCCTGCAATCTGCCATCAAAATTTGGCAGGCGAGTTTTTTTTTCCAGGGAAAAGCGCCGTTGTTGTGTTTAGGGGCCTGTGGCTGGGAGTGGCCGGCTGGCTCCTTAGAATCCACCATACGCAGGATGGTTCCCAGACCCAAGGTGGCACCAGTGCCTAGTCGGGCTAGTTTGATGGTGCAAAGTGGCTCCTGCAATCTGCCATCCAGAAGCGGGGTAGCTTACTTTTGTTTGCCAGGGAAAAGGGCCGAGCTTTGTGTCTCGGGGCCTATGGCTGGGAGTGACCGGCTGGCTCCTGAAAAGCTACGATAGGCAGGATGGTGACCAGACCCAAGGTGGCACCAGTGCCAAGTTGGGCTGGTTTGATAGTACCAAGTGGCTCCTGCAATCTGCCATCAAAAAGTTGGCAGGCGAGTTTTGTTTTCCAGGGAAAAGCGCCGTTGTTTGTGTTTGGGGGCCTGTGGCTGGGAGTGGCCGGCTGGCTCATTAGAATCCACGATACGCAGGATGGTTCCCAGACTTGTCATGGCACCAGTGCCAAGTCGGGCTGGTTTGATAGTACCAAGTGGATCCTGCAATCTGCCATCCAGAAGCGGGGCAGCTTACTTTTGTTTGCCAGGGAAACGGGCCGAGGATTTGTCTGGGGGCCTATGGCTGGGAGTGACCGGCAGGCTCGTGAAAACCTACGATAGGCAGGATGGTGACCAGACCCATGGTGGCAGCAGTGCCAAGTTGGGCTGGTTTGATAGTACCAAGTGGCTCCTGCAATCTGCCATCAAAAAGTTGGCAGGCGAGTTTTGTTTTCCAGGGAAAAGCGCCGTTGTTTGTGTTTGGGAGCCTGTGGCTGGGAGTGGCCGGCTGGCTCTTTAGAATCCACGATACGCAGGATGGTTCCCAGACCAGTGGTGGCACCAGTGCCAAGTCGGGCTGGTTTGATAGTAACAAGTGCGTCCTCCAATCTGCCATCCAGAAGCGGGGCAGCTTACTTTTGTTTTCCAGGGAAACGGGCCGAGGTTTTTGTCTGGGGGCCTATGGCTGGGAGTGACCGGCTGGCTCCTGAAAAGCTACGATAGGCAGGATGGTGACCAGACCCATGGCGGCACCAGTGCCAAGTTGTGCTGGTTTGATAGTACCAAGTGGCTCCTGCAATCTGCCATCAAAAAGTTGGCAGGCGAGTTTTGTTTTCCAGGGAAAAGCGCCGTTGTTTGTGTTTGGGGGCCTGTGGCTGGGAGTGGCCGGCTGGCTCCTTAGAATCCACGATACGCAGGATGGTTCCCAGACCAGAGGTGGCACCAGTGCCAAGTCGGGCTGGTTTGATAGTACCAAGTGGCTCCTGCAATCTGCCATCCAGAAGCGGGGCAGCTTACTTTTGTTTGCCAGGGAAACGGGCCGAGCTTTGTGTCTGGGGGCCTATGGCTGGGAGTGACCGGCTGGCTCCTGAAAAGCTACGATAGGCAGGATGGTGACCAGACCCATGGTGGCACCAGTGCCAAGTTGGGCTGGTTTGATAGTACCAAGTGGCTCCTGCAATCTGCCATCAAAAAGTTGGCAGGCAAGTTTTCTTTACCAGGGAAAAGCGCCGTTGTTTTTGTTTGGGGGCCTATGGCTGGGAGTGGCCGGCTGGCTCCTTAGAATCCACGATACGCAGGATGGTTCCTAGACTTGACGTGGCACCAGTGCCAAGTTGGGCTGGTTTGATAGTACCAAGTGCGTCCTGCAATCTGCCATCCAGAAGCGGGGCTGCTTACTTTTGTTTGCCAGGGAAACGGGCCGAGGTTTGTGTCTGGGGGCCTATGGCTGGGAGTGACCGGCTGGCTCCTGAAAAGCTACGATAGGCAGGATGGTGACCAGACCCATGGTGGCACCAGTGCCAAGTTGGGCTGATTTGATAGTACCAAGTGGCTCCTGCAATCTGCCATCAAAATGTTGGCAGGCGAATTTTGTTTTCCAGGGAAAAGCGCCGTTGTTTGTGTTTGGGGGCCTGTGGCAGGGAGTGGCCGGCTGGCTCCTGAAAAGCTACGATAGGCAGGATGGTGACCAGACCCATGGTGGCACCAGTGCCAAGTTGGGCTGGTTTGATAGTAGCAAGTGGCTCCGGCAATCTGCCATCAAAAAGTTGGCAGACGAGTTTTGTTTTCCAGGGAAAAGCGCCGTTGTTTGTGTTTGGGGGCCTGTGGCTGGGAGTGGCCGGCTGGCTGCTTAGAATCTACCATACGCAGGATAGTTCCCAGACCAGAGGTGGCACCAGTGCCAAGTCGGGCTGGTTTGATAGTACCAAGTGCGTCCTGCAATCTGCCATCCAGAAGCGGGACAGCTTACTTTTGTTTGTCAGGGAAACGGGCCGAGCTTTGTGTCTCTGGGCCTACGGCTGGGAGTGACTGGCTGGCTCCTGAAAAGCTACGATAGGCAGGATGGTGACCAGACCCATGGTGGCACCAGTGCCAAGTTGGGCTGGTTTGATAGTACCAAGTGGCTCCTGCAATCTGCCATCAAAAAGTTGGCAGGCACGTTTTGTTTTCCAGGGAAAAGCGCCGTTGTTTTTGTTTGGGGTCCTATGGCTGGGAGTGGCCGGCTGGCTCCTTAGAATCCACGATACGCAGGATGGTTCCCAGACCTGAGGTGGCACCAGTGCCAAGTTGGGCTGGTTTGATAGTACCAAGTGCATCCTGCAATCTGCCATCCAGAAGCGGGGCAGCTTACTTTTGTTTGCCAGGGAAACGGGCCGAGGTTTGTGTCTCGGGGCCTATGGCTGGGAGTGACCGGCTGGCTCCTGAAAAGCTACGATAGGCAGGATGGTGACCAGACCCATGGTGGCACCAGTGCCAAGTTGGGCTGGTTTGATAGTACCAAGTGGCTCCTGCAATCTGCCATCAAAAACTTGGCAGGCGAGTTTGTTATCCAGGGAAAAGCGCCGTTGTTTGTGTCTGGGGGCCTGTGGCTGGGAGTGGCCGGCTGGCTCCTTAGAATCCATGATACGCAGGATGGTTCCCAGACCAGAGGTGGCACCAGTGCCAAGTCGGGCTGGTTTGATGGTGAAAAGTGGCTCCTGCAATCTGCCATCCAGAAGCGGGATAACTTACTTTTGTTTGCCAGGGAAACGGGCCGAGCTTTGTGTCTGGGGGCCTATGGCTGGGAGTGACCGGCTGGCTCCTGAAAAGCTACGATAGGCAGGATGGTGACCAGACCCATGGTGGCACCAGTGTCAAGGTGGGCTGGTTTGATAGTACCAAGTGGCTCCGGCAATCTGCCATCAAAATTTGGCAGGCGAGTTTTGTTTTCCAGGGAAAAGCGCCGTTGTTTGTGTTTGGGGGCCTGTGGGTGGGAGTGGCCGGATGGCTAATTAGAATCCACGATACGCAGGATGGTTCCCAGACCTGAGGTGGCACCAGTGCCAAGTCGGGCTAGTTTGATGGTGCAAAGTGGCTCCTGCAATCTGCCATCCAGTAGCGGGGCAGCTTGCTTTTGTTTGCCAGGGAAACGGGCCGAGGTTTGTGTCTGGGGGCCTATGGCTGGGAGTGACCGGCTGGCTCCTGAAAAGCTACGATAGGCAGGATGGTGACCAGACCCATGGTGGCACCAGTGCCAAGTTGGGCTGGTTTGATAGTACCAAGTGGCTCCTGCAATCTGCCATCAAAAAGTTGGCAGGCGAGTTTTGTTTTCCAGGGAAAAGCACCGTTGTTTGTGTTTGGGGGCCTGTGGCTGGGAGTGGCCGGCTGGCTGCTTAGAATCCACGATACGCAGGATGGTTCCCAGACGTGAGGTGGCGCCAGTGCCAAGTCGGGCTGGTTTGATACTACCAAGTGCGTCCTGCAATCTGCCATCCAGAAGCGGGACAGCTTACTTTTGCTTGCCAGGGAAACGGGCCGAGCTTTGTGTCTGGGGGCCTATGGCTGGGAGTGACCGGCTGGCTCCTGAAAAGCTACGATAGGCAGGATGGTGACCAGACCCATGGTGGCACCAGTGCCAAGTTGGGCTGGTTTGATAGTACCAAGTGGCTCCTGCAATCTGCCATCAAAAATTGGCAGGCGAGTTTTGTTTTCCAGGGAAAAGCGCCGTTGTTGTGTTTAGGGGCCTGTGGCTGGGAGTGGCCGGCTGGCTCCTTAGAATCCACCATACGCAGGATGGTTCCCAGACCCAAGGTGGCACCAGTGCCTAGTCGGGATAGTTTGATGGTGCAAAGTGGCTCCTGCAATCTGCCATCCAGAAGCGGGGCAGCTTACTTTTGTTTGCCAGGGAAAAGGGCCGAGCTTTGTGTCTCGGGGCCTATGGCTGGGAGTGACCGGCTGGCTCCTGAAAAGCTACGATAGGCAGGATGGTGACCAGACCCAAGGTGGCACCAGTGCCAAGTTGGGCTGGTTTGATAGTACCAAGTGGCTCCTGCAATCTGCCATCAAAAAGTTGGCAGGCGAGTTTTGTTTTCCAGGGAAAAGCTCCGTTGTTTGTGTTTGGGGGCCTGTGGCTGGGAGTGGCCGGCTGGCTCATTAGAATCCACGATACGCAGGATGGTTCCCAGACTTGTCGTGGCACCAGTGCCAAGTCGGGCTGGTTTGATAGTACCAAGTGGATCCTGCAATCTGCCATCCAGAAGCGGGGCAGCTTACTTTTGTTTGCCAGGGAAACGGGCCGAGGATTTGTCTGGGGGCCTATGGCTGGGAGTGACCGGCTGGCTCCTGAAAAGCTACGATAGGCAGGATGGTGACCAGACCCATGGTGGCAGCAGTGCCAAGTTGGGCTGGTTTGATAGTACCAAGTGGCTCCTGCAATCTGCCATCAAAAAGTCGGCAGGCGAGTTTTGTTTTCCAGGGAAAAGCGCCGTTGTTTGTGTTTGGGAGCCTGTGGCTGGGAGTGGCCGGCTGGCTCTTTAGAATCCACGATACGCAGGATGGTTCCCAGACCAGTGGTGGCACCAGTGCCAAGTCGGGCTGGTTTGATAGTAACAAGTGGATCCTGCAATCTGCCATCCAGAAGCGGGGCAGCTTACTTTTGTTTTCCAGGGAAACGGGCCGAGGTTTTTGTCTGGGGGCCTATGGCTGGGAGTGACCGGCTGGCTCGTGAAAAGCTACGATAGGCAGGATGGTGACCAGACCCATGGCGGCACCAGTGCCAAGTTGGGCTGGTTTGATAGTACCAAGGGGCTCCTGCAATCTGCCATCAAAAAGTTGGCAGGCGAGTTTTGTTTTCCAGGGAAAAGCGCCGTTGTTTGTGTTTGGGGGCCTGTGGCTGGGAGTGGCCGGCTGGCTCCTTAGAATCCACGATACGCAGGATGGTTCCCAGACCAGAGGTGGCACCAGTGCCAAGTCGGGCTGGTTTGATAGTACCAAGTGGCTCCTGCAATCTGCCATCCAGAAGCGGGGCAGCTTACTTTTGTTTGCCAGGGAAACGGGCCGAGCTTTGTGTCTGGGGGCCTATGGCTGGGAGTGACCGGCTGGCTCCTGAAAAGCTACGATAGGCAGGATGGTGACCAGACCCATGGTGGCACCAGTGCCAAGTTGGGCTGGTTTGATAGTACCAAGTGGCTCCTGCAATCTGCCATCAAAAAGTTGGCAGGCAAGTTTTCTTTACCAGGGAAAAGCGCCGTTGTTTTTGTTTGGGGGCCTATGGCTGGGAGTGGCCGGCTGGCTCCTTAGAATCCACGATACGCAGGATGGTTCCTAGACTTGACGTGGCACCAGTGCCAAGTTGGGCTGGTTTGATAGTACCAAGTGCGTCCTGCAATCTGCCATCCAGAAGTGGGGTAGCTTACTTTTGTTTGCCAGGGAAACGGGCCGAGGTTTGTGTCTCGGGGCATATGGCTGGGAGTGACCGGCTGGCTCCTGAAAAGCTATGATAGGCAGGATGGTGACCAGACCCATGGTGGCAGCAGTGCCAAGTTGGGCTGGTTTGATAGTACCAAGTGGCTCCTGCAATCTGCCATCAAAAAGTTGGCAGGCGAGTTTGTTATCCAGGGAAAAGCGCCGTTGTTTGTGCCTGGGGCCCTATGGCCTGGAGTGGACGGATGGCTAATTAGAATCCACGATACACAGGATGGTTCCCAGACCCATGGTGACACCAGTGCCAAGTTGGGCTGGTTTGATAGTACCAAGTGGTTCCTGCAATCTGCCATCCAGAAGCGGGGCAGCTTACTTTTGTTTGCCAGGGAAACGGTCCGAGGATTGTGTCTGGGGGCCTAAGCCTGGAAGTGACCGGCTGGCTCGTGAAAAGCTACGATAGGCAGGATGGTGACCAGACCCATGACGGCACCAGTGCCAAGTTGGGCTGGTTTGATAGTACCAAGTGGCTCCTGCAATCTGCCATCAAAACTTGGCAGGCGAGTTTTGTTTTCCAGGGAAAAGCGCCGTTGTTTGTGTTTGGGGGCCTGTGGCTGGGAGTGGCCGGCTGGCTCCTTAGAATCCACGATACTCAGCATGGTTCCCAGACCAGAGGTGGCACCAGTGCCAAGTTGGGCTGGTTTGATAGTACCAAGTGGCTCCTGCAATCTGCCATCCAGAAGCGGGGCAGCTTACTTTTGTTTGCCAGGGAAACGGGCCGAGGTTTATGTCTGGGGGCCTATGGCTGGGAGTGACCGGCTGGCTCCTGAAAAGCTACGATAGGCAGGATGGTGACCAGACCCATGGTGGCACCAGTGCCAAGTTGGGCTGATTTGATAGTACCAAGTGGCTCCTGCAATCTGCCATCAAAAAGTTGGCAGGCGAATTTTTTTTTCCAGGGAAAAGCGCCGTTGTTTGTGTTTGGGGGCCTGTGGCAGGGAGTGGCCGGCTGGCTCCTGAAAAGCTACGATAGGCAGGATGGTGACCAGACCCATGGTGGCACCAGTGCCAAGTTGGGCTGGTTTGATAGTACCAAGTGGCTCCGGCAATCTGCCATCAAAAAGTTGGCAGACGAGTTTTGTTTTCCAGGGAAAAGCGCCGTTGTTTGTGTTTGGGGGCCTGTGGCTGGGAGTGGCCGGCTGGCTGCTTAGAATCTACCATACGCAGGATGGTTCCCAGACCAGAGGTGGCACCAGTGCCAAGTCGGGCTAGTTTGATGGTGCAAAGTGGCTCCTGCAATCTGCCATCCAGAAGCGGGGCAGCTTGCTTTTGTTTGCCAGGGAAACGGGCCGAGGTTTGTGTCTGGGGGCCTATGGCTGGGAGTGACCGGCTGGCTCCTGAAAAGCTACGATAGGCAGGATGGTGACCAGACCCATGGTGGCACCAGTGCCAAGTTGGGCTGGTTTGATAGTACCAAGTGGCTCCTGCAATCTGCCATCAAAAACTTGGCAGGCGAGTTTTGTTTTCCAGGGAAAAGCGCCGTTGTTTGTGTTTGGGGGCCTGTGGCTGGGAGTGGCCGGCTGGCTGCTTAGAATCCACGATATGCAGGATGGTTCCCAGACGTGAGGTGGCGCCAGTGCCAAGTCGCCTGGTTTGATACTACCAAGTGCGTCCTGCAATCTGCCATCCAGAAGCGGGACAGCTTACTTTTGCTTGCCAGGGAAACGGGCCGAGCTTTGTGTCTGGGGGCCTATGGCTGGGAGTGACCGGCTGGCTCCTGAAAAGCTACGATAGGCAGGATGGTGACCAGACCCATGGTGGCACCAGTGCCAAGTTGGGCTGGTTTGATAGTACCAAGTGGCTCCTGCAATCTGCCATCAAAAATTGGCAGGCGAGTTTTGCTTTCCAGGGAAAAGCGCCGTTGTTTGTGTTTGGGGGCCTGTGGGTGGGAGTGGCCGGATGGCTAATTAGAATCCACGATACGCAGGATGGTTCCCAGACCTGAGGTGGCACCAGTGCCAAGTCGGGCTAGTTGGATGGTGCAAAGTGGCTCCTGCAATCTGCCATCCAGAAGCGGGGCAGCTTACTTTTGTTTGCCAGGGAAACGGGCCGAGGTTTGTGTCTGGGGGCCTATGGCTGGGAGTGACCGGCTGGCTCCTGAAAAGCTACGATAGGCAGGATGGTGACCAGACCCATGGTGGCACCAGTGCCAAGTTGGGCTGATTTGATAGTAGCAAGTGGCTCCTGCAATCTGCCATCAAAAAGTCGGCAGGCGAGTTTTGTTTTCCAGGGAAAAGCGCCGTTGTTTGTGTCTGGGGGCCTGTGGCAGGGAGTGACCGGCTGGCTCCTTAGAATCCACGATACGCAGGATGGTTCCCAGACCCAAGGTGGCACCAGTGCCAAGTTGGGCTGGTTTGATAGTACCAAGTGCGTCCTGCAATCTGCCATCCAGAAGCGGGGCAGCTTACTTTTGTTTGCCAGGGAAACGGGTCGAGCTTTGTGTCTGGGGGCCTATGGCTGGGAGTGACCGGCTGGCTCCTGAAAAGCTACGATAGGCAGGATGGTGACCGGACCCATGGTGGCACCAGTGCCAAGTAGGGCTGGTTTGATAGTACCAAGTGGCTCCGGCAATCTGCCATCAAAAAGTTGGCAGGCAAGTTTTGTTTTCCAGGGAAAAGCGCCGTTGTTTTTTTTGGGGGGCCAATGGCTGGGAGTGGCCGGCTGGCTCCTTAGAATCTACGATACGCAGGATGGTTCCCAGACCAGAGGTGGCACCAGTGCCAAGTCGGGCTGTTTTGATAGTACCAAGTGCGTCCTGCAATCTGCCATCCAGAAGCGGGGTAGCTTGCTTTTGTTTGCCCGGGAAACGGGCCGAGGTTTTTGTCTCGGGGCCTATGGCTGGGAGTGACCGGCTGGCTCCTGAAAAGCTACGATAGGCAGGATGTTGACCAGACCCATGGTGGCACAAGTGCCAAGTTCGGCTTGTTTGATAGTACCAAGTGGCTCCTGCAATCTGCCATCAAAATGTTGGCAGGCGAATTTTGCTTTCCAGGGAAAAGCGCCGTTGTTTGTGTTTGGGGGCCTGTGGCAGGGAGTGGCCGGCTGGCTCCTGAAAAGCTACGATAGGCAGGATGGTGACCAGATCCAAGGTGGCACCTGTGCCAAGTCGGGCTGATTTGATAGTACTAAGTAGCTCCTGCAATCTGCCATGCAGAAGCGGGGCAGCTTACTTTTGTTTGCCAGGGAAACGGGACGAGGTTTGTGTTTGGGGGCCTATGGCTGAGAGTGACCGGCTGGCTCCTGAAAATCCATGATACGCAGCATGGTTCCCAGACCCAAGGTGGCACCAGTGCCAAGTGGGGCTGGTTTCACAGTGTCAAGTGTCTCCTGCAATCTCCCATCCAGAAGCGGGGCAGCTGAGTTTTGTTTGCCTGTGAAACGGGCCGTTGTTTTTAATTGGGGTCTGTGGCCGAGAGTGTTCGGCTGGCTCCTGACAACCCACAATACGCAGGATGGTTCCCAGACCCAAGGTGGCACCAGTGCCAAGTCGGGCTGTTTTTATAGTACCAAGTGCGTCCTGCAATTTGCCATCCAGAAGAGGGGCAGTTGAGTTTTGTTTGCCAGAGAATAGCGCCGTTGTTTGTGTTTGGGGGCTTGTGGCTGGGAGTGGCCGACTGCCTCCTTAGAATCTGTGTTACGCAGCATGGTTCCCAGACCCAAGGTGGCACCAGTGCCAAGTTGGGCTGGTTTGATAGTACCAAGTGGCTCCTGCAATCTGCCATCCAGAAGCGGGGCAGCTTACTTTAGTTTGCCAGGGAAACGGGCCGAGGTTTGTGACTGGGGACCTATGGCTGGGAGTGACCGGCTGGCTCCTGAAAAGCTACAATAGGCAGGATGGTTACCAGACCCATGGTGGCACCAGTGCCAAGTTGGGCTGGTTTGATAGTACCAAGTGGCTCCTGCAATCTGCCATCAAAAACTTGGCAGGCGAGTTTGTTATCCAGGGAAAAGCGCCGTTGTTTGTGTTTGGGGGCCTGTGGCTGGGAGTGGCCGGCTGGCTCCTTAGAATCCATGATACGCAGGATGGTTCCCAGACCAGAGGTGGCACCAGTGCCAAGTCGGGCTGGTTTGATGGTGAAAAGTGGCTCCTGCAATCTGCCATCCAGAAGCGGGATAACTTACTTTTGTTTGCCAGGGAAACGGGCCGAGCTTTGTGTCTGGGGGCCTATGGCTGGGAGTGACCGGCTGGCTCCTGAAAAGCTACGATAGGCAGGATGGTGACCAGACCCATGGTGGCACCAGTGTCAAGGTGGGCTGGTTTGATAGTACCAAGTGGCTCCGGCAATCTGCCATCAAAATTTGGCAGGCGAGTTTTGTTTTCCAGGGAAAAGCGCCGTTGTTTGTGTTTGGGGGCCTGTGGGTGGGAGTGGCCGGATGGCTAATTAGAATCCACGATACGCAGCATGGTTCCCAGACCTGAGGTGGCACCAGTGCCAAGTCGGGCTAGTTTGATGGTGCAAAGTGGCTCCTGCAATCTGCCATCCAGTAGCGGGGCAGCTTGCTTTTGTTTGCCAGGGAAACGGGCCGAGGTTTGTGTCTGGGGGCCTATGGCTGGGAGTGACCGGCTGGCTCCTGAAAAGCTACGATAGGCAGGATGGTGACCAGACCCATGGTGGCACCAGTGCCAAGTTGGGCTGGTTTGATAGTACCAAGTGGCTCCTGCAATCTGCCATCAAAAAGTTGGCAGGCGAGTTTTGTTTTCCAGGGAAAAGCACCGTTGTTTGTGTTTGGGGGCCTGTGGCTGGGAGTGGCCGGCTGGCTGCTTAGAATCCACGATACGCAGGATGGTTCCCAGACGTGAGGTGGCGCCAGTGCCAAGTCGGGCTGGTTTGATACTACCAAGTGCGTCCTGCAATCTGCCATCCAGAAGCGCGACAGCTTACTTTTGCTTGCCAGGGAAACGGGCCGAGCTTTGTGTCTGGGGGCCTATGGCAGGGAGTGACCGGCTGGCTCCTGAAAAGCTACGATAGGCAGGATGGTGACCAGACCCATGGTGGCACCAGTGCCAAGTTGGGCTGGTTTGATAGTACCAAGTGGCTCCTGCAATCTGCCATCAAAAATTGGCAGGCGAGTTTTGTTTTCCAGGGAAAAGCGCCGTTGTTGTGTTTAGGGGCCTGTGGCTGGGAGTGGCCGGCTGGCTCCTTAGAATCCACCATACGCAGGATGGTTCCCAGACCCAAGGTGGCACCAGTGCCTAGTCGGGATAGTTTGATGGTGCAAAGTGGCTCCTGCAATCTGCCATCCAGAAGCGGGGCAGCTTACTTTTGTTTGCCAGGGAAAAGGGCCGAGCTTTGTGTCTCGGGGCCTATGGCTGGGAGTGACCGGCTGGCTCCTGAAAAGCTACGATAGGCAGGATGGTGACCAGACCCAAGGTGGCACCAGTGCCAAGTTGGGCTGGTTTGATAGTACCAAGTGGCTCCTGCAATCTGCCATCAAAAAGTTGGCAGGCGAGTTTTGTTTTCCAGGGAAAAGCTCCGTTGTTTGTGTTTGGGGGCCTGTGGCTGGGAGTGGCCGGCTGGCTCATTAGAATCCACGATACGCAGGATGGTTCCCAGACTTGTCGTGGCACCAGTGCCAAGTCGGGCTGGTTTGATAGTACCAAGTGGATCCTGCAATCTGCCATCCAGAAGCGGGGCAGCTTACTTTTGTTTGCCAGGGAAACGGGCCGAGGATTTGTCTGGGGGCCTATGGCTGGGAGTGACCGGCTGGCTCCTGAAAAGCTACGATAGGCAGGATGGTGACCAGACCCATGGTGGCAGCAGTGCCAAGTTGGGCTGGTTTGATAGTACCAAGTGGCTCCTGCAATCTGCCATCAAAAAGTCGGCAGGCGAGTTTTGTTTTCCAGGGAAAAGCGCCGTTGTTTGTGTTTGGAAGCCTGTGGCTGGGAGTGGCCGGCTGGCTCTTTAGAATCCACGATACGCAGGATGGTTCCCAGACCAGTGGTGGCACCAGTGCCAAGTCGGGCTGGTTTGATAGTAACAAGTGGATCCTGCAATCTGCCATCCAGAAGCGGGGCAGCTTACTTTTGTTTTCCAGGGAAACGGGCCGAGGTTTTTGTCTGGGGGCCTATGGCTGGGAGTGACCGGCTGGCTCGTGAAAAGCTACGATAGGCAGGATGGTGACCAGACCCATGGCGGCACCAGTGCCAAATTGGGCTGGTTTGATAGTACCAAGGGGCTCCTGCAATCTGCCATCAAAAAGTTGGCAGGCGAGTTTTGTTTTCCAGGGAAAAGCGCCGTTGTTTGTGTTTGGGGGCCTGTGGCTGGGAGTGGCCGGCTGGCTCCTTAGAATCCACGATACGCAGGATGGTTCCCAGACCAGAGGTGGCACCAGTGCCAAGTCGGGCTGGTTTGATAGTACCAAGTGGCTCCTGCAATCTGCCATCCAGAAGCGGGGCAGCTTACTTTTGTTTGCCAGGGAAACGGGCCGAGCTTTGTGTCTGGGGGCCTATGGCTGGGAGTGACCGGCTGGCTCCTGAAAAGCTACGATAGGCAGGATGGTGACCAGACCCATGGT